>NC_035791.1:4550121-4905553 GCF_001653235.2 Pochonia chlamydosporia 170 | reverse complement strand
CCTCATCCGCCCATATCCCTGCGCCTTCGCCCATGGTCCGTAGATATTCACTGGTTTTGACCAAGCCTATAGAGCCACTAGAAGTAGCCAACGCATCTTCGGACTCCTTCAGTTCGGGCATCTCAGCGCCAATTGCATCAGCAATTACCTGCGCATTGGATACGAGGCGGTCTTGAGCTTTGAGCTGCTTCTCATAGTTCGCCTGGCGGTCCTCGAACACCTCGCCAGACTTCACGTAGGCTTCGGCATTTCGTCGGGCTTGAGACTGAATCGATTTCTGGTCTCGAATAATATGGGCAGCCACATCGTCGAAATACTTTTTCAAAATATTTCTGAATCGTTCCGCTATGTCAGCCGGCGTGAATGGCTGCTGGTCGACTGCCTGAGATGATTCGGCACCTTCATCACGTTCGAGCAAGGCGTCGGTCTGGGTTCTGGTGGCACCGTCTTCTTCAACCGTTTTCCGACCATCAGATCCCGCCGGCTTGACACCCAAAATGTCCCAGCTGAATGCTTTGACAAATATGACGAGCAGTGGCAAGTTAGCATGTTCGCGGTCGTACCCAAGAAGGTCTTTCAAAACCTCTAAGGGAAATGGCTCAGCGCTACCGGTCCTGCTTGAGCTTACTCGGGTCTTCAGCTCGACCACCTTACCAGAGGCAGTGGCACCTTTTGTGGCATCATCGGGTTTTGTCGCATCGTCTAGGGTTCTCACAACACCAACCAACCACAACTCGGTGATGACTCGCAGAAGGGCCCTCTGGCGGATGATTCTCTCCTTCTCTTCTTTCTCGCGGGCGTCGGGGGCCAAGGATTTTAGAGCACTTTTGTCGGGGGTAGCCATTCCTTTACCCAGGAGCCAGGCTAGGTATTCGGTGAATTCGGTTGGGCCAAAGCGCTGATGGAGCGCACTCACGATTTCAACGCCTGCCTCAATCTCCCCGGGTGTTTTGAGCCTACAGAGTCCTTCATAGCAGGCGGCGATTATTTCAGAGAGGTACTTGTGCAAGCTCAAAGTTCGGATCTCTTGCAAAAAGGTGGCCAGGGTGGCAGAGGTTATTGCAGTCCGAAGCCGTTTTATGAAGGCGGTGTTCTTCTTCAAAGACGAATCGAGCGAGTTGGCGACAGGCAGGAGGTCTATGTGGGATTCTATTTAGTAAATGCGAATGGCTGACGGGGGCTAAGTAGCAATAGCAAACCTTTCTCGCCATCCCACGACTTGACGTTCAGCGTTCGCAGCTGGCCTAGTTATCGAGGTGATGTCAGCGGAGGACGAGGCTAGACTTGTGCCCGAAAGAGCCATGGGCCAGGATTGGGTCTGGTTGTTTTGGGGATTTGGGGCATGCAGAAGATTGATCATAGGTAGTCGGAACACATACGCTTCCTTTGGCGGTCCATGACAACCACTTGGTGGTTGTGATAAAGCCAGGCGTAGCTCGAGAATGTTGACGGATCGTGGCTCACGAATTGGATTGGATGGAGACTTCAATGTTGGAACCGCATCTTGAGCAGCATGGGAGTTGAGCAGCGGGGCAATAAGTCCGCCTAGGTGCAGTGAGACATGCAGTCTGGTTGGTCCAGTCCACTTGAGCAGTCTGATCCAGATGCCCACAGGCAGAGCATTGCTAAAAAAATACTTGGGTACCAGACAATACAAATGTATTTTTGTATTGTACTTAATACAATACAAAATACAATACAATACATAGGATAGGTAAAAAATACAAATATAATACAATACTTACAAAAAAAAAACACAATACAAATACAAGCAAATTCTAAAAAATACAATAAGTACAATACAAGCAATGCTCTGCCCACAGGCCAAGCAGCCCAGCGGTGGTCCGGTACTGACCTGTCTGCACACACATCATGCGTATAATAAGTACCAGTTGACATGTACCTACCTACCTACCTAGTACCCTAGGTAGGTAGTGGGTAAGGTCCAGCCAGGTGTCTCAATGGTCAACGCCAATGGAAGAATCAAGTCAATACGTTGGTGCATCAGTTATTAATACCAAACCTGATTGACACTGTCATGGTCATAACCATCAATTGATGTTTCATCAACTAAAACGCCAAGCACTCGCGATGATACTGCACTCGACAGAATCGGCCAGCATGAAGCAGTTGGGCACCGAGGCATGTCATACGTACTAGGCGTAATTTTCCAGATGCTTCCACTCTGTAGTGCCGAATCACATCAACTCAAGTGTATCGACAGTACAGGTCTCCGTACTTGTATCCAAGTACCTACCTACCTAGGTACGTACGTACGTACGTACGTTGTCATTCCATGTCTGTCTTCCCATCTTCAAGGGTGCAATGTTCCCATTTGATCTTGCCATGCCACCAACAAATGGCCGTGTGGCCCTTATCAGCCAGTCAAGCAAGATAAGCTTTGACGCCACCATTCAGGGTTCCAAGTTCCAACAGCCTTCCGACCAGTCACAACTCGCCATACATGTGCTTCGTCTGGCCGGTTTGATAAGTTGAGCCGGGCGTATCAAACCACGCACATTTGCTGCGATAACATGCATTTTCTTCGTCAACCCTGATGATACGAATGGATCCGGAATCAGGATTGGACGCCCCCCCCCCCCCCCCCCCCAAAGAATTACTGTTCTTCCTTTCTTTCTTTTGCCGGCTACTCCCTCTCATTATGATGGGACTGGATGTTTCGCCCAACCTACTTGATGCATCCGACATGACGGGTTGCCCCCGTATGAAGACAATGTACACCCGATTACCCTCTCAGTCCATTTTCCCTTCGTGTCGTAAACTTCTTATGGCCATCTTGCGGTTCACTTCCTGGATAGACTAGCAGGACTGTGCCACTTTGCTTCACCATCTCTAGCTGACCCAGTTGTCAACTGAGGAGTATACGAAGAAGTAGCTCTTATAAACCAATACAGAAAAGCAAGAATCATTCCGTATCTATGCTTCCAACTGAGCGAATTTTACTTCCTCGGCATCTTTACTACAAGATGGACTGGCACAGCCTCTGATTTCGGACAAAGACATGCCCCCTGTGTCCCAGGGCCTCATTGTATATGCACGGCCTCCGTTCTGTGGCTGCTCTTATCCCTACAAGCTGCACAGAGCTATTGTTATGGCCGACTGACGCATCTCCGGCACATGAATCCTTATCTCCACTCGCTCCACATCCCCGGATATCTTTTCACTGCGGATATGGATATTTCCGCGGAAGAAACTTGCTAATATTTTAGACTGCATCAGTCACTGTCTGTGGCTCGTGGTGCCCCTGCTACGGAATCGTGACTGTATAGTAGAGAACTGAAATAATCTTTATGGGAGTAGCCAGTCCTCGTAAAGGGGAGTTATAAGACCTCTTCTCGGTCACCTTTTCTAAACACAGCTAGATAGGGCTTTTCCTAATACGTAAGACGCTGATACTCGCGTTGAATCCTTGAGTTCTTCTGTGCTCCTTAGTCCCAGGCATCCTCCTCGCCTATGTGGAATATCTCCAAGAAATCTGTCGTTACGGTAATGATACTTCATTCCTCCTCCTCCTCCTCCTCCTCCTCCTCCTCCTCCTTCTTCTTCTTCTTCTTCTTCTTCTTCTTCTTCTTCTTTCTCCCCTTCCTTTGTCTCACTCATATAAAATTTCAGTTTTGCCACTGCTCGAAAACTTATTCATGCTTTACTCAATGCCTTGTACATGTCTGGCTAACTGTCGATAGGAAACTTGCTTCAACATGGTCGAATCTAGGAGCAGCTCAGAACTGAATTTACCAAAAACAAGCATTAATTTCCCGCCTAGTCCACCAAGCACTGTCGGAAAGTCCAGAAGGTGCAGTTTTGATCGTCACTCCAACGATATTCTCTTGCCAGGAACGCCTACATCATCGAGTGACGACACGTCTGTCTACCCTCTCCCTCCACGAAATGGCAGAAAGTCAGTTCAGCCACAGGACATCAAGACTCCAGATAACCACGTAGAGAGAGATGACCGTCTGATTCGGCTAACTGGCGTCCACCCCTTCAATTGCGAGCCTCCTCTGACCAATCTGTACGATGAGGGATTCCTTACCAGTGAGAACCTTCACTATGTCCGAAACCATGGCCCAGTGCCACGGTGTGACGACAGTGACATGGATCGGTGGGAGTTTACTGTGGAGGGTCTGGTGGAAAACCCCTTTACACTGAGTGTCAAGGAGCTCATCACGGATTACGAGCAAGTGACCTACCCAATCACACTTGTCTGCGCCGGAAATCGCCGCAAGGAACAGAATGTGGTTCGCAAATCTAAGGGATTCTCTTGGGGTCCCGCAGGACTATCAACAGCATTGTGGACGGGTGTTGTCCTTGGTGATTTAATCGCCAAGGCTAAACCTAGGCGACGTGCGAGATACGTTTGTTTCGAGGGAGCAGATAAGTTACCTAATGGCTATTATGGAACGTCCGTCAAGCTGAACTGGTGTCTGGATCCAAATCGAGGTATCATGGTCGCCCACAAGATGAATGGTTGTGTTTTACACCCTGATCATGGCAAGCCTGTCCGTGTCGTCATCCCCGGGCAAATAGGCGGCCGTAGTGTCAAGTGGTTGAAAAGGATTATAGTCACAGAAGAGCCTAGCGACAATTGGTACCACATCTATGACAACCGAGTTTTGCCAACTATGGTGACACCTGAAGCAAGTGCCGATCTGCCAGATACATGGAAAGACGAGCGTTATGCAATATATGACCTCAATACGAACAGCGCCATCTGCTATCCGGCGCATGATGAAAGGCTCCCCATGAATAGCGGCACGAGCACCTACAACATACGGGGTTACGCATACGGGGGTGGAGGCAAACGTATTACGCGGATGGAGGTTACTTTAGACAAGGGCAAAACTTGGAGATTGGCGAATATAGATTACCCCGAAGACCGATATCGTTTGGCCCCAGATGGAGAAACGCTCTATGGAGGAAGGGTAGATATGTGGTGGAGAGAAACTTCGTTTTGTTGGTGTTTTTGGGACCTCACCCTTGATGTGAACGAACTCAAATCGACGGCCGACATCATGGTTCGGGCAATGGACGAAAGCCTCATGGTACAGCCAAGGGACATGTACTGGAGCGTCCTAGGTATGATGAATAACCCTTGGTACAGAGTCGTGGTCCATAATGATGGCGACACGCTACGGTTTGAGCACCCTACACAACCTGCTTTAATGCCTGGTGGGTGGATGGAGCGGGTGAAAAAATCAGGAGGAAATCTTACGAACGGCTCATGGGGGGAGAGACGAGATGGTGAAGCTGAGAAAATGACGAATCGAGAAATCGAAAAAGACATATGCATGACTAATCCCGAAATTGATCGTCTGGTCACTATGGACGAAATTAAAGAACACAGTGGCGAACAGGACCCTTGGTTCATTGTGAACGGCCATGTATTCGATGGTACACCGTTCCTAGAGAAGCACCCCGGTGGTGCAGCATCAATATTTGGAGCTGCCGGACAAGATGTCACGGAGGAGTTTGTTACCATTCGTAAGAACAGTCTTTCAGCAAACCGACAAGGACCCTTCTCAAATAGTTTTAAAGCTTTGCTGCTAACCTAATCCTATCTCAGACAGTGAAAATGCCAAGTCAATGATGCCTGAATACCACATTGGTAAACTCGACGAACCTGCACGAGCACAGCTTGCTGGTGAAGTCTCTGAAGTTGATCCTACTCGAGCAGTGTTTCTCAATACCAAAGTCTGGACGAAAGCACCTCTGCATGAAAAGCTCACAGTTTCTCCTGATTCCAAAATATTCAGGTTCAAACTGGATCACAACCAACAACAAGTTGGGTTGCCTGTCGGCCAGCACCTGATGATGAGGATACGCGATCCCGCAACCCGAGAACCAGTAATTCGGGCGTATACCCCCATTTCTAAAGGGTCGGACCAAGGGTGGCTTGATGTATTGATCAAAATTTACCATGACGCCCCAGGTCGAAAAGGCGGCAAAATGACACAAGCACTTGATGCCGTTCCAACTGGCCACTTTGTTGATTTCAAGGGCCCAGTGGGTAAATTTGAGTACCTTGGAAAAGGTCTCTGTTTGGTATCTGGGAAAAGACGCCGGGTGTCCAGATTTAACATGATATGCGGCGGGTCAGGTGTCACACCTATATTGCAGGTATTGCGAGCAGTAGCAGAGGATTGGGATGACACTACCGAGTGCGTTGTCCTGGATGGAAATCGTGTGGAAGAAGATATCTTGTGTAAATCACGCCTCGACCAGATTGCGTCGAGTGCAGTTCGCAAATGCCGCCTGATTTACTGCCTCAGTCGCCCGTCTCCTACGTGGAAGGGACGAAAAGGTCGAATTGGCATGACTATGATTTCGACCGAAATAGGTTCACCGCGGCCAAACAAAGACGACATGGTCTTGCTCTGTGGTCCAAGCCAAATGGAAACGAGTGTTCACGAGATCCTAAGGGATCTAGGCTGGCTAGATGAAGATATTATCATATTCTAAGCAGTCTGGGATAAAGGAAGATGTTTGAAAAGATGGCCAAACAATAAGAATTCATATCCTGCCCCCTATCGCAAGCCGTGCAATAAAGACTCAAAGCGCAGAACATCGCCGGCAGAATGGCGTAGTCTGCGAAGTAACCTTCAGAACGTGGCCAGGGCAAAACCCATTCAATCATCCCACGCGTCATAAATTGCGGTGAGATGCTTTGCAAACTTCTGCACCAAGTGAGAGAGAAGTGGTATCATGAACAGATCAGTTATGTTTGGCGGATTGAGAATGGACTCAGGCTGATAAACCAGCGTGATCGCTGTCAAAGCCAGAAGAGCTACCGAGGCTTCCAACGCAATAATTCATTCAGCCATGATGACTAATTGTATACTGTATTTCTTCCTCTCTATGATCCTCATTACCTGAATCTGAGCTGCATACACCGGCCAACTAGAGGAGCGAACATCCGACGAATGTGTCTGAAGCTGTGCTTTAAAACTCATCTCCCGGCCAGGACAAGTAGCACCAACAGCAAGTTGATTACAGTGGGAGGTCATATTGAACGCCCACTTGTATCTTAATCCCTCTGTTTCTAAGCTGCGTGGTACAGGGAGATGGTCAAGTGCTTAAAGACCCGAGAAGGGCAGCATGATTTGGTTGAAGCTCATAATGGCACAACCACAACGACAATCCACCTTTATTTCCATGACGGATCCCCCATCAACCTAATTGCTTGGCAAGAAAAGAATGAAGAAGCGGTTTACCAACTCACTTGGAATGGCACGTGTTAGACCACCCACTCGTGGCAACAAAGACCAAAGTTCGTAGAGGAAGGCTCATGTATATATGAGCGTTGACATAAACCTTTACATGCTCATCAAGTAGGGATCCCCTTGTGCTTGCTGCTGCCATGGGCTCTAGCCGGCAATGCGTTTGAGCAGGAACCCTTGGACAACTCTGAGAGAACCTTAATACAAAACTCACAGCAAGCCTTATTCTATAGAAGCACATGCCCACGGGTGAAGCCAAGGTGAATGCGAGGGGAGATTTCGGCAGAACAAACTAAGCCTACAGGGCCACACCGATTCTAAAAGCAGGTTCAAGCAATGGTTTAGTTCATTTTCCTCTGGTTGCACCTCCTGCGCCAGAGGGGGCCCGTCCTTTTGGAAAGCTACGAGGCCAAGGATACTGGAATGGAACCTAAATACGTTGATCATTCCAGGGAGTGGCTCTATGCCTTACTGTTTCGTCTCTTTTTAATAACATCTGTGTTTTCCTAGTGTCTCACTGTGCGACTGTACAATTTCAGCGTCCCATGTCGACCCATCGCTCGAATCCACCAGCGGATGAGTCGACGTTCTCTGATTGTCTCCCTTGTCCCGATGTTCGCATGCTCGAAACAATCACTCTTGCTTGACCTCGAGCTGGTATTGGTTGGGCCGGTACAATCGTCTCGATACCCACGGGGCTGAACTCTTCAGGTCCCATTGGAAGGTCGTCCACATCGACTTCCACGTTCAACAAACTTCTCAGCACAACACGACAGCCAGCCTTGCTCATGACTTCGTTGGACTCTCTGCACAGGGTTGACGCAACACATTCAACACAGCCACGCTCACACTGGCAGGCTTCTACCCTCTGCAACGCCATATTAAGCAAATGATCTATATGATCAAACGCCTTCGTGCTGATACCAGAACCACTCGCTCCACCTTTGGCATCGTAAAATGTGAGTCTTGCTGGCCGCTTCCTTTGGGTTTCTTTCTTAGAAAACTCCTTCAGGGCAACTTTACATTCAGTCCTAACGTCTTCCGGCATACTTATGACAAATGTAGGAAGTAGACTCATAACGGCATGCTCTGCAGCATGAATAGCAGCCGCCGAATTCAGACGTCGGTCCTCAAGAATGTTAAGTGCAGCTTTTGGAACATCCAACCACATTCCCTTACTATACCGAATAACCGGCGGATTGTCAACCTGAACTGCATCGAGAACCCGCCCCTTTTTGTCCACTTTGAAGTATCCAAACACATTCTGTTGAATTTTAATTGTTCCATAGTAAGCTTGCGACAATGATGACGCGATCTTCCGAATCGCCTCGGTCTCGGTTGGATCGATATCTGTGAAGTCGCGCTGCGTAGTTGTCCAATCCACCTTTACTTTTTCTACCTTCGCCATGTGTTTATCAGGGATGAAGTCTCGCACCAGGTACGTAGTACCTTGGTGAAGAAATATGGCGCCATCGTAGATAGTAAATGTAGCCCTAGAAGCTTCTAGTTCTTCTAAGACGATATTTCGACCGTTTGTGATATCAATAACAGCAAAATGCTCATCTTCAGTGTCCCTGATCGCGACGTAGCGAGAGGGTTGTGGCCGAAATCGATCATGGCAATGAAAATACCCCATCTCGTCCTTTACTAAACGATCCTTGCATATTTCAGGCAGGTCAAAGCCAAAATACTGACAATCTTGCCCCGGTCTAATGGGCATCTCGTAGGCCGCACATTGTATATGTCCCTCTCGAACCAGCATATTTCTGAGATCTACTTGGAGCTCACAATTCGGTTTGGTAAACAGCTCGTCGGGATTTTGCATGTAGTGCTGATCCGTTGCGAAACCGTCGCCGACTAGGATAGACAAGGAGTCTTTGTTCCTTCGTCCTGCTCGGCCGCTCTGCTGACGCAGATTCGCAATTGTGTGTAGGGAAATCCCCAACTCATAACACAATCAAGCGAACCGATGTCGATGCCTAACTCCAACGCTGTAGTGGCAACAATCCCTAGTAGCTTGCCTTCAAACATTTCAGATTCAATACGGCGGCGGTCTGGGGCAGTGTAGCCGCCTCGATATCCCATGACTAGATTTATGCATTCTGGTCGGCCAATGGACTCGAGTTCTTGCTTAATGGCGTTGACCAAAACTTCACACTGTGCTCGAACCCGGCAAAAAGCTATGATTCGAACGCCTCTCAACAAAAGCGCGCAGAAGAGTCTCGCGCATTCAAACTTCGCGTTTCCACGGCCGCTTGCAGGATCACCAGGGTCCTTGTACGGCGTGTTCCAGCACAAAAATTCCTTACGCCCCGACGGCGACCCATCGTAGTCAATCAGTGACACATTTTCCACCCCGAATATTGTTTGGAAGTGTTCTTTCGGGTTGGCAACCGTAGCAGAACAAGAAATGAAGCGGATTCGCCGATTCCCCACGGCAGCGCACACGCGCCTTAGTCTTCTCATGATGAAGGCAACATGCGAGCCTAGTTGCCCATTGTAATAGTGGAGTTCGTCAACTTGATCCAGCATCATGTTAGCAAGACAGGAAACAGGGGTTTGGATTGATTTGCACAGACCTACGACATATTTCAAGTTCTTCAGAAATGATCTCCAGCGCTCCTCCTGCGGCAAAATCGTAACATGAAGCATATCAGGATTCGTGAATATTATCCTAGCTTCTTCACGAATTGAAGCACGCTCATTCATTGGCGTATCACCGTCAAACGTTTGCACGACAATGTCTTCCATGCCGGGCATGTAGGCCAGCATATCTCTCAAGCTTCGCTTCTGGTCTTGAGCCAGCGCCTTGGTTGGGAAGATATACATAGCTCTAGAGTTGCGATCTTTTTCCAGGGCATGTAGGATAGGGAGCTGGTAAATCAATGATTTCCCCGAGCTTGTCGATGTCGCCACGACGATATTCTGCCCTTCATTTAGCTTGTTTAAGGCCTCCGCTTGGTGAGCATAGAACTTTGTGATATCTTTGGCATTATAGAGCGCGTTTACTAGGTTTTGTGTCAACAGAAATTCCAGATCGCCATAAATAGCTTGTTGAGACTCGAAGACCCTATGGCCATCCGGCACGATTTGTCCTGTGTACCAGGGGCTATCTTTCAATTCCTGGACAATTTCCGGTATCGATTTACGGTCTTCCGGAATATCTTCTGGGATTGTGGTTGCTGATATCTCTGCATTGACCGCTTCAACTGGGGATGGTTTGGGGATAAATGCCCGCGCCAGATGCGAAAGTGTTGTGCCTGGATCCTGCTTATCCTCCACGCATTTGTTCAGAAAGGCGTTTATGGCATTTGCGAACTTTCGGTTCCTTCTCTCGATTAGCTGTGTCATCTGTTTTTGCCCGTAAATGGGCATCTTAAGCTGCTCATCGCGGAGTTTGCGGTTGGGCCTTATAGGCTCGCCTGTTTTCTTGTCTTGAATTTGACGTTTCAAATCTCCGTCGATAAACTCGAAGAATAAGACCTCCCTGCCTCTGACGCTTGTCTGATTCTCACGATAGTCGTCTAGGCTCTCGTATCCGGTCCATCCACCTACTGAAGCATCATGTGCTGGCCCTTGAGAGCGGGAGGATTTTGACGTTTTGAAAGTGTTATCTCTTTCTGACCCCTTGACATCGAGTTGCAACATGAGCTCATCCACGTACGCGAAATTAATGCCTTCGGGCCGCAATGCGACAATTGAAGCCACCTCTTCCTCGCTTAGCGGTCGTCCGATATGAGTTTCCACCGTTGGCTTTATGGTTTCAAACGTTGTTGCAAGATGCTTCCGAGTGCAACAAAATGTGAAGACCAGGTTCAAAGCTTTATGAGTCCTGTCCAGCGACTTGAACTTCTCTGGCCATTCTACGACGCAACCTGCCAGTCGAGTGGGTTGTTTCTTTGCGCATGCTTTAGACTTGCCACCTCCTTTGGTCTCAGTTTCATCATCGTTAGAGGTAGAGGGGGTTTCAAGATGTTCGCTTCCATCGCGTGTATGGCTCGGACAGTCCAGGGACGAATGTTTGCGTTTGTTACTGGAACGGCTCGGATGTTCCCTTGTCGGCTGACCATGGAGACCAGATTCAAGATGCATGGAAGAGTGGCAAGAACAGGTATATCACGTGAAGATGCACTCTATTCATCGGTGCTAAGGAGCAAAGATGCCAGTCTCGCAAAGTATCACTGAGTCTGTTCGAGTTTGATATTTTGTGCGTGAATGGACAACAGCGTGGGTGGTCACGAAACTCACGCTAGGTCACGTGCGCGCAATAATGTTTCACTGCAGCATAGCAAGTTCGTGCACACAAGAGTCTAATAAATGTGTAATGTGTATCTTCTGCATTGGTTTAATAACTGGGATTTAGTAACCGAAGTATCTAAATTTTCCCTCCCATAGCCTCTAAGTGACTGATGTCTCCTATTTGTCATGCTCCATATTCGTACATAACGTCGTCAATGCCTTTCATAAACAGTCGTACACTGCTTAGGTCTCTGAAGCTCGCTTCACGATGTACATGCTAAGAGCTGCGCTCTTATAAGTAGCACACGGCCCTGAACCTGTACGGCTATCGCGATGCTTTGTCTCGATTCAGGGCGCCAAAGTACAGCCAAACTGCAACTTTGCAAAACCTTTCATTGAGAAGTTCTGGGCCGAGTATTCCATTTGCAACTTAATCATATTTCGCAGGCCAGGCACGGCAGACTAATTCCCCCTCAGCTCCCTTTGTATGGCACTAATCTCGTTCAAAAACAGCTTTGAGTTTGCCGCTGACATCTGCAAACAGGTCAGTACATCTGAAAGTTAGAGCTGGAAAGAAGCTTGAAGATCTTACCCTCATCGTAATGCTCACCGGCTTCGTCTCTACTCCTTCAAATGCTGTGAACAAGATACCAACAGACTTCAAGGAAGCCTTCTCTTGGAATTCCATCGCGGGAAGAATGGCAGTGTTCAAAATGACTCGATGAGTTTGATCCTGACGCAGGATGAGACGAGCGACTTTTGGGCCAGAAGAGTTCCCATCAGCCCCGTTGTCACCTGTTTCCAGTGCTGAGGCGTCGAAGCTGCCTTGAATTACAGCGCCGTTGTCATCAAACTCAACGCTTGCATGGGGAACGTTGATTTTTAGCATGCCAGCTCCTCGCTCTTTCCAACCCGATTGCTTGTCAAGGCTAAACATTTTTGCTCTGACAGACACAACCGTAACTTCACCGGCCTCACCATCGTCAATGGCAACTATTATTCGCATGAATGACGAGTTCAAAATACGTAGCACATGAAGATCAGTGTCATTTCAACATACCTTTATGAAGCCTGTGCCGCTTCTTGTCATCGCCATCTTTTTCTGGTGACGCCCCTCGTTCCTCGTCATCAGGTTGACTGTCATCCTCCCCTTCCGCATTTTCATTTGCGCCATCATCATCCACATCACTCTCCGGTGCTCCGAATGGTCTTGCTGGCTTCTCGCTTTGGAGTGCCTTCGCGCTTTGGCCGGAAAAACTGCCTAATGGCTTAATCGGCGATAACCTGGAGCCAAATGCACCACCTCCAATTCCGTTAGTTCCCGACCCGAGTCCTGCAAAGGGAGAAAGTCCGGAATTCGACCCGAACGAAAGCTTTGGAGCGGCAGCTGCCGGCATTTTGTCTGTTCCAGTAGAGTCTGGTTCTGCGCTTGGTGCAGATTTTGTGGAAGCGAATGATGACAGAGTCGGCTTGGCTGAGCCGAACCCACTACCTTGAGAAGACCCCAAGGCTGCAAAACCAGAGGAGCCAGAAGCTAATTTGCCGAAGACAGAGCCAGCAAAGGCATTATTAGAGGCGTTCGTTGTCGATTGGCCAGTCGCGTTGTTGGTGTCCTTCTCCTGGTCGTCTCCTGTCTTATTCGAATGGGGGGTTTGCTACATAGATTCAGCCACTGTTAGCTGAGAATCAAGACAGAGCTTGTTTCGGGGGAATGATGGCGCGATGACAATGATAGACTGGAACGTACCGATGCTGTATCAACAGGTTCTCCATCACGGTGTCTCTTCTTTTCCGGTTCAAGACGAGTTGCTCTGTCCTTGGCGGAGTCGGTGGAGGTTACGCTCGTCGCATCGTTTTCTTGCGGCTCTTGCTCTGAATCTAGCTGGTCATGGGCGCGCTTCTTCTTGGGCGACGAGACCTGTTCCTTCAGTTCGTCGCTCTTCTCAGCCGATATCCCTATACTAGGTGTTTCTGGCCGGTTGTCATCAGCGGTCGGCACGACACCTGGGCTATCAGGTTGGTCAGAGATGGATGATTGCTTAAGCTCCCGTCTTGCGGCACGAGTCTCGGCATCTTCGGTAGTTTCAACATGCGTGGGTTCATTCTTGGGGCTAGCCCCCGCTCCTTGAACATCATCGGCCATGGCGGCTAGACGAGTTTGTCAAGGTGATCTCGATGAAGATGGAAAGAGCGAGTTCTGTGCAAATCCGGGGCGTATTGACAGAGTCGGAGCGGACTACCGCGGGCGCAATGCGGTAGCTTCGGGAGTGAGGCGGTAAGGCAGAAATACAAGCTGTAGATGTATCGGTTAAAAGGCCTCGCTTCAACTCAAATTACGCTCTAGGGAATCAGCTACTACAGTCTCTCTGTGGCAGACAAGTTTTGTGTTGCGTCAAGGTCTTCGATTGCCTCGAGGGCAAGGCGGATCAAGAAGAGCAGGACAAAAGCTAAAATGTATCCAAACGGTGTTGTGAGTGAAGTCGTCACTTGTATGTCTGGTGTTGCGTTCAATCTGCGTGTTGCTGTTTGCTTTGCTGAGCCGGGTTATGGCGGGTTGTGTTGTCTGCATACATTGGGACAAGGCCTTGGCTAGTTGCTCTTTACCTCGACTCTGCTGCAAGGCTCACGCGTGGAACATCTGGGCATTGGATGCGGTTTGCTGATCCAATCACTGCGATTCCTCTTCTTAGCACCCCAGGAGCAGCCATAGGGCCCCTCTTCACCGCCCCGTGGGACACCATTTCGGGTGAGGGGTCAAGTGGCTAGCCTGTCGCTGGGAGGGCTGGCCAATTTCAATTGCAGACGCATGTGGCGTTTTCAGCAAGACATATACATGTAAACCTGACAGCTTGGTCATAAAAGCATGTGTATTGCTCACCGTCGCGGAGAAAATAACGACTAATCGCTGCAATATTAGGCATCATTCAGTGTACTTGGATGAAGTGCAAGCTCAATTCGGGCACAACCCCTCAGAAAATGATTTTGTCGCTGAAATTGCACGTTTAGGAACGGTTGTCTTAGAAACTTGATACACGGGAACAAGTAGGAGAGGGTTAGACTCTGCGGATACTCATTCCAGTGTTTACTGAACAACTGTCGAGTCTACTAATACAAATAGCGTACTTAAACAATTCATGCCATCTCACTTATTGCGCGTCGAACTCTGTAAAGAGTGCGCACCACATCATTCCGGCCATGATGAGCTCCTTGCATACTCTTTTGTGTTTGTCAAGTCGCATGTTTCAGCTAATAAAGCACAAACATCCGAGCCCGATATAAAAAATAAAGAGTGGGTAAACTGCTATAGCAACTCGATTTTTGACAACACCGCTACCACCGAGAATGCTCACGCCAGCGGCCAGTGACCACGCAACCAGGATGATGTAGATGGGAATGCGTGGGATCCAGTGCAAGCCCAAAGCAGAAAGAAGCCCGGCAATTACAAGGGGGAACAGCGTATAGCCGATGATACAGACGCTTTGCGCAAAGGAGCTGGTAATGTGTTAGCTGGTTAATACCATCCGCCCGATGGGAAAGTGTAATTCGACTCGTTGTCAACGTACATATTTCCACCTAATAATTTGATTTGCAGAGTAACTACTGCTTCGCCAAGCCATATCATGGCGAACACCCCACTGAAGACCGTATCTTTTTGCTCAGCCCGGGCAGCGATACTGAGGAGGAGGCTCAAAAGGAGACAGAAGATTAGTGGTCCCCAGAGATCCCAGTCACGAAGCCCCGGGCTCATATTACTCTGCAATAGCGCTTCTGCATCCATCATGCGGCTAGCGAGTCCGGTGAGCTCTTCTCTCGTTCCCGTAATGCCTGCTCCCCGGATATTTGAGTAGGCGCCACGTAAACCGCCTTCCGAATCGAACATTGTGCCTCCAAGGAGGTATCGGGGATATAAGACCTCTCTCAGTTTGGCCCACACAGCAAGAAGGTCGCGGCGCACCGTCTCCCATACAGTTTCATCTATGGTATTCTGTGGCGCTCGCCTGTCTTCTCCGGGAATTGAAGAAGTGAGGTAATTTTCGTTGAGGGGGCGCGAAGAGCTGGAGCCAATGTTCCCCGACAGCGGCTGCCGTGAAGCTTGGTTTCCAAGAGGGTCGTCGAAATCATTCAAGTCGGCTGGTACCATTAGCAACCTGTTGATCCTGGAGGTTGTCAGAACGGCTTGGAGATTGCATACCATCATCCGGGTCAATCAAATCATCATCCTCGAGAGATGGATGGCTGTAGTTGCCTCTGGCACTTGAAGAAGACATGCTGAGTAGGAACGGAGGCTGTCAACGACACGAGGGTCTCTTGGCTACAGTACTCCTGAAAGGTACACAACATGTGACCAAACGGCGCGCTCTGGTTAAAGAATGTCGTGATCCTTGCTGCGTTAGGACACTGACACAGAGTTGACTTGTCAATGGTTTCGTGTAAAGTGTGCGGCTTCGTTAATTCCTTCGACGTGGAGGCAGGCTTCGAGGGCACAATGAATGCTGATGTTGGGCGATTCCACAAGTGATGGATCTGGCCAGCTTCGCCTGCAGCGCTGACGTTGCGTTAGGTTGCAGGTACCAAGATCACGGCAGTCCATCCAATCAGCAGCGTTGGTGACCAAGAAGGGAGACGGTGGGACCATTCAGAGAATGGTTCACAGTCTGGTGTCTCCTGAACCAACCAGACTTGACCCATGCTGGACCAAGCTTCTTCCGCCGATTTCGAGCATCCAATGTCAACTGTCAGCCCTGAAATTCGTTCCCTTACGAACATTGAAAGCCGACGTGATCTGCCAAGTTACAGCACTCCATTTCAAAGATAAATCATCGCTATTTCTCAAGACTTCTACCGGGCCAAGAACAAGCTATATAGCTTATCAATATTACGTAGCAGGGTAATACTTTTCCCTTGGCATAAGTACTTACTCAGAACACTGACACACCTACAGCAGGAGAGGCTAAGGCGGTCTCCTCAGCTTTAGAGCCGCCAGACACTTGAGCAGTCACACAGACGGATCTGCAATCAATTCTTCCCTTGACCTTTGACGCGATCAAGCCGTTACAGACACCCAATTGAACGAATCCGATTTATTTGATACGAATCCGCCCCAGGTGCTGATAAACCTACGCCGCCTTAGCTTACTTTTTACGCGATACCCTCCACAGTGCTGCATGCGCAACCTCAATCTGACCTACCTTCTGTTTCTGAAGGTCTCATGGCTACGACCGATGGCGCCCTCTTTGAACTACCGAAATTACGCGTTTCGCTTGCATTTGAGGTAAGACGAGGTCCGATTCGGACTATCATAACTGATACTAACTGTGTTCCTAGAATGATACGCGGTTTCTCGGCCACGATGACAATGTAGCAGGTATGACGAACCTTATTCGCCGCCTCGTTTTCAACACATTGAATGTGCCAAGCACTCAAATAGGGTGTACAATTCTAAATTCCCTCTTCAACTACAGAATTCTTTGACATTAAGTTCTGCCCGTATCAGCCACTAGACTGTTCTCCAGTTTTTGCTGCTGTGAGCAAGAAGCATGTAAGGCCATCACCTCGAACTTCGTTTCGCCTTAAGGCTCCGAGCACTTGCCCCCAAATACAAATGCATCATGTCCCTCCGCTAATTTCCTGTCAGATCGTTCTCTGCAAATTGTCGCAAAGCAGCGGCGAGTCAAATCCATGCGAAGTCATCAACGTGATTCGAGATGACGATGTGCGTACTGCCTTCTTCTAGAACCTATCCTTAATTCTCTCATGACGGTGCGAATACTGACGCTGTTCGTTACTTGCTAGGATGAGGCGTCCGGCTGCTGCTGTACATGGACAAAGGACCCTGTCTCAGGAGCCCCGTACATCTGCGTTGGCGGCGTTGATGCCAAGGTCAAAATATACGACATCTCAGATGGAAGTCTTGTGGAGGTAATAATAAAGTAACTTCAATAACCTCGGTGGAACTAGAATCAACTAATGGGAACAGTGTTTTGTTGGGCATGGAGGCGTTAGCAGCTCCCTCGGTCACCGTTGCTTGCAGTCACTGTTCGCTCACATCTCTTTAGGACGTGAACGATTTGGCTACGTCGCCAATCAACCCATATATTATCGCCTCAGCTTCGGATGATACAAGTGTTCGAATATGGAGTTTGGATCCTGTTCACAAGGACCAGCCATGTCTATGTATCCTGGCCGGAGAAGGCCACTCTTGGAATTTGCTGTCCCTTGTAAGAGCATTACGTATCGGCATCATGACTTCACCAACAGAACCTAACTGTGCAAGGCGTTTCATGACACTGGACGGTATATTCTGTCAGCTGGGCATGACCAAATAATTAATCTGGTTCGTCTCAAACCCCAGGCTTTGAAACCCTGATCGCCTCGCTTACGCCCATGGCTCGCAGTGGACCATTCCAGATCTTCCAACCGATGCAATCGACACCCCTCTTCAGGTTCACTATCCGCACTTTTCCACTTCCGCTGTTCACAGTGGTATCGTTGATTGGTACATGATCGCACGCTCTCAACAAGCACCTTGTATGTTACCCTCGCAACTAACTTTGCCACAGTGTTGCATTCTTTGGGGACTGTATCCTTTCCCGCGCTTGTCACGATAATGTCATTGTCCTCTGGAGAATCGAGGGATTCTCATCAGAAGGGCCACCGCCACCACAAAGTGCTGCTCCAACACCGCAAAACGTCATCCCAACAAGCTATGAAGATCCAGATCGCCTTACACGATCTGCATTTGTTCCGGCTACACTACCACAGTGCCCATCGCAATACACACGCTTGCTGGAATTCCATACCCCAAACTGCGGTCCTCAGTTCTTCATGCGATTCAAACTTCTTCACGTCCCAGATCAAAACCCGGTTC
Organism: Pochonia chlamydosporia 170; assembly: GCF_001653235.2. Lineage (NCBI taxonomy): Eukaryota > Fungi > Ascomycota > Sordariomycetes > Hypocreales > Clavicipitaceae > Pochonia > Pochonia chlamydosporia. Next base: position 4,887,208 of record NC_035791.1, on the reverse strand, counting down.
TTGCGTTTTGCAATGCGGCAGGCAACATTTTCTTTTGGGACTTTCGGAGAATCGGTGTGTATCATGAGTTCATGGCAGGCCTGCACGGCAAGTCAAAGGGGGCTATGGCCCCAAGTTGGCTGAAACCATTCACCCCTCGGCAAAGAGCAGATGCTATGGGTAGATTTAAAGGGGTTGGCAGTGACAGAGACTCGCTTGCATCGGGCCAAACGGGCCAAACAGAAACAAGTGAATATAGCCTAGAAACGCTAGAATCGTGGGCATCTCGATACAGCATGGAAGATCCCCATGAACCGCTCCGGGCTCATAAAACGGAGTCTTCCTCAGCAAACTTTGTTGGAAGGCAAGCAGCATGGAGCCCGGGGGGGGAATGGTGTGTGGTAGTAGGAAGCTCCAACGCAATGTTGATTTTACAAAGATGGGCCAAAGGAGCTCCATCTCTCATCGAGACATGATTGAGAAGCCGCAGCAGCCTCATCTATCGGAGCCAGCCAATTGTTAGGAATGACTCAGCTGCCTCGAATTGGTAGTGATGCATAGAATCGGCGACGTTGTGATTCCAAATCCAGTCCTCCACACTGGCCAATGATATCCATCAACGGTATGGCAGTCTGCCCACCACTATCCATAACCCTTTGCAACATGCTGCTGGCGATTTCTTTCTCCAGCTCCTTAGCCGCGAATATCTCGTTCGCGTTGCCTATTTCCGGAGTCAGAAGGTCGGCAATGAAAAGGGACACTGTCGCCCGCAGTCGAAGGAAGAGAACGTTTTTCGAGTAGGGTAGTTCATTGATAAGCGAGTCCATTCTCTTGGCAACATCTTTCATAGTGTCGTATGCATGTAGCCTGCCACGTTTCCTTTGCTTCTGTGGTCGCGTGTGCGAAAAGGGTTGCTCAAGCCCAACCCCAGCTCCAAGCCGATCCTCATACTCGCCTCCAGAGTACTGGCCTCCTTCTTGCGACGATACCTCTGTCCACTCGAATGACTCATTACAAATAGATGAACATGCTGAGGAGTACATGGCATGGCAGCTGTATAACTCACAGCTAAATAATGTAAGCTGAAAATCTAATGCCGATGTGTTTCTAGGAAATTTGTGGTCGTATGGATGTTTCTTTATGAGGGTCTCAAGATAGGCCTTTAGTTTGTTGACATTGGCTGGTGAACCCCATCTTCTCGGGATGCGAATGTGTCTGTAGCTTGCTGGTCCAGATGCTAATCCTGGCGTCGCATCACTGTTTTCGGTGTTACGACTTTCTGGTCCTTGACGAAATAGAGCTACGTCCTCGCCTTGTCTCATGATTATTTCGGCTCCGATTGCCCATAAGTTGTGTTGACGAATATCAAGTGGCCGGCTGTCTGGGCGGAGCTGCAGAATGATACTGAACAATCTTGCTGATTTTGTTATTTCCCCTCTATCGAGGAATCGGTGGATAGATCTCAGCAGTACATCCAATCGATTTCTTGGTAATTCTGGCCTCTCTCGTCTCTGGGTAGTTCGTTTTCCGTGGTCTTTGGCCATTTGCTTCAACTCTGCGGGATGTGATTCCACTGTTCCAGCCACATACTCTTCTCCCTCAGACGTACCCAATTCAAATGCTTCATACTTTATCCCCCGGTGAGGGAAGTGTTCAACCTCACGTGTTGGGTCTTCGTCGGTGTCTTTGAGCCCGGCGAGAGAAAACTGACGTATCTCCCCTGGAGAGCGGCTAAACGGGTTGATTGTAGTTGTTGGCAAATGTGGTGGACGCGAGCCACCATGCCTCTTATCATAACTTCCTGAATCCACCCGTTTACGCTTGGCCAAATTACGCGGCGCAGGCATGGTGTGTCCATCGTCTTCTCTGGGCATAACCGCTGGTCAGTCGTGAGCTGAGTTGGAGTAGTGGTTGTTGAGAAAATGCTTGGTGGACCCACCATTGATAGGTCCCCAATAACTACCTAGGTACCTACCAACATGCATCACCTGATTTACATCCTAGTTACATTGGATTCTTTACGGGAAGCTGGCCGAGACTCTGTTCTGCAGCCTTCAAATAAAATCTGGGGCACGGTCGATGGCCGGGAATACAAAAAGGCAGCTCTTATACTGCGGGTATAAATTCACAGAAAGTCACTGCAACACAACAAAGATTATACGTCTGAAAGCAACATGGCTGATGACAGTTCGTCTGTCGTCTAGTAGAGAAAATGAGGCATATACAGAGAGAGTCAATCTACTTTACATCTGAGCAAGTAATTCACTTCCTCCTTTACATTCCTTTCCTGTCGAAGTATTCCCACTGTCCCTCGACAGGCTTGTCCTCCAAATCCTCCCAGCTGATTGTACAATTAGCAACCGTCGTTCACGTGCGGGAATTTATCCAACTTGTGGCAGTGCTTACATTCGGGATTGTTCCATGGTTTCAATAATACGAAGTTCGCCTTCCGCGACCTGGATGACTTCCTCGATAAGCCCGGACCCAATCTTCTGCTCCAGTTCTTGTACCCTGCTACACGGTCAGATCATAGGGACATTTCATAGTTTCCGGTGAGAGTCATACTGCTCAGCAGTTAATTGAGGTTCGTCCTCCCATTCAATTTTCTCGTGATCCTCCAATGGTTTTCGCTCAGCCCAGATAACTTGATCCTTTCTTTCGGCAGGAGTTCGGATACCTTCTAGCTCACCACCCTCGTCAGCCTCTCCATCCCATTCTTCATAACGGATATCGCCAGCTTCATGCTTCGCCCCGATCACAAACACTCGGTCTCCGAGCTTCACTGTTCTGGCTTCGCTACCATCAACGCGGCCACTGGCAACTCGGAATTGCTCGGGGTTCTTGCTGACAAGCTCTTTCGCTCGCGCGGCCCACTCGCTGTATCCAGGGGGTTCGATCTGCTCCACGAGACCCATACGGTGCTTCGTGACAGCTTCAACAGACTGGCGGTACAGAGAGGTCTCCGGTATCGATTGAAGTTTGTTGAGGGTGGTTCCGTACAGATATAGCAGCGTCGATCGAGGAGTGGAATGAGTCCAGAGACCGGCCAGGCCGGTGGGAGTGCCTGGTTCCAAGTAGCGCGCAAGCACGCGGAATGTCGGCCGCATGTTCGCAAGTTCCAATGGCTCTGTCTGGGGACAAAGTGACGAGAAGTCTGCGTTAGCCAAGGCAAGTTGATGGTAGTTGCTGAGCAAAGATAGCTCCAATCAGAGGCAAGAATTACCAATGAGACCGTATCACGTGGTGTATCACGTGACTATCGTTGTCGCCAAGCGGCCATCTCTACTCAATTTTCAGAAGCATGGATGGGGTTGTTATTGTTATTGTCGGAACGAATGCACATTCATATAAAGGCTAGAAGTATGCAATACAGAATTTATGCAGTGTCTCTCGTCACCAGCAAACATCCTTACCCACCAGACAAATTATTCCACGACTGTGCCTACCCATAGTGTGTTGATAAGAAGTCTTACATTTCAACTTTGCCCAACATCCATTGCTAACAGAAAGGAGAATAAGATAAAAGAAAAAGAACAGAGAAAGAATGGTGCGAGGACAAAAGAATAAAAAACAAAGACGAAACGGAGTTTGGCCGCAGCATGTTTGAGTGCCGGCACACATCTGCTCCCATCGACGATGGAAATGCAGCAGTAAATCAACATGATTTAAATCAATGTCGTGCACCGCTATAATCATGGATACCACCCTATGCGTGAGATCAGGACGCCTCTTCACGACTCTTTCGGTAGCTAGCCTGGTTGTTTAGTATCAGCATACTAGTCCAACTACGTGCTAATCGAATCAGTTGCGAAAATACTCACTTCTTGCTCAGTCTGCAGACCATCAACTACGGGAGCAAGCTCACTGAGGACCTCGTATGCCTTCTTGTGGTATTCGATTTGAGCAGCAATCAGCTCGGACAAGTTTCGAAGCGGCTCGGGAGAATCGAGGACCTAAACGAGGTATTAATGTTACAAGTTTGGTAACATAAGGATATCTTATCATCCCAATGCTTACATTCTTCATGACTCCGACAGCTTCTTCGGTCTGTGTCACAAATTCGTCCTCTGCTTTCTCAATTTCCTCTTGGGCTTCGGGGCTAAGCTCCTGCTCGTCATGCTGCTCAGGGCGACCTGCACCATGCCCGCCGAGCTTGAAGGTGGTCCCCTTGGCATGAGCCTTGACCGCATCAAGAGAGAGCCTTGATCTCTCCACATTCTTCCTCGCGCGGGTAGCGAAGTTGAGGTTCGTGTTTAGGGTCGTATTCCAGCCAGCAAGAAAACTGCTCTGGATTTGGGAATCTTGCGACAGACGAGCTTCACCTACTCGCTCCATCGTGATGGCATACTTCTCAAGTGCAGTGGCCAATTGATCTTCACCGGCCCCGGTGTGGTTTTGGTGCAGAAGCTGGCTGCTTGCTAAACTGGCGCGAGCAACGGCATGGCTGAAGGTCTTGGGCTGCGGCTTGGCGCTCGGCGGCGCAACCAAAGCGGCTTGTGCCTCTGCCGTGGTAGTTGCGGAGGAAAGTAGAGAAACCTTTTCGCTCACAGTACGCCCAAGGTCTTGGAATGTCTCCTTAATGTTAGGCGGGTAGTCGTAGGCTTCGTTCGAGTATTGCGAACTTCGCGAGGAACAGTTAGCGTACAAGTTGCGGCACCATGGATATGCGTAAGACGGAATTGCATGAACCACGAACTCACGTTACGGCGAGCATCTTTTGATGAGCCTGCTTTAAGGCATCTACCTTCTTCTCAAGGTCGATATAGTCCGGTGGGAGCTGGGTCTAAAATGCGTATGCAGTCAGCGACAAATTCGGAGACAAGCTCAAAGCAGAAACATGGAGTTCAGATACCTTGTCTTCAGCCTGGCCAAATTGTTCCTTGGTGAACTGAAAGGTGCGCGACGCAAAAGGCGTGATTTGCGCTCCAAAATCGCTGTGTTGCGGCAAAGTCAGTCTGACTACCACAACAATTCACTCTCCGTGGAGAACTGAGTGGTGCCGACTTACGAGAGGTTCTTGCCAAAACTTTTGAAATCCATCTTGAAAGCACTGATGAGGATATGGGGACTCGTTCGACAAGCTGACGGGATGTTTTTCAACTACAGAGGTGAGATAGTGCTGAATGCGGTGTCCTGGAGTCAGCTCTGATGTTGATGCTGGCTCAGGGATGTGGTCTGGGTACTTAAGCAGGTTGTCACAAGCGAAATACCTTGCCGTCTCTCCAATGGAATTTGAACAGGGGCGGGTCCAAATGACGGCAACAGAAGCACTTCAGATTGTTGCAGTCAATTGACTGGTCTTGGAGCTTCCCACCTTGGGAATTCACACCTGTCCATGTGCTGTAGCCTGGCTCTCCACCTTGCACTGTGCTGGTTGCCGCGTCACTGCAACTGGCCAGTTCAAGCCAGGCTGGAGGTGGGTCGCACGTGATTGTCGCGTTTTGGTGACCAGACCCTTTACGGAGTAAAGCCCACGGAGTAGAGGGAAGCACAGGGGACAAGGGAGTGGGTTGGATGTCGCAGTGGACGGCTCCTCACATGCTGACTGGTGGCTTGTTATGGGAAAGCAAACTGGATAACAATTCAAATGTTGACTTGATTCATTTAAACCTCACTGTAGCGGCGACACCTATATTGTCATCTAGTGACACTGGAACACAATCATGAGCTTGCGTTTCGTAGAACAGGCCATAGCCCGCGGAATCCGCCCTGCGAGCTAACACAGATGATGGGGATTGCGTCTACGAAATGTGCACTTTCATACATATGGGAGATCACGTCCAGACACTTATCTCTCAACGCCCTTCAGCTTTTCGCGTAAGCGAATATTTGGATTAGTCTAAGACATGTTTATTATCTGCCCATGATGGTTGTACTCCCCTACAGACCGACTCGTAGTCTTGCAAGGTTGAATGTCGACTTCCCAGGCCAAGTGTCGTCCAAAACATGGTCCAGTTAGAGTCTGGAAGCTTGCAAGTTCCGGTAGATCGTTCAAAATACCACTTATTGACAGGGTTATTCTTCCGGCTCCTCCAACAAACCCCTTCAGGGAAGCAGTCTTGCACCATTGAGTTGAAGACTATATCTGCGACTCCACTGCTTCCTTGGCGATTCTTCAAGACTGCGAACTTGTCAAGATATGGAACTAGTCGGCCAGTATCATGGGCGGTTTGCTCGTCAACGTCGGCAGGGCGTTCCCAAGTCAAAATAGCGCAACCTTCATATTCACCAGCAATGATAATGCCTGCCAGGTTGTCGTTGACCCTTGCCAAGTAATGTCGCGCATCAAGTTTGCGATTAAAGGAGTCTTCGATAAGATAAATCAGTCGTGGAAGATCTATGGAGTTGTCGGTGAGCCGAAAACGAGAGCAACCAGGTTTTGGGGGTCGCCATCTGTGTATCTTGGGATCTGGATATACTGTCACAGGCATGCCTTTTTTTACTAATGTAGCGGATCCAGACGCTGCGCTTTGCAGACAACCTCGTTCCTCATCGTGAATTCTTTGAAGAGGTAACGACGGGGAAAAGGCAGGGCGATCTGTCAACAGGTTGTGCAGAAGGGGGTTCTTCTGCCTTCTGGTTGTAACCATGCCATCAAGACCAAAGGGAGGGGATCCTATTGCACGGACAGCTAGATGGGACACCGTACTGGGTCTTGCATTAGCAGCCGCAAAGGGGGTAGTAATAAGGGCTGAAGAAGTCGGCGGCAGAATGGAGAGTGCTTCCCTGGCTAGGCTCAGGTTCGCAATATGTCTCTGCACATCCCCAAAGTGAATTTTGCATTCGTTGGCCTTTAGACTGCCAATCAGGTCGTCATACTCTTGCTCTAGGTTTATGAACCTATGGGAAACCTCAGGGTGTCGGGCCATGGGCGTCCCGCCAACTGGATCCAGGATGATGATTCGTTCAACAGAGGCAATTCTTGTTGGGCGTGGAGGCGTTGTCCCTTCAATCATATCACTGTTTTCGCTATCCAGTTGCAGACCGGCTAAGAATTTGGCCAGCGCAATAGTCGCCTTGTTCGAATCTGCAGGTGTGCGAGAGGATATCTCATCTTGTCTGGCCAAAGATGGAATCACGGTGACCATACCATGCTGTAGCGCTCGCCTTAATAGATACTGATCATCAACTCGCATGTCATCGCAAAATTTGGATGTCACAGAGGCATGCCCATCAGAGCCCCCTTTGAGAAACACATGGTCGGCCAGCTTCGCACCGGGGCTCCCAAACGAGTCGACAGCTTCGCAAAGCCGCAGGGCCTCGTTGTCAAATATTTGCCGGTCAGCTTCATCGCCACAATCCACAACCACAAGCGCAAGCAGCCCAAGGGTACGGAGCTGCGATAAAGTTTTTGCAATCCCATAGAGAGTTTCTGGCGATAATTCCTGAGGCAATTGCAGTTTGACAATAGCGGCGTTGATGGGTTCAGCATTGTCCACCTCAGTTTCTTTAGCCTGCTGGTCCTTCACACTGTTCATGACGGGCTCTAAAGAGTTGGGGTTTTTTGACGCATATTTCTGAAGATACCCCTTTGCATCTCGCCGCGTGGCTGAGGCCTCGAGGACGGAGACAATGACATCCTAGTCCAGCTTAGTTAGCACGAGGAAGTCTCCTGTTGAAGCGAAACCATGAATGGAGAGAATCTCACTCTGTCAAGCGCTTGTTTCTTTGCTCGGGATGCTGAGGGTGTTGATAACCAGCGGGGAGAGTCACGCTCACGGCGGAGGTACATTCGGTTTGATTCCACACCAACCGGACAAGGTCGCTTGTAACGGCCAGCGTGATGATGCCAACCGAGGGTTTGAATCAAAGAGTGAGTCTTCATGGTCGCAAAGGAAGCTCCCCTGCAGCCGGAGGCGCTATGTCCGACAGAGCTCCAAGTCATGACGCAGAAAAGAAAACGCTCAGCATCGCAAGCTATCAGGGCGCAATACAGCCAGCACAGACACTTCGTGAGATGTCCTGGCAGGCTGCCCGAAACTATCCACTGACCAGGTCCAAAAGTCGATGCCGGCGTACGTCTTCCAAAGCCGATAATATCTGTACTCTCCTGCAGTTCTGCAGCTATCTACCCAGGTGGGTGATCAAATGCTTCATTGAGAGTGGTCAATGTCCGGTGGATGGCAGGTGTCTGGTGGTGGTATATTGTCTCCTGCGAATTGCTGCAGGATCAAATGTCAAGTGGATTGATGTCGGCCGGGTGTAAGTGACTCAACGGGGGACTCTCCGTGCTGAACTTTTTTCTGGGGCGGCCGCCCAGCCGTGCGATGCCGCAATAACTTGAATGTCTGGTCCAGTCCAGTGTGGTCTGGTGTGGTCTGTGCTGGTTGACACACAGCACAGCACGTTGAGTTGGCTGGATGGTAGGTGGCGGGGGGTGCGGATTGATACTGTAAAGTTTGGTCTGGTGACAACTTGCAAACAATTAAACGGACATTCGGACACTCAATTGACTTCAGAGGTATCAAGTCGCATGTGCCCACCAGCCAAAATACCAGACAAATGTCAACATTGAATTCTAGGTTTGTGATTTGATTCATTGATTGATTGCATTTGAGAGCACTCCGAGCAGCACTGAGATCATTGGAAGTCAGGCCAATGTGGGTCCGGCACAGTGCCACAGACCATTCAGATCATTCATGACCTTCAGAAAGAAACGAGTCAAGTTCAAAGGACATAGCATCAGCAACAACATGACTTCAGAGTTCCCAAATTGAGATGTCACAATCTTCAAATCTATGTTCTCTGTGATGCGGGTGCATAAAGCGGAATCTGTCACGAAACTGTATTTTCTACCCGGAAAATGATGGCCGTCCTCATCCTGATCTTGGGCGGGAGGAATGGACCACATGCAGCAACAACTTTGAAGCCTGTCTCTTGGGCTACTAACTTTTAGTAACGGTTGAATCGAACATTGAATCTATCGATAACTAGAGTGTTGAGGAGAGAGCGCCTACGTAGGTGGTCAATTTTTGCGCTGAACGAGGAAGCACCCATTAGACCCATACAAACACGTAATTGAAAAGGCAAGATCCAATCTTGGGTTTCACAACTGGAGACTTCACAAATGCGAGCGATAACGGAGTCAAGGCTCCCTCCCCCTCGAGAACGTCGTCACCGTTCGACAGTTGCCAACTATCAGTATCTGCGATACTCCGCTCGTTGGTGACATCTATATGCGGTGAAGGCTTTCATCAAAAAGATCTCCAACACCTTGCGTCTCCGAGGCCCAAATACCAGATGGACAAAAGCCTCGTTGCATCCTCTTCAATGTTGAATTCCACCTTACCTTGTTACTCAAAATATCATTTCTTATCAACTCGCACCTAGACGCCTTATTGATCGAACGCGCCTTGTATTCTAGTAGCATTGAGCGACTAGGCTACAGCCCACACAATCACCAACGAGAAACAACTTCCCATCCAACAACCCAACATATACCCTATTATGGCGCCAACTCTTCTTTGGATTGGACTGGGCAACATGGGGAGGGTGGGTGTATTTCCATCGATTCGGCCTTGCAACTCTGTCCATGACGCTCATTCTAACCCGGTCGATAGGGCATGGCCAAGAATATCGTAGAGAAGGGGGAATTCAGCTCTCCTTTGTTGCTGTACAATAGATCGACCAAAAAGGCTCTGGAGCTAGTGGCAACGCTACCTGCTGGAAAGGCTGAAGTTGTCGAGTCACTTGAGCTAGGTATTCCGAAGGCGGATGTTGTTTTCACCTGTGTTGCCAATGATGATGCGGTGCAGGATCTTTTCAAAGTCATGTTCCAAAGTTATGTTACGGGTAAGTTGTTCATCGACTGCTCTACAGTCCACCCAGACACAACGGAGCTGATCGCACAACGAGCTTCGGAAGCTGGCGCGGACTTCGTGGCCGCACCAATATTTGGGACGCCAGCCATGGCAGATGCTGGCCAGCTTATTGGGGTGCTTGCAGGTCCGAGATCCTCTGCCGAGAAAGCAAGCCCTTGGTTCAAGGGGGTCATGGCTGGCTCTGTCATTGATCTCCTCGATGAACCGTGCAGAAAAGCGACAATGCTCAAGGTATTAGGGAATACGTTTGTGTTCAATATGGTCGAGCAGCTTGCCGAGGCACATGTTGTTGCAGAAAAATCTGGTCTTGGAACCGATGTATTGCACCAGTTTGTGTCATATTTGTTTCCTGGCGCTTACACAGCCTGCTCTACCAGCATGCTATCTGGAGAGTACCACAAACGCGCAGAGCCCTTCTTCGCCATCGACCTGGCTCGTAAAGATGCGACACATGCGAGAAGCATGGCGCGATCTGCAGGTACAGAGCTAATGACCTTGGAAATTGCAGATACACATTTCGCCAAGGTCAAAGAGCATTGCGGCAAAAGCGGCGACATGACTGGTGTGTACGGAGCCGTAAGAGGCGAGGCAGGGTTGAAATTTGAAAACGAAGCGTAGAAACGCATCAATACATATCCTACCATATTTTATGTAATTATACGTTGTAATTGTTGATTATTTTCCTGCCTCTGGTCAACTCGCCGTGTCAAGGATTTGAGGGCGATGGAGGAACTTCTTTCCTACAGGGTAGTCTAGAGTTCATCATCCATCGTGTGGTATACACACCGAGCCATGACTAAGCACTTGAAACTGATTGTCCACTGCTCCACCCAAAGAGTTTCCACTACCATGACGTTGGCACCAGTGTGTCTCTAGCCCAGCTGCAACTCGCGACTTGACAGAGCTGGTATACTATCTCCCAACGCTGCTGTACCTTGTCCAGAAGCTTTAAAGATGGCTCAAGGGTAACTGATCTGTCGAGCCAATATTGTCTTGCTGACTCGTCTTGTCTAACCACATTCCGCTAGGTACGCCGTCTTCATCGGCCTCGTTATTATCGTGGCACTCTGTGCTGCGTCGTGGTTTCTTGCCCCCAAAGGCGAGAATCAAGTGTGCGTGCCCCCTTTCCAAGATCACAAACTTTTAGACCCCCTTTAATACCGGTTTTGTTACTGACTCTGAATTGTCTCCGCAGCCTTTGGCGATCGTCCCTGATTCTCTCGATCGTTAGTTGCTACCTCATGTGGGCGATAACTTTCCTGGCACAGCTTCATCCCCTTATCGAACCGAAGAGAAACAATTTGCGAGAGGAATTCATAGGACACTGAACGGACTCCAATAAACCCATGTTGCAAGCGAGACCTAGTTCTACCGCTACGAAAGAAAGGCATAGAAGTGTTTCAAAATTGGACCTCGTTGTATGATTACATTGCTTTCAAACCGGCGTTTTTCTTGTTTTCCCTTGCTTGCGATCAAAGATGTAATCGTTGAGGAGGGGAAGAGCGTCTGCCTACACCATTCTGTGCAACCTATGAAGCTATGCAGTTGCACTTTAGAGTTGTCATAGTGTCTGACCTTAGCCAAATCACCCTACATATCGGCTATTGTGAATTGATAACCATGAGCTGTAACTCCGATTCAGGCCAGAAATTGTATATTTCAGACGTGCAGGTGGGCAATGGTAGGACCTTGTATGCCTAGCTTATTAAGTGTTATTCATTTGTGGAAGCCCACAGAGTCGTACAGCTACCTACCTATGTTTAACTCCACCAGAGTTCATACGTCGTCAACCTACAGCTAGCCGGCTAGCCCAATCCCTTGCCAGCATCAATAAAGCCCAAAGAGCCTTACCGTCTGCGGCTACACTTGTTTCGCCGATAGAGTCTACATCCCCAAGACCGGCAGCAGTCAGTGCTATTCGCCCTACAGCCCACCTTGAGGCTGCACCTGTTATCGCCAGAATACACGCTGTATAATATCTGCAGTCAAGCAGGATTCGCAGAGCCTCTACATTATTTGCGACAACGGCCCAGCCTAACGACCTTGCGGCCGCAGGAACCTCGTACTCCCATATAACCATAAGAATAGGAAACAGCTTGGTTGACGAAGACACTAGGAGTGCAGTTGATACTGAATTTGGACGAGCGTGACGTGGCATAATTCCCAAGGCGTTTAGTGGTGAGAACGGTGAACAAGTAAGAAATCGAATGCTAAGATGGAAGGCTAGCGTTGATATGGCGCATAGAATGAGGAAGAAGAGATATTGTACGACGATGGGTTGCTGTGCGAGTTTCCCCAGGTTACTTTCGCCAGGAAGTATTGCTGGCGTTGTCTGTTTCTCTATTCGCGCCCAGGTTAAGTAGACATCAAAAAGCAGGAGAAGGACCCCAAGTCGGATTATAGAGGGCTGTTCGGGTGGCAGGAACAACTGCCAGTCAGCAAGTGACCTCTTTTTCAAGCATGATGTTCTATCCACGGCTATGGCCAGTTGTGCTGCCCGTGCGGCAGGGGTACGTACATCGAATTTGTCGCCATCTCGCATCAATGTGTTGTGGAGGAGGTGTCTATACACCTATTTGAAGTGCAGTCCATCATTAGCAAAAGCTCCCCATGTGCATGGAGTGCTCAAATTTTGGTCGGCCATACCTGCGGCTTGATCAAAACCAGATCTATGAAAAGCACGACGAAGTCATGCTCAACATACTTGTCGCAAAACCGTCCGCAGTTGCGGCAGACCGTCAACCGAATATTGTGTCCGCTGGACTTATCACCAGCACCAGAATATTGGGTCCATAGCGTTTTGACAGGATGTCGACATTCAATGCAAATCGGCATCTGAACCGCGTCGTTGATGGGAGAGGAATCTTGGCTCGTAGCTGGCCTGCTGGATCGGTCCGACGATGTGCTCCGCTCGACGCAGCTAAACTAAGCGCATGGGTCTCTAAATTCTTGAGTAGCAGGTAGTCGAAGATATTTTCGATGTTGAATACGAAGGGTAAGTACACGGACTCGTAGTTGCGCTCGTGTTGGTCCGCGATTTGGGATGCCAGTTCTGGTGAGCAGTTGTATGGTGTAGGAGCAACGAAGTGGGTACGTCCTTCAGGAACCTTCCTGGCCCAGATTCTCTCTACGAACCTGGAACTCAACACATGCAAGATCTACCAACTTTCGGTAGATCAAGTCCTTTTGGTTTTTCCTCTAGTTTCCAGAGTCCTGACTTTGATTGAATCGCAGCCCCGATCACGAGATGGGACCTTGGCGGCGGATACCGACGAACTATGAAGGGCCAAGGGTTATTTGGGTGGGATTGAGATGGCATATTAAGGTTTCGTACTACATACAATCTATGACAGTTTGGGACCTCTCTTATCGTATTTGCACTCTGATCAGAAACAAAAAGCCTGCGAGAACTCAAGTACCTAGGTCCATATCCCTTCATTAGTCCCCTTAGTGATAGAATCGGACGTAACATGTACAGAGCACGATGTACTAAATTCCTAGGTACCTAAGTAGTTGGCATGAAACCCGCGAGGAGTCTCAGGCCATTGCGGCATATGTCAAACGACCATCTTGAGGGAGCTCAATCTCTCTTGTCAAGTCTTCAGAGAGTTTCTCTTGCATAGAACTATAGTACCTGGGCACGCATACAAAGAGTCACTCACATACTGCAAACCGTGCGTCCGTAACAAAGGGAACTTAAGCCCAGTCAAGTTGAAAGCAGGGCCACAAGGGCAAAAATTGCCAGTTCTGCTTTATAAATGCTCCGTCCCAAATCAAAACGCCTCGCAGTAAAACACATAGTTCTTCTGACATTTCAGTGTCCGCTTGCCTCGATCTCCTTGATCCAGACAAAGGGGAAAACCCATAAATCTAGGTACAAATGCACCTATGCATACCTATGGCAAGCGCCAAGATAGGCGGAATTGAACATTGAATCGAAATGCAGGTATGGAACCGACGCAGAGTCAAAACCCCTTCACCACTTTTACCTGTCTGTCTGCTTAACCACCTGCGCACCTAAGTAGGCACCTAGGGTATGCAGGCTAGATCTATGTCCGTATGCAACAGCAACAGCAAACTCAGGTTGTACCAATGGGAGGGGCATATAAGTAACGTCAATCGTCCTTCCCATGAGCGCCAGCACCTTCAAAATTGAATTTAGCTCGGCTTTTCAGACTTGAACCACCATCGATTCGGCCAGAGTACATCCAGCCCTGCATTCGCGCGTCCATGTCATGTGACGTCTTCCCGTCCTCACTTGCTGTATCTGCCAACTCGATTAAATCAGTCGCGTCTGGGTCCGCCGACATCCCTGGTGGTCTTGGCCGGCCTCGAAGCAATGGTGTGCTGGGTCGCTTAGCCAAGGCTCCTCGTAACCAGTGCTCAACCGCTGCCGCTGCCCGGTCTAAACCAGTGCCTTGCCGAGAGACGGAAGACGCATCTCGTCCAAGTTCAAACGGGCTCTCTGCAATACCAGTTGTGCCTTGCCCGAATCCAAACCGTGCGGTATCTGACCCCATCACAGACATTGATGGCAGGTTTTCGATGTTGAGGCCCGGAATATGTTTCCTGGTCCAGGAATTCAAATAGTCTTTATCCGGTCCGGGTGCTCTCACAGTTCTGCTCATAGAACCCACACCACCGGGCCGCCGCATCCAAGCCGGCCGATTGTCGGCTGCCTCGCTCCCTGCTCGACTTGTCGAGGATATCGGAGTGCCAGGAATTTGAGGGAGGCTGCTGAGCGAGCTCAATCGGCGGGTGTGGGGGCGTTCGGTGGAATTCGGAGCGAGGCTAGACAAATCTGAACTCTGTCTTGGTGTGGACAGAGGTGATGCAGTCCTGATACTCTTTTTCCGTCGTGGTGGGAAGTACCCCAGGGCCTGTCGTGACACACGTACAATTTGTACTGGTTGTCTGAAAGAGTCGAGCTGTACCCAGCGGACATGTGACCAAGGCAAATCGTCTGCTTGGCCCTGCTTCACATTTGGGCTAGGAGGGCCAGCCGACGGCCTGAAGAAGTCATTTTGGGTTCCTTTACTGGTAGAAATTGGTTCCTCTGTTGCCAACGGTGTTGGCGCTAGGAGATCCGTCTCAGATGTGTTGGGCCACGACGGTGGATCGCAAGGACAACCCTTTATTTCGCAAACATCCACAGGTATTATAAGCCATTTGCGAGTCTGGACGCTATCTCGAGACCAAAGACCATTAGATTTCCGAAAAACGTCTTCCCGACATTTGTATCGAAGTATTATGCCCGCATACGTGTCTGTCGGATCGACGTTGTGGAGATAAGCCAGGTGTTCTTCAGGTTCTCCGTCAATGTGAGCCATCTCATCAGAGGTCCGTCGCTTGTGTCTCCCCGTGATGTCAAGACCACCATTCACCCCCTCGTGGCTTTCCAATACACTTGCAGTTTTGGCCGCTCTCAGAGCATCCCGCCTTTGAGCCAAGGACCCCACTCCCACATCATCAAAAGCCCGTATTGGTGGAGGCGGTGATGGTCCCCATGTATCTGGTCGAGAATTTCGGCGAGGGCGTGGTGGAAGTTGTGGTGATCTCGTTCCCTTTGGAAAAGCATCACCACCCGAAATTATTGTCGAAGCGAATGCTTGAACTGAGGTCCAGCTCTGAGTCCAAGAGTCACCAAGAAATTGAACAAGCTCTCCTCCGGCCGAGCCGTGGCTTGGAAGGGAGTCTGCCCTTGAAGCTTCTGCTGCCAAAGGGTCGTTTTCCCTTCTATGATCAGACGGGGCTGAAGGGTATGAAACCCCGGTGCTTCTCGTTGTTCTAGCTGTGGTTGGGTGTGTTTGCGCCTCGCCTGCTGACTCAACGCGACGGTTCCGCGGCCGGACATTGTTCGATGCTGTGCCTTCAGACACTGTTGAAAGAGACGATGATGGCAGGTAGCAATGAGTCGTCGCCGGCTTGCCCCGGTCGGTCATAGTGACCGCGAACTCGGCGATTGCAGCTCGCGGGTTGCGATGTTGCAGCTTCGCATCAGTGCTTTGCTATCAGAAACGCCAAGAGAGGCGCTATTGGGGAATATCGCAACGGGAGTATGGGCATCCGTTGACCGGACTGGTCCAAGACTAAATCGCAAGTCTGAATCAGGGAAGTTCGATTGGCTTAAGGGCTTTGTTGGGTATTGAAAGTGTTCATAGCCAGTCACTGGTAACGAATGATGGTGGAGTGAGTTAGGACACGCAATGACGGAGAGGCAATGGATGATGTTGCTGGTCAGTCAAGGGGACATGGGCCAGACGGAGTGGAGAGTTGTCCAGTCCAGTACCGGGTGGGGCCGCCCCCTGTCACTGGTTGTTGCGTTTGGTGCCATGGCTTGGCTTCACCCCAAAGCCAAATCCACATTCTACACCACTTTGAGCAATGATGTGGAATTGGCTCAGCGTCTTTGGTCAACGTCTGGTACCTACTCCGGTTGGCATTGTTTTCATTCACTTGTATGATAACGCGGGAATTGATGTAAATGTATCAAGTCTGGTAACGAGTCGTTACCGCGTTACAAAAGCCCATTTGTTGATCTAGATGTGGGCTCGGTGGCACTTACCCACCAGACCAAACAACCTTGGCCGATATTCACTACTACTGGCGAGGTTTTGTCAGGGAAAAGGAGAATGACAGGCCATGCGCCGTCCTCCTGCTTGTGATGTGAAGTGTAATGTGTACATATGTGTCGAATCGAGCGCATCCTGACCGTTTGTTGGTCACAGTGTAGTGAATGGCGACGTGGATTGAAGTGCCGCCGCAAGTCACGATTTAGCTTTTCTTACGCATCGAACAGCAGCTACCTGCTGAGCTTACTTGCTGATAATGACCCTTAGCCGTGCTTGACCGGCTATCCGAGAATGTACGGATCAAGGCACTTAGTCACATATCGTGTCAATGAGATGTAAAGAAGCGTTTCCGATGTGTGGCAGCCTATTTGAGGAATATTAGGTACCAACCATTCCCATCTCCTGCTCCAAACAAAATCTTCATCCCTATGCAGAGAGATGATTCGATTCCTACTCGTGTCTGTTTTACATGTGTCGAAATAAAAGTTTCCCCAAGTCATTCGTCTTGACCAAACCGTGGGGTTGGTAAGGCATCTGCAACGCAACCAACGCCATCCTGGGTGCCATCACTTGGCAAGAGCAAGGTGTGCCATGCAGTGCTGTGTGTACATACTTCATTCCCGCCCTCAGTTAAGGGACACGTCAAGATTCAAATTGCTCGCGTCGCCATTGATGCCAAAGAACTGGAACCTGAATATTTGCAACGCGGTTAGAGGGCGAAGAGGATAGAATAGGAGACGAAGAGTGTGGGAAAGGACGCAGAAAGAGCTTTGGGACGCCTCAACAGATGAATGGGAGAGACTTACCAATCCTCCACGTTCAAGGTGGTTGGAGCAGGTTGACCTTGAGCTGAGCTTGTGCTCCAACTGTCTGGGCTCTGCCCATCGTGTATGCCCGCGTCAAAATTCGTTTGCCACATGCCAGCTGGTGCATGGAAGCCTTGCATAGGTAGACCACCGTTTCCTTGCCCCTGACCCCTTGCCTGGAACTGGTTACCCGCTGGCCCTTGTGACATACTGTTCGGTGTCATCTGTGCCATGAGATTGTGGTTTAGATCTTGATGCGTTTGTGTCGGAGATAAGTTAGGAAAGGCAGGCATGCTGGAGCTTTCGGGGAAGAGTTGATCAGGCTGGAAATTTTCCCAGAGAGATTGCGACAGATTCGGTGAATTCCTGGTCACGAGATAGAGATCGGGGGGAGTAGTTGGAACAGAAAAGGACGGATTAAATGGAGTTGCTGGTCTGGTTTGAGGTCTTGAGTTGGTCCCGCCCATGAAAGTATCCGCTGCGTTAGGTCGACTATTGGGAGAGGCTACATTTGGTGGTTGCATTGTGGATGGATTTTCCGCCTTGACTGCACTGGGCGTTTGGGGTCTGGAGCGTTCGTATGACTCCTGAGGGGTCGGCGCATTTGCAGTGAAATCGATTGCCATGTCGTCGTATTTTCTCTTTGACAAATCTTGGGCCTTGCTTTGTTGCTCCAGTTGTGACAAGCTCTGCTGCATTTTCCTGTGGCGCTTCCCGCCTGCCTTTTGGAGCCGTTCTTCCAGCATTTTGTTGCCGATTATTGACTCGAATAGAGTATAAACCATTTTGCCGACCAGCCAGACCCGCGATACTTCTTTCATCGCCTGCATACAACTTCGCAATCTGTCTTGCGTGACTTGTTGAATTGATGGTACTGGAGACCTCATTTGGTACACATGCATTATGAGGGCTGAAAACAGGCTATAGACAATAAACGCGGGGCAATAGCGTAGTTCTTTATGGGCTGCAAGGTTTTCCACAATTGATGTTATCATGGCGGCAGCCTGGAAAGCAATGTTTCGTGATGGGTACGGCGAGTCGTCTGGAAAGCTTCTTGAGCCACTCGGAGGCATGTGGGCGCGGTGCAAGAGACACAAGGTGGTGTAGTAGTTCGAGTGAAGCAGAGCAGACCAAAAGTGGTGACGAGGCATCTCCCAATACACAATCTTGGGACAATTCTGAAGCCAGTCGGCCAGTGCCATGTCGCTATGCGTCAAATCAATAGCATTCCTTTGACGACCTTTGGAAGCAACCGAGTATTGTTGCGACAACACCAGACCCATAATCTCGCACAACTTAACATATTGTAAAAAGAATTGCACATGAATAGGATCTGGGGGAAATTCACTCGCCCGATCCGTTTCATCTTCGATGAAGTCATCCTCTGTCAGCATTTCCACGTCGGAGTCGTCGAGGTTGATGTGGACAGGCCGACCGAGAGCAACGGCGACAGATCGGTCACGAGTAAACAAGGTCCACCAGATCCTCTTCCACAACCGTTTGTCAGACTTGCTCAGTTGAGATTGCTCAACACTCCGGTGCATCCCAGAACCTTGAGCAACGATGGTGGCAACCCGACTCCAATAAAAAACATTTTTAGTAACATCCTCAGGACCCTCCCAGTACCAACCCATGAGTAACAGTGATTGAACGATGGTGACACGATCGTCTTCGTAATTGGCATCATAAAGCGCCTTTGCGCGCTTGTAGAAGGTCAATGCCGCAGGCGTTGTGGATCCGTTGGCATCCATAAGCTGAGCGTTGGTGCAAACGCGAGAGCCAGCAAGCAGAACAGCTTGGAGGAGCAGGAGAGATGGAGGGTTCTTCGGGTCTCTATATTGCCTCATGAATCGAGAACGGTTGATTACAGGTACAATTGGGTGCACCCATTTGAAATATGCCTCGATGAGTTCGTCACAGAGTGACCGCGGCGGAAGTAGAAACGCCCCTCTCTGGTGTAAGATTTCTATCTCAACATTATCGAGCTCTGTAAGCCTGGCTCGTGAGCCTCGTACATTTTCTGGCAGCGGGTAGTGCACAACATCTGAGGATCCCTGACGGTCATGTACCAATAGTGTCAAGTTTGAGGATTCGCCGAGGAAGGCTACTCGCCCAGCTTCCGTGATTGGAGCACGAGTGAACTTTGGCTTCATGACAAGGTTGAGGTACGTCCCGCTATCAACTTCCTCCTGTCGGACTTGTGCCTCTGTCATGGACGATGAAGGGGTCCCGTCTGATGTGTGCGAAACGGTAGGTGGTCGCGGATAGGAAGAGGCGCTCCCTGGTGTGGTCTGATTCGGCCGATCGTCTGTGCCTTCTCGGTCACTGGAAGTGTTGAAGCATGCTAGGTTAGCGTTGCCACCGCACAACCGGAAGGAAACTACAATCATGACGTCTTGAGATACCTATCTGAGTCTTTGGACGCTTGGTTGCCGGCATTTTGTGCCTTTTTCCGTTTAGGAGTCGGAATACGGCATTCAATCTGAAATGCGACACAATTCGTGCACGGGACGCCGAGACTGGCAGCGTCGCATCGGACCTATGCAGGGAAGAAGAATTAGTATGCCGGGAAACTTGGTTTGCAAAAGGAAAAGCCAAGGGTCGACAAAGCCTCACCTTTCGTGCGTGGCAGGTCTGATAAGATGTGGTGGATGGTCAGCATCGAATCAAGTAGCTATGAATCCAGGAAGCGTGGGGTGTGTCGTCTTTTTGCCTCGGCTCATGGAGCTGCGACAGGGCCGCAGGACAAGACAAAAAGCGACACAACCGACCACAGACACATACCTCACATGCTCGTGACGCTCGTTGCCTATATAATGGAAGGAGTATCCGTCAGCGCTGGTTCGCATCGATCACAAATGTGGGATGCGCGAGGTGCACATACCGCCTAAAGCTCATTTGGTTCGCAGCGTTGGAGGCAGCATTATTGGGACCAGGAGGAGATGCTCTGGCGGGAGACTCGGTCTGTTGTGTCTGTGCGTGCTGATGGCCAGCATCGCTTGAAATCATTTCAACATCCATGCTTGTCTTGGTCAACTTGATGATGGCCAACACAGCTATGAAAGAGCGATTTCGTTGCTTGGTGTTGCGTTTGGAGAGTTTGACAAACAGTGGCAACTCGAAGGAACACGTCGAGGAGGGGGGGTGGGCGAGGAGGAGGCGGGCCACGAAGACGAAGGCGAAGAGGCGACTAGAACCAGTGCGGCGTGGACGGAAAGTGGAGGTGCGTAAATGCAGGTGTAGCAGAATTAACGTCTGGTGCGTGGTGTCCTGGTCAGTAGGTCTGGTGTGACCAGACTATGCGTGCACTGGGAGCCAGAGGTCAATAAGTACGGATATTTGTGTGCGCTGACGCCAGACTGTGCAGCCAGCCAGCCAGCCAGTCAGTTCAGTCAGTTCAGTCCGGTTGAGTCCAGCCAGTCAGAGTCTCGAATCGACGACAACTGGCTGAGCACATGCAATCTGGTCCCAGTGTTGGTGATTAATGGTCGGGATCAAGCCTGGTTGCGTGTTGCGGATACCTGTCTGGTATGCAATTCAGTTCGAGACTGTCCTGTCAACTTCCCAACTTGACACGTCTGATTCCACCACGTACAGTTTGGTACATGTAATAGAAGGAGATCGATGTTTAGTTGGATTTCCCCGCAAGTTGGAGTCAATAGTAACAGCAAGGGGCCAACAACGCCCAGGGCAGGTGGTTGAGCTGGCTGTGCTGACCAACGAAAAGACGGAAAGACGAAAAGAATGGGTCCAACGACGAAGATGCGCCGTTTGAAGATTGACCCAGTCGCAATACAGCCCAGTGCCAGCTCTGGGTTTATTAGTTGCATTGAGGACGGGGAGCATCCAGTCTCCGCCAGCAGACGAGGAGGAACCGTTAGGTTCTAAAGTTGTCTGGCCGGAGTTTGATTAGGGGGGCTGGCGCTTGCTTGATGTGGTCAACTGGTGCTCACGGTACGGTTTGGTGCCTGGTTCAGAGGTCAGCGACCGAGATAAACACCTAGATGCTTTTATCAATATGCCAGTCTGCATCATAGGCATCTAATATTTCTGCGCAGTCCTCAAACACTTATCTGAGATTCCTGCCTGGATAATCGGCTGGGCCAACATCTGTGACAAAGACACACATGCACTGGTGATTGTCTGTCTTCCTGAAAGTGGGTCGATCAATGTGTGCCAAGCAAATAAACCAGTGCCCAGGACAGTCTCCAACGGGGAAAGAGCTTGATATTGAAGTGAAATCAGAAGGCAGCATTGACAGCTTACCAGAGCGAACTGCAGGATGTGACCTAATGCTTGAAAGCTGAGTCAATCTGCTTTTGCATTTGTCGGAATAACCAACAGGAGGCTGAATTTGTAAACCGAACTACGTCCCAGGTACCAAACCTAGCAGGGTCAATACTGTAGGTAAGCAAATAGACAGGTAAGGTACTTAAGTCAGTGGGGTGAGTACCTAGACGCAGTACGTGTTTCTGTTGGCCAAATATCTTAGGTACCAAGGTAGGTAGGTAGACAAGCCGAGGAAGAACAAAACACCTCAGCGTTGCAAATAGATCGAATATTTGATACACTTTATCCTCTGGGTTGACTGCATAGAAAAGAAAAGAAAAGAAAAGGAAGTGCAGCAAACCGGCAATGCTTTCTCGGTGTGAAGACCAGGAGACCGACTGCGACTCTGCTACCTATATAAAGAAGTCAAGTCGAGCCAATGCCAGCGCACTCGGTCTCATCCATGTGCCTTGGTTCCTGGAAGATGGGAGCTTAAAAGAGCCTGGCCAGGCAACTTAGAATTGATGGAAGAGTCCGGAGGCTAGTCGACAGCCCAGAGCCCCTCTCCCTCCTTCGACTCCGCCCATCCAAGACCAGAATTGACTCCGCCGCGTGTCTGGTTGGTAATGGTCTGTTCTGGTGGCAGCCTGCAGCCCCGTACTTGCCCGAATCGGAGCTCTAGTCCGTCTCAAAGTCCGGGGAACCTGGGGCTGTTCCCGTCGCCTCTTGTTTTTCATGGGCTCCTTTTTCTTTTTTCTTTCTTTATTAAAGATTTATCTGGCTAGGTAGGTGTTTATGGTGTTTATCCGGACACTTCGGTAAGTTCATGCAGACCAAAAAAGAAAGAAAAAAATTGGTCCGCTGGGCATCCTCATGACCTGCTGGCTGATCAACCCAAAGGCATCATCACGATTCGGGGCCAACTCAAGGACAGGGTTCGCTAACCATTCCACTCCAGCAGCTGGCCAGAGCACTCGCCGTCCAGCCAAGCACGGAACTTCCTTCCTGTCATCCAAGGGGAGAAGGCACATGAAGGACATGTAGCCGGCACCTGGGCGTTTTTGAAAAAGGGGGTGACAGGTGAGTTTCACATGTCCTAGGTGTTCCGATCTGCTTGAGCGAGGTTGGGGTGGCCTCCTGCATAAAAAGAGACATGATTTGATGCGAACACAAACTCAAGCTTGCCTCCGCTTCCATCAATGCGTCAATGTGCTCTTCGTGATCGGCCTTAAATTATCCCGAACTTGCTTGCCTCCAGTAGCACTGGTGCTAGGCACACCCACACTGCTTCGTCATGTTTTTCACCAGCCGGCTTAACCAACTCAAGAGTAGAACTCATATGTCCCTACAGTTGCAGCGTCGCCTACCAACGCGTCAACCCATCTGATACAAAGGGAGAACGAGATCCTAAGTAATGGACATTACATGATATGACCTAGATAAGAAAGTAGATCATCTGCTTAGCACACTGCACACAGGATTTTCCAGGGATGACGATGGCATGATTGTTTTCCAGGGAAGGCCTGCAAACTCCTCCCATTTTACATCCCGTGCAATCTCATCCTCCTTGTTTCTTTTTTATTGGCTTTCGGTTTTTGTGCCGGGGGACATCACAGTGCGCTGTTGGATGCAGTCCTCGCTCATTGCCATCTGGGCCTGGTATTACGGTCTATTACTCCAATGCAAGTGACTTCGCTCCATTGTCAATGCAATGCTCTCTAATTCGCTCTATGCTACTCTCGTTCTTTTGACTTTTGGGGTAAGCTGGAATGAACGAGCCCATTTGAAGCTTCTCTCCCATTCTCAACAGGTTCTGGATGAGTGATGTCAGAAAGCCGCCTTCTCTGCTCACCCTCCACCTCCATGCCGGATATAAATATGGCGCTTGCTCCCTCCAGACCAGCAACAAAGACGCACAGCAAATTTGCAATCACAAAATGAGTAATGGTCGATCCAATTTCTAACCAGGAGCCCTCATCTTTGACCACCCAGAAGAAATACAGGGTCAGAATATCGCTGATTGCCATAACCACCATGAAGAGAGCAGAGGGGGCGACACCCAGTCGTTTATTCAAGATTCCTAAATTGGCAGAAATAAGAGCAAAGGGTATCATCAACTTCAAAATCAGTAAAGATCCTTGGGAAAATGGATCAAATAACGGTATCAGACGGCAGACACTTTCCAGACTGAATGAGGAGACTGAAGCAACGTTGCCTGTGCTGAAAAAAGCCGATTGCAATAAAACCATGAAAAAGAGCGCCACACGTGCATCCGAGAGCCTCAGTGGTCTGTATTTACTCGACGGCTGATATGGTTTAGCCACGTCCTCGTTTTCTTGCCGCTGTTTGCGAGAGAAAACTTCGGCTGCGTACTCCAGACGCACCCAAACCAGCAGAGTAGCTGAAAAGGTGACGTAGAAGAGCCCTTCATAGGATATGGTAAGAATGACAAATGTTGGAGCGCACGTCAAGAAAATGACCGTGAGCCTGTGCATGTAGTGTGTGTTGGGTTGCAATCGATAAGATAGCGGCATTAGGAGAGAAATGACTAGTAGAGTCAGTAGCGGCATAGGCACTTGGTTGCGTCAGACATTACGAGACAACTCACCAAGAACCAGCCACCCAAGCACTTGGTTGCCGACTGGGAGGCCCTGCTTGGCTTGAAGGGACAAGGCGCTTGACCTCGTAACAAACATGGATAATGGGATAAGTCCCACCTGTAAAAATTCCCTCAGCTGTTATTCATTTGGGGAATACATGCCCCATGCATAAGATACTGACAGGCAGAAAAGGGGGGTTTGCTGAGAAGGAAGAGGGGGATTCGGGTTCGCACCTGGATGCCAGTCAAGGTTCGTTGAATGTAGTTGCTGCCCCTGCGACGTGAAGCATTTGAGCCAACATCCCATGTAAAATCTGCTAGTATGACATCTTCAAGAAGCAAATAAAGTAAACCTATCAGAAACATGATAGCTCCGCCAATAAGACTGACAGTTTGTCAGTTCAATAACTCTTTCTGTAACAAACATTGCTGATCTGCCGCTTACATTAGGCTAACATTTTCGACTTTCATAGCTGGGAGTAGAGTGAAAGTGCTCATAATTAGGCATGAGGTGGCCCATACTATGCTCAGCAGGGTATGGCTTCGTAGGAACGGCAGACCATAGGTCACCGGCCAGGCTGCCGCCAGAATAAATACCCCCGTCAGAACTTCTCGATAAATGTATCCCACAGCCTGGATGTGGTTAACTAACGCTCATGAAGGCAGATATGTGGGGACAGAGTCAAGGAAAATACGTGTTTGGAGAATCCGATCGACTCACCAGAGACTGTATTACACCAACATAAAGAGTAGTATGCAACAGTACGGTTGCCACACCACCAGCAGATTGAATGTGGCCGAAGAGCACCAGCTTTCCACGTTGAAGGCTAGCTTTGTGTGCATGAACTTCTTCCCAGAATACAACCGGAAACAAGGCATACAGATAGTACGTGAGTGGTGATTTGGAGCGGATGAATGAAGCATAAAGCGCAATCAAAATCGCCGAAAAGGCAGCAACTCCCAGAACCGTTCTTTTCGGTGGCACAGCCTCGTGAACAACGAACATGTCTACCACCATGGTGATGGCGTACGCCATCCAGCCAAGATAGCCCAGAGTTATAAGAGCACGGAGAAACAGCCAGTCATATGTTTGTAGATATCGGAGGCCTTGTAGCGTTACTTGGATGAGTGCGTTTGACTCTTCAATGGCTTCCTCATACTCGCCCCTTGCAATGAGATCACCGATCGACTTAACGCGAAATTCGGTGTTCGAGTTTACGTCGGTGAAAGCGTGATATGGTCTAAAACGCAATTCGCTTTCTCTCTTCTTATTTTCCTTGACACGGTACATCTCCAGGATGCCTCTGGCATTGACAAGTGAAGCTTGCGCTTTCTCCCTATTACCCGCGGATAAATAGGACAATGGTAGCTCTCCAACCGAATTCGCAGGAAATTCAACGCCAATCAAGTAGGACATCAAAGCAGCGATGTCCGCCTGATGGATGTCATGCCGACGAACATGATCCAGGCCCCAATCCGATGAATACGCATCATGCCCTGGCGCAACCATGTCGGGATACAACTCGGGAGCTGCCACTCCAGATCCCCAGGTAATGAGAGGTGTTCGAGTGTTATCAGGATGTCCGTCACCGTGACTCCCCCAATCGCTCATGCCGTGATCTGCTGTAAATATGAAGGCAGTCCTGTCATCCGAATAAAACTTTTGGATAAGATTTGATATTTCTTTAACACCCTGATCCACTACTTTGATATTATTCAAGTACTCCTTCGAATACGGTCGGTAGGAGTGCCCGGTGGTGTCGAGGCCAAGCAGATGGAGAAAGAAGACAACCTTATCCTGTCGAATGGCTTTGTTTAACGTTTGATTTGTTGCGGCCTCTGCAAAGAATTCTTTAACGTGGTCAAACACCCAGTAGTCCAGACGAAGTGCATCCTGACTAAAATCCTCTAACTCGGAAGCGTACATGTATGCATCTACTCGGCCAGGAACAGCTCCTTTTGCAAACATGGGCAATATATCTGGACTACCCCAGCTCCAAGTATGACGACTTCGGTTGAAAACGCTGTCGAAATCAACAGGATTCAGTTTCCAGCCGGTGGCGACAGCTGAGACGTCCTCGTACAGCCCGGCAATCAGAGCAACGTGTCCGGGACGAGATTCTGTCGGCACACGAGTATGCGAAACACCGAAAGTGCCTTTCTGCAGAACGCGTGATCTCAAGAACGGCGCAAGGGGTCGGGGGATGAGGTCATCGTCGCATTGTGGATATGGATCGGGGAAAGATTGAAAGGCTTTATCCGCTCTTAATCCGTCACCTACACAGCAGGAGTCTCTTAATGCACTGAAAGCATCAAATTAGTTTAGGACAGGCAGGCGCACTTACCAACGAACAATACCAGTCTGTCGGCCGGGGGCTTGGATGACGGTGGGCGTTCAATTCCAAACAGCTGCATGCCAGACACGATTGGGCTTACGAAATAAATGTCAAAAATGGAATATACATAAATAAGATGGAAGACCATGGCAGTAGCCAGAAACGCAAAGCGAGTGGCCGTGCCCATGCTGGCGACAGGTGGTGCGTTGTTGAGTAAGGTATCTGGTTACTTTAGCGCAGTCTGGTCGCATTGCACTTGAAGAGAAGCACAATCAATCTGGAGAAGCTCGTGCTATTTTCTCATCAAAACGCGTCTCGTAGGTTCCAGCAATGCATCAAAAGAAGGCCGCGTCAGGGTAAAGAAGGCGGCAGCCCCAGCTATCTTGATTTCGCCACGTCCAAGGGCGATGGTCGCAGGAAGGGCTGCCAGACTCACAGTATCAAGAGGTGAGTTCAAAGTTAGGATCGACAATTCTCTTGTGGCAGAATGGCACTGTGTATCAAAGTCTGGTTGCATGTGCACCACTTGGGCGCGTTGGCCAAATGCTATTGTGCGAAGTAACCACATGCATATTCAACCCAGTGCCATTATTGGCCAATCCCTGGAGCTATTCTTACAAACGGGCCGTGTGTCATGCCTTCCTGTGGGGGTCGTTGGCGACACCCATTGGCAGTCGGTCTGGCCTTCATCCATCTGAATCCCCTAGTCACCACACTCGGTCAATGCATGTAACGCGTATGCCAGATTTGTGGTACTCCATTTTTGCTTCAAAGTGAACGATGAGGCTCGAACATTGCTTTCATTGTACACTATACAGGGACTAGCTACCTGTCAGGCATGTTGTGTGATTCCAGATCAATTCAATGTTCCTTTTGCCCCTTAGGAGGGCTCATCTGCAGCGTTGTACATGGCGACTGGTCAATATCTTACCACCGCCTTGCTGATGATGAGATTGAATGCATGATCGTCCCCTTGGTTTTCAAAGGCTAGCCTAAGTGGTTTTTATGCATGCTTAAGTGGTCATTGGCCAACTACATGGTCACCACGCCAGATAAATATATGTCAAGTTATCGATGCCGCACTCTAGCACCACGCTCAAGTCCAACCCCATCCGTGCCTTTGTCAGTTGTCCCGTCACATCAATGCCAGTCTTCACGAGCCTAATACCTCACAAATATAGTTTTGGAGCCTCAGTTACATATCTTAGATATATGCCTTAGCCAAGTCGTTCGGTGAGTGACTTGTTTACCCGACTATAAAACTTTGATGCCTGAGTTCTTGGAAACGTAATGTCGATACGCAAGAACTCTGGTAGTATTTGCATCAAGTCGCTGTCACGATCCTCGTCCAGCTGAGGTCGATATGTGAATTGTGCGTCGTCGTAATTATTGGACTCATTCCCCGCCTCCAGAGATAATTTGAAGTGTAGTGCTTTCAAGTATTAGCAAATGCCATATAACAACGATAGTTTGTTGGAAAACCTTACTCCCATTCCTTCCCGTCTGGATACAGTCAAAGACATTCTCCTCATCACTGCGGCTCATTCCTCGAACGATTAGACCCGTCAAATCGCCATACAGGTCCTCCTTTGCTTGTGCGGCCAGAACCACCTCCGTTGGCGTCGTCCTATTGCCCGCGGCCCCAGACTTCAGTGTGCTGCTGGGGGCTTTGACGCTAGCTTCTGCAGCTCGACTTGCGGCGAGTTTAGCAGATAGAGATTTGACCTCGCTGCGAGCATTCGACAATGACGACGTCAGATCATCGATTTTCTTCTCCAAGTCGCTAACGTTAGTCTCATTGCGCTCCATTTGCCGGCGTACTTGTTCTCCCTGCTTTACCAGCTCTGACTGCGCATTAAGTTCCTCTTTGAGAGACTGAATGAGTTTATTTGAAGCTGTCAGTTTTTGGGAAAGTTAGACAGACAAACCTAATGCGATAACAAGAAGTCATTCAGTGACTAAGGAATGGTGACGATACCTGACGTGTTTTCTTCTGCCTGTGCTTTTAGTCTTTCAAAATTGCGCTCCGCTGCTTTCACCCCGACGTCTCGGAGCTCGTTATGTCGAGTTTCCAACGACTCGTACTTCTTTGCCAGTTCTCCTAATCGCCTCCGAAGTGAAACATCGTCCGTCTCTTCGCTATTCGTCGCTGAATATCTTCGTTCCTCGTTGAGATAAGTTACTGTCTCCCGAGGTCGCAACTGTCCAACGCTTTCTGGTTTCTGGTGTAAATCTGATGATTTTGATTTTGGGTCCAACAAAATATCCTGAGTGTAAACTCCACCAGAGGTTCCAGCATGCATCTGATCATGGCTCTGTTTTGAGTCCTTTGCTTTATTCTGCTCAAAAGAGGGTGCCAAGTGTGATGCGGCCTCTGAATTGACGTCGTTCAGTTCGTCAAAATGTTTCTCTTCTGTTCCACATCGTAGCACAGTGTTATTTTTGTTCTTCTCCACCAATATCTGCCTGGCTGCTGTGGAGAGTCCAGGTTCTGCTCTTCCATTCAAGCTTCTTCCTAATCGTTGGGATGGCTTCGTTACTCGATTCGACGAATTGCCTGTTCTGCTATGGGTTCGCTTGGCCGCCTGAGCCTTTCCGCTAACTTCTCGAGTCGCGGGTATGTGTATTCCAATCGCTTCGACGTCGTCAAAATCCGGCTCAGAATCAGACATAATCATAGAAGCAATATTGCTCATGGTTTTCGAACGGGGAGCCATGTGGCAGATGTGGCGACGTCGGACTCTAATGCAATGTAAAAGGAATAGTGTGGAATAGGTAAAACCAGCTCTCTATTTGACCTGGGGGTAATTTCTTGTCGTATCGCATCAGGGAAATGAGAAGCATCAGCATGCGATCACTGTGCTGCGCCAGATTGATATGTTCGTGGGGTGTGGTGACACAATAAGACTATTCCGCTTTGGGCACAATGTAAACAACTCTTCTCTGTGGCCAACTCCCCAAGTTTAGCCTCGGTTGGTATATTACATAAGCATCAGCCCTCGACCTGTCTCTGATGGCTGACCTTATGCAGAGGTTGATGGAGCATACAGAGACATCTTTGGAAGTTCCGCGAGGCACTAGCCCTTCATCAGCCCATCATAAAAATTGTATTAAAAGCACCCGCGATCTAAAATATTCTGTACTCCGATCCAACACGGCGCCTCTTAGGAGGCATGCCAAAACATCTATCAGGCAGGCGATTTGTTCTCTGTACCTGCAACTGCGACTGAGCCACAACGGAGACTGGCCGTATTCCATTTCTTGCCGACCGTTAAAAGTTCAAACAAGCCAGATATACATCTTATTGAGATAGTCTCTGTGCTCTTTTATTATCCTTACTCTAATGCCCGGGAAATCGGTCCCGTGGCTACCTTGGTTTTTAGGAATGGGTGAAAGGCGCAAACTCGGCGATGTCGCCCTGGACCTCTTCTTGTTTGCTGGAATGGTATGATGCCTTCAACCTCGTCGGTTTATGCTCCGAGCCGATCTTTACCTACCGAGAACATTGGGCTTGCTCTAACGGTGGAACTCGGTAATTAGATGACGGCTGGGCTCTACGTCGCTAAAAACATCCTTACGCCGATGTTGAGCAACCTGGCTGATCCCGACAAGGAGAAGCACGAACAAGCTAGGCGGCAAGCGAAAGCACATCTCGAGCGGCTGAACCGTCGTCGCTATATTGACAGAGACGAAGATAACCAGAGCGGAGATGTCAAGAACATTCAGACAATCGAAGATCTGGTTTTGAACGAGTATGAGAACCTGGTTGCATTGGAAATGGTCGCACCGGAGGACATACATGTTGGATTTGACGGTGAGCCTGAGACCTGCTTGGCCACGCGATGACTTGTTTGCGTAAAACCTCCCACTCGACTGACTTCGCGCTTTTTTTATTTTCTTCTTTCGCAGACATAGGTGGTCTTGACTCAATCATTGAGGAACTGAAGGAGTCCGTTATATACCCACTTACCATGCCACATTTGTATTCACACGCTGCACCTCTACTGTCAGCACCGTCAGGGGTGCTCTTGTTTGGCCCTCCAGGCTGCGGAAAGACTATGCTTGCAAAGGCACTGGCTCATGAAAGCGGCGCTTCATTCATCAACCTTCACATCTCAACTATGACAGAGAAGTGGTACGGCGACTCTAATAAAATAGTTCGCGCCGTATTTTCCCTGGCCCGCAAGATGCAACCAGCAATCATCTTTATCGACGAGATAGATGCAGTATTGGGTACTAGGAGGAGCGGAGAGCACGAGGCCAGTGGAATGGTTAAGGCCGAGTAAGAGTTTCCGCCTCGTGATATTTCAGAAAGCAGATGGTGATCAGATACTGATATCACGGAATAGGTTTATGACATTATGGGATGGCCTAACGTCTGCCAATTCATCAGGAANGGAATGCCAGCCCAAATAGTCGTTCTGGGAGCCACAAACCGTATACACGACATCGATGAGGCAATCTTGCGCCGGATGCCAAAAAAATTCCCCGTACCACTTCCCGGCCTTGAACAGCGACGTCGGATATTGCAACTCATTCTACAGGATACAAAGACAGACGGACACAATTTCGACCTAGACTATGTGGCGAAGATCACCGCAGGAATGTCAGGGAGTGACATCAAAGAAGCTTGTCGCGATGCGGCCATGGCCCCCGTGAGGGAGTACATGCGACAGCATAGAGACCAAGGGCGTCAGGTAGCCTCTGTTGATTCTAGTCAATTCCGCGGTATTCGGACGGACGACTTCTTCGGCAAGAGAAGCAGCCAGATGTATGAAATCAGCCACAATAGTGCCAAGGGAAAAGGTGGGAAGAGGAGGAACAAGGGACCGGAATCCGGTGGCGAGTATGAAGACTTGGACGAACTTGTGGAAAGCCAGGACTAAGTTACGAGCCCGAAATCGTTTGGCTCGACATTATTCAACCGCTTGGATAATGGAGCAGATGGCTGAAAATTTGCAGTGTTCAATTTTTGGGCACTGTTACTACGTACTTAGAGATGCTAAAATGTACCTGATACTGTGTAAATCGGCCCATAACACCCTACTTTAGAGGCCAGCTACGCCATATGAGACAGGCATGCATTCATGTTTAGTAAAGTGGACACAATGTGAGAGATCGCAGAGATCGCCTTGCGGTGAGTGCCAGACACATTCGGAAACACAGTGTCTGGAGAATTGCCAAAATGAAGACATGGCGAAGTATTTTCGCCACATGCTCCAGGGTATGATGGTGCAAAGTTGAAATCGATTTCTTGGACAAGTCACCGAATTTGAAACCTTATAAGCTTTTTCGCCAGCTTCAGAGCTTAGTGTCCGCTACTTTTGCACGTTCTGGTATTTCATGCACCAGACAGGATAAGAGCTCAACATGTAACCGACCAGACTGAACTTCAAATCTTCCAGGCGCTGTTCCAGCAAAGCCTTTAGCCAACGGGAATAGGTACAAATCACGTCATTGGGTGTGGCCCCGCCGAGGTCACCGCAGAGGTTGGGTGGTAAAAACAAACAGTAAGTGTCTTACTCCAAAAATCACCCAGTTTTCGCACCTGCATATCAACTTAGGCAGCTAGGAATCTCAAGAGTTATATTTTTTTTCAAATGAGGCAAAGTTAAATTTCTGATTTCGAAACTGGGACGGGTGTCCTTGTTGGTACAGCTTGAGAAGGTGGAAGCCCAGGCTCTTTCTCCATACAGTACTTGAGTAGTTCGTTGCACCTCCGTCTATCGGAATCACTCTATCTCCCCGGCATGGCCACGCCAGCCTGCCGCAAATAATAAAGAACAAGATTTACCGGACAATATGTTACCCACGCACGGATTAAAGATAGGAAATGGTCAATTACGTGTTCAAACTTTTGAGACCTACTGACTAGGATGCGATGCGACCATAAAACCCAAGACGGAGGGTGTTCAGTGGGACTTCTGGCGACCCAGACATGGAGTCACCAGACATCAAACAAAATTGGCACTGTGCACTGTGCCCTCCGAGTCACCTCCAGATCCTGTTCGGTGTGTGGCAGCAGCTCTGCTTTCCGAGTTTCCTCCAGTCCTCCGGTCCTCGCCCACCGTTTCATTTACCTATAACCTTTTCTCGTAAAGATTCTGCAATTCAAGTCAAGGACAGTCCTTTTGCATTTCCAGACCCGTCGCTTGTGGTCCGCTGGCACAAGCAATATCTAGGGCTCCTCAATCCATTGATTACTGCAACATGGCGTCGTCAACTCCCTCCGACGTGGCTGGCTCCAAGAGCATGGCAGGCCCTTCGAAGACCGACCTCGATGGTCATAATCTTCCACCATCCCCGGCCCCTTCAAGTCCTAGAAATGGCCGTCGGCGCTATGCGTTAGCTACCGAATTAGTCTATACGGAAGGAAAGGATCAATACGGTGCTTCCAGCATTCCCATTTACCAATCCGCGACGTTCAAACAGTCTTCGGCTTCTGGCGGCCAGCAGGAGTACGATTATACACGGTCTGGAAACCCGACTCGAACGCATCTCGAGAGGCATCTCGCGAAAATAATGAATGCCAATCGTGCTCTTGCCGTGAGTTCTGGCATGGGCGCCTTAGACGTCATCACTCGCCTGCTGCGTCCTGGGGACGAAGTTATCACTGGGGACGACCTTTACGGCGGTACTCACCGCTTACTCACATACATGGCCACCAACCAGGGCATCATTGTTCATCACGTCGACACTACCAAGATTGAAGCTGTCAGTGCGCGATTATCAGAGAAAACGGCCATGGTTCTTCTAGAGACTCCAACGAACCCCCTCATTAAGATCGTCGACCTAGCCTCCATCGCTCAAATGGCCCATGATGCAAATTCGAAGGCTTTGGTTGTCGTAGACAACACAATGCTTTCTCCCATGCTGTGCAACCCGTTGGATTTAGGCGCAGACATTGTGTATGAGTCCGGCACGAAGTATCTATCTGGTCATCACGATATTATGGCCGGAGTCATCGCTTGCAATGAGTTGTCCATTGGAGATAAACTGTTCTTCACAATTAACTCAACCGGCTGCGGACTCTCCCCCAACGACTCATTTCTCCTCATGCGCGGTGTCAAGACCCTTGCAATTCGCATGGAAAAACAACAAGCCAGCGCGCAAGCCATTGCTCAGTTTCTTGAATCACATGGGTTTCGGGTTCGCTACCCAGGTCTCCGGTCTCATCCACAATACGATCTGCATTGGTCAATTGCCCGAGGAGCTGGCGCCGTTTTGTCCTTTGAGACCGGAGATGCAGCTATGTCAGAACGAATAGTGGAGGCGGCGAGACTATGGGCCATCAGCGTCAGCTTTGGCTGTGTGAATAGCCTCATTAGTATGCCTTGTCAAATGAGCCATGCGAGTATTGACGCAAAGACTCGTAGGGAGAGGCAAATGCCAGAGGACATTATCCGACTCTGTGTTGGGATCGAAGACGTGACAGATCTGATTGAGGATTTGTCTCGTGCGGTAAGTGCCCCATGATCGTCCACTGGCTAATCCAGGCTACCTAATACTGACTCGGATTACCTTCAGCTCGTCCAGGCTGGAGCTGTGACTGTAACAATGGATGGATTCCACGCAACTGGCACAGCAGCAGAGCTAGGCAAAATACCACTGGCCCAAGATTAGGTGCTGTTTCACAGCAAGGCTGGTTATATTCTCCAGAGCCGACAAATACTCCAAGAATGAATAGACATGAGGTGTCTCTTCTTAATTGTCCTCTAAACCCTTATACTATTTATTATAGCATCAAGCTACCATATGCCTCGTTGCTATCGGTATATGATTGGACGACATCCCAAGTTCTCAGAGAACATATGAACAGTTCGCAAAGGATGAATAGTGCAGGATGTGTTGTATACTCAAAAGGAGGCTACAAAGTGCAGCTGGTGGCCGGGATGCCACAAGGGAACCAACATCGACCGGGCGTAATAATGGATCAAGAGCAGTCCTATATTCTTAGACACATGTACAGTATAGCTATTGCTCTTGCTGTGTAAAAGCCAATGGCAGACACAATTCTTCGAATTACACATGTATGCTGTGCTGAAGCCAAGCGCCAGGGTCAAGTATTCCGAGATAGCCCCTATGACT
This sequence comes from Pochonia chlamydosporia 170, assembly GCF_001653235.2. Lineage (NCBI taxonomy): Eukaryota > Fungi > Ascomycota > Sordariomycetes > Hypocreales > Clavicipitaceae > Pochonia > Pochonia chlamydosporia. The sequence goes on along the minus strand of NC_035791.1, from coordinate 4,852,738 downwards.
GCAGGTTTTTGGTCACTAGGCGGTTTAGCGCATGTTATCAAAATTTGGCACAGACGGGATTGATCAAGCACCATGTAGGTCCAAAACGCAATACGACAGTTAGCACATGAAACGGGCAAAACAAGAAGCGCAAAAGTGCGTTTTAACGAGCGTCCATGAGATAGATGATGAGGAGAAGAAAATACGCAAATGAAAACATGTCAACCCAACTCCATTGTTCTCGCTACGCCCTATATAACACGTCGGCAATCTAGGAAAAATCGAATCTATCAGGGAGAACAATTGGCGCAATCAAACTCCAAATGTACAGTCCATAACACACCCAGGCGCTGACTATTTTTATCCAACTTGCTGCGTATGTGCGTCCAACTGTGGCAAAATCGCCCTCTTTGGTGCTTTCCTCGTATTGCATAGTCAACAACGTCGAGACCCAAGCAGTGGCAAGGAAGAAAATGACATGGAAGACGGTGTAGCTGTATTGGGTTCGGGAGCGCTCGTCGTCATGTGGCGTACCCTCGCCAACATCACTCTCATCGTCTGAGAGGAGGGCATCCGCAGGCAAACTGCCTTCTTCTACAGCTCTGCGCAACGCCTCGGCCCTCATTTCTCGTCGCGCGCTCGGTTGCTGAGTAACCAAGTCGTGTTCATCGTCCTCAGGCAGCCGAATGCCACCCGAATTGCCTCCGAGGCCTAGACTTTGCGTGGCAGCGCGTGTTGTCGTGTATGCCACGGTCAGCATTGTTACAATGGCGCCTATTACAACAGAGGTCGTCCTGGTGCCTTGCGCTCGGATAAGCGGGTTGCAGTGCTTGTCATCAGGCTCCATTGACACGGCGGACATCGTGAGATAGGTACAGTACACTGAAACCATGGCGGCTTGTGCCAAGCCAGCCTTCGGGTTGAACTCTTGAACCTTCGGATTGACGGATATGAAAGAAACAGCCAGCCAGAAAAGGAGATTTATTGTGATGACTGCCTGGTTCATGTGACAGTTTCCCTGGGCGAAGAAAATGTACTGGATCACCGTCATTGCGATGGATCCGAGATACATGCCGAGAGTTGATCCGATGAGAATAAATCTCCAGAATTTGGAGTCTGTATCCTCAATTTGTCCCAAACAGTATTCTGCCCATGTATGCGCTAAATCCACCAAGAGAACAAGACCCAGAATCAGGAAGAGCATGGCGCAAATCAGAGAAACGTAATTTCCCCAAAATATGAAGAACTGGTTTGGTATGAGGAAGGCAATAACAATGAGAGCCAACCACACAAGGACCTTGGGCCCCCAGTAACCATTCTGGATGGCGGCACGAGGGTGTTTGGAAGATGTAACTCCGAAAAGCAGGCCAGCGAGTACGATGTGGAAGAGGCCGAGAGCAAAGTTGATTCGATGAACGGCAAGCCAACCATAGCACTCTCCATTTGGGCAGTTAATCTTGACATAGTCCAGAGCTAGGTGCTGTAGTTTTTCGATCGCCCAAGGTGTGAGCATTATCCAAGCTATTATCGAGTTGACTAAGAGCATGAGGGCGTAGGCGATACGGGTAGCGACACTGAAATGCATGTCTCATTTAGTGCGCGCTCTTCTTGGAGATATTCAACTGTATCCACGGCGAGGCGGAATGCTGGGGTAGTGTAAACCGGGATCAATGATCGTACCTGTTACCGCATTTTCCGCAGGCGGAGCAAACCATAGAACAGGTGGCTGCACCGCAGCAACTTGCCGCAAAAGATAGCACCTAACAGCACAGAGAAGACATGTCAGCTTATTGATTGGAATAGGCATTTGGGGGGAGGGTTAGTTATCGCACAGTGCTCATGCTAGGGACCGCGAGGAGCGGAAGAGATAGAATAGCGCCCATTTTGTCGCCCCGAGCTTGGTGGTCGGCTCGCGAGATTCAGATCCGATGTTTGTATCGCCGCGCGAAATATGGTTTATGGGCAGTATGCGATAGGTTATGTTGCGTTATATATCTTAGGTTGATTTCATACAGGATAAAGAACAGACAGACAGACAGGGTAAAGGTGACCGCGACTGGTGTCAACCATGAGAAATGTCGTCTGTGTAGACTGTTGCAGTGGAGCGAAACATGGACATGACGTGGAGTGTGATGTTGTGCTGGGCCAGGTAGGATTATATAAGCATGCGCCAGCAAATCTCGTCCCCAGACCTGCCAACTTGGAAGTTATGTGTACTACCTTAGGTATAGGTACCTAGGTACCAATTACCCAGGCATACACTAACGCAGACTCAATATGCCTGGCCTTAGCACACAACGCAATATGTAATACCTTCAAGGTTTCTTTGTTTCAACACTTTTGACCACTGTAGGTAGTAAGCAACAGGGGCCATATGTACTCCGTAAACGGGCACATATAAATTACGTGCCAAGAAAGAGGACCAGGAGTGCTCCTCTCGAAATGATTATTCCAGTTTAAACCTGACTTCAATGGTGTCTGGCTGGTGCACATGTTTGAATTACTCTCTATCCAGTGCTAAAACTGTGCTTAGGTGAGGGGCCTCTCGTGACTTGACATTTGATTCAGGCCCCGGCCAGCCTAGCATCGGCGCGGCATCGGGGCCTCCATCGGCAAGCATCAACAAGGAGTCTGGTCCATATGTCTGGTCTAGTGCAACATCAAGTCGGTTCCGGTTGTCAGCTTATCACTTCCCGGACGTCACAGGCCATTGCCCTCACAACCTGTAACACCCACGAAAACCAACCGTGGAGGGAGGCATCTGACCATATATACAAAAGTCATTAATTTTATCATTCTCCTCTTCATTCATCAGAACCACATACACCACTGGTTCCTTGGCTGTTTTCTGCTCCCCATCACGTCCATTAGCCAGCCCCTTGCTGTGCATTCCATTTCTTCAACGGCGAGATCCCAACGTCACGTTCGATGTGTCAGCTGTGGCTTCACAAAATCCTCGCATATACATCAAATACGTATCCAAACTTCCTGTGAACTGGGTCAGTCACAGCCTGCAACGGCCTCACGCCGCTCCCTGACCACACGATGGGCCAGCAACATCAACCACAGCTGCGCCGGGCACGCCTGATTGCAAGCGTAGCCGCAACGGTTCTCTCCCTCGCCTGTGGAACGAACGTAAGTATAGTCAGAAGACTTGCCTTGCACCATCCCTCCAAGTCCCGAACCATGGTGTTGCGCTTTCTCAGGGGTACACGAATGAGTTGATATACCCTGTCAAACGAAACAATCTACAAACTTTGTCCCATCCGCCATCTGCCTTTGTACTTTGGCTAACGTGTCCCGCCCTGTCATCACCAGTATGTCTATTCTGCATGGGCACCGCAGTTTGCTGAGAAGCTCAAGCTGTCGGCTACGCAGAGCAATCTCATCGGCCAGTTTGGGAACTTAGGCATGTACTCACTTGGCGTACCAGTTGGCATATTTGTCGACAGACGAGGCCCCCGCCCTTTTGTCCTCGTCGGCGCCTTTCTCCTGGCTGCCGGATACTTCCCGTTGCACATAGCATACGACCGAGCCTCTGGTTCCGTTCCCGTCCTTTGCTTCTTCTCCTTTCTGACTGGCCTCGGCAGCTGCATGGCCTTTGCTGCCGCTGTCAAAACATCGGCACTCAACTGGCCCAGCCATAGAGGTACAGCAACAGCATTCCCTCTTGCTGCTTTTGGACTCAGTGCTTTCTTTTTCTCATTTCTCGGTGCGCTCTTGTTTCCTGGCGATCCTAGTGCCTTCTTGAGGCTGCTTTCCGTGGGAACATTTCTCCTGACTTTTGTCGGTTTCTTCTTCCTCCGTGTCTATCCGCACCACAACTACCACGCTGTCTCCAACAATGAGGCACGCCGTTCCTCATCCCTTTCCACTCACCTGCGACCGCCGTATGGCCAAGCCAGTCCTCGTGGCGCTCTCTCTCCTGAAGAAGCTGGTACGTCGACCACAGGCACAATAACCACAAACGTGGCATCACCGCCGATTCTTTCCGACCCACAACCCCCTCCCAACTGTGCTAGCTCAAGCAACAAAAATGTCGATAATGATATCGAAGAAGATGCTGTTGACGAGACGTCATCCTTGATGTCATCGACAGCCTCTGAGCCAGTAGAGAATGTAGTGGCCAGCAGTGTTGATACGGATCGATCTCATCGAATAGATATACGCGGCTGGAAGCTTCTACGCAGTCAATCGTTTTGGCTCCTATTCACTATCATGGCCATTTTGTCAGGCGTCGGCCTCATGACCATAAAGTAAGTCCCTCTACCCTGGCCCATTCCAGATGGATCTCGCACTCTCATTTAGTGGCTGGTGATCTCAAGAGGGAAGTTTCACCTTTATCATGTGCATCTGGACTAAATCATCTCTAGTAACATTGGTAATGATGTGAATGCACTGTGGAAGCATTATGACAATTCCGTGACAGAAGACTTTCTCGTTCATCGCCAACAAATGCACGTGTCTATCCTGTCCATCTGCAGCTTTCTGGGTCGGCTCTTAAGCGGTAAGTCAAATCGATTTTTGCCTCATCCTTCTCATTGCTGTCATCGAATGTATGTGCTGTCAAGTGTTGGACCTGGCAAGCCCACATATTTTCCTCGTCATGTCCTGGCAGCTTTCTCAGGCTCCTGGTTGCATGCCTCAATTCGACTTGTGGCAGCTTCGCATTTATCTATCGAATATACCACAAGCGAGATTACAAATGAAGCAAAGAAAACGCTGCAAGGAAGTACTTACTAACACAGTGTATTCAGGTGTTGGGTCTGATTTTTTGGTTAGGTCACTTCATGCTAGCCGCATCTGGTGCCTTTTTGTGGCCTCCGTCGTGTTCCTTATCGCCCAAGTTTGTGCCCTGAACATTGAAAATCCCCGCCTCCTAGGATTTGTATCTGGTCTTTCCGGGCTTGGCTACGGCTTTCTTTTTGGCGTATTTCCCTCCCTTGTCACGGAGGCATTTGGAATCCGTGGTTTAAGCCAAAATTGGGGCTTCATGACCCTTGCGCCGGTCATTTCTTCGAATACGTTTAACCTACTGTACGGCCAAGTTTTGGATGCTCATAGTGTTTTTGACCCTAGTGGAGAGCGCTCCTGCCATGACGGCTTGGAGTGCTACCGCGTGGCATACTGGGCAACTCTAATCGCTTGTACTGTGGGAATTGCCTTCACCCTCTGGACAGTGCAACATGAACAGATAGAGCTTGCGAGGGAAAGAAGGAAAGCAAACGGAGAAGACTGAGTATCATCTGCAATTTTGACGTCAATGGGGCCCTATTAGATGCAAGAGACTGCAACTTTGCATTCCAACGATAGGTTTGCCAAGTTGAAAGTGTTTCATCGTACTGAGTTCCTTCCTAAACTTCCTCAGAATATTGACGCGATTGGATTACTCTTTGCTCTCAAAGTCGATGGAGACATGCATCCAACTGTATCTGTACATGATTTAGCTACATACGCTCGCGGGTTGTACAGGATTTCGGTCTCCCGGAACAAGGCACATTTCTTATCGTTATTGATGTGTAGGACCGGTTTCCTATCACACACCGGAATAGACATTGTAGCGCTTCATTTGGCCTTCTAGCTACCTTTGCGCATAAATTGGGATTCAAGCTAGATAGCTCTGGCAGTTAACAACAAATAAAGTTTTAAGAGTGTACTTTTGCTTGTTAATTTGTTGCATGACCGCCCAACCTTAAAATCCCGCTTCTGTAGAAGCAGACGACATATTCAAAGTGCAAGGCATCAACTAATCTACTTGCCACCCGTAGGAAATCAATGATGGTTCTTGCCCTCTGAATCTTCTCTTCATGATAGAGACTGTCGGCTCTAATTTGAAAGTAGCCTCAACAACTGCCAGACTGGTCCCGACCGTCCAGTGTTTTAGCGTCGACTTAGCGGAATGTGTGATCAAACGGGCCAAACTCAGGATTTAACATGTATCAGGAGAATTTTAGGTATCTGATTAATTTGTGTCTCTTCTAGCAGCTATCTAGAGACGATTACCGCCAAAATTAGCATCCGGTATCCAACCTGATAGCCTTACACGGCACAAAAATATGATCTCGTTCCTCCGATGTTCCTTGGGAAAACGCCTAGCAATGCGTGTTGCAGATTAAAAGAGCAGCGGAAGGGTGGATCAACAAAAGACAAAAGGCCCTTCCCGTATTTACTTTCTTCTGACAATGCGCAGAGAAACCAAAAACAAAGTGTAAAGTTGCTCGCAAGAATAATTAGTGATTAAAACAAAAGTCGTTGCATATGTTAGTGGCGCAATTGTATAGAATAGCCCGATTCTATCGAGCCGTCGGAGATCGAAGAGCCAGCCAGGTGCAGATTTCTCAAAACATCCAAGCTACCCTTCTAACGATGTATAAGTTTCGCAGGATGGAGGGCTAAAACGAGCATAGCAGAACAATGCATCTCTTCACTTGATGTACAGTGGTCAAGTCTCCCTTCTATAGCCTTAGGAAGTCTTCCCTCGATTTCGGGCTTCAGCAGCGCTCCCTTCAAACATAGCGCCAATCCCTGCAATAGACCAAGAATCTGCTGTTGAATGCAAAATGACCAACCATGCGACGACGATATTAACTAAATAGTGTAGCATGTACGCATGCGAAACTCCATACACAGCGGCACAAAAGGCCGTGCCAAAGAGGAGGACGCTTGTAACGTGCCGCAACCGACTTGTCACCTGAGGGACCATTTTGCCAGTGGTCAAATTTTCTACCAGCAAAATGAAAGGCATAATAGACAGGACGTTGTGGTGCGATGAGAACGGTGTGAGCCAGTGCACCGCAAGATTCCGTATCCAAACTGCGAGAATCGGCAGGTTGATTGGCAAAACCCACATCATTAAAAGCAAAATTGAATGAACATATCGGCAGTAGTTCACGTTCGACGTTGAATCAGTCGCCCTAGAGATACGATGAGCCCGTACGGTTGTAAATAACTGAACAAGGCATGCCACGAGGTAGGCAAACTGATAGGGGATGAAAGTTGAGACAAGAAATAACAGAATGACCGTAGAAATCATGCGTCTCTTTGGTGTTGAGGGCACAAGAACTTGGGAAGCAGTTCTTTTGTGACTGACTGTTTCTGTTGTCGGAACATTACTTACGAAACCGTACACTATGCCAAGTATTCGAGTGAGTCCGAGTACGGCGTAGTGTAAGGCTGCGCAAACCCCAATGCAGATAATTCCAATGAGAGGCACAAGTAGGCAAAATGAAGGATTTTCGGTGCCGATGAGAAGTTCGTTCCTGTGTAAGGCATCCAAGTGTCGTTTGCTCCACACGAAGCTTGGGATGGCCGTTGAAGTGCCTTCCATTGAAACTGCAAGCAGAGTCAGAGACACGAGAAGAAGAGGAACCGAACGCCTCAGGGAGAGATCCAGTGCCTCCGAGAATGAAATGAAAGTGCCAGTTTGGTCGTATACGCGGAACTGTTTCCTCAAAACCAAAGTCACGATCAACAATGGGAAGGCCGCAAAAACAGTCCTGTAACGCATGTACAGTTTTCCGAAGCTGCCTAGCGGATCAATCCGTAGCTTGACTTCCAACAACGATTCACAAGACGGGTCGGCCCAGATTTGAAGACCCAGGCCGATGTTACTGTCCTTGGATTCCAGAGGCGGGGGCATGTAAGGGGCAGCACCGTGTAAGCTTATGGCGGCGCGCTTTGAGTTCACAAAATACTTCGACTCGTAAGGCCTTTCCAAGTACTGCCGGACCATTGGTGTAAAGAGGGGGGGCCTGCCATGACAAAGCTGCGTGCCAATATCCAAGTGAAACGCGAGCAAGCTGGAGGTTAGCGCCGGAAGCTGAACATCAACTGCCATTTGACGGTCCATTGGCAGGGGTAATGATAGACCAAACGCTGCAATGTGGGTAAGACTGGCAGGCAGAATTTTTTGAGCACCATCGCGGTCACTAAATTCGGCAACAACGAACCCCGGAACTACTGAAGCGGCTTTATCCACAACTGCGATGAAGTTATACTCCCACAGGTCTTCCAAATCGTATTGGAGATACGAAAATGGTCGAACAGGGTCCTCTCCTTCGAGATAGAAAGGATGCTGGGTGGATGCCGTGGAAGCTGGTAAAAGGATAACGTCGGAAGCTGTGCTCTTACAGGCGAGCCTTGCTGAGCTACCCCCTGGTATGGCCGCAGGGTACGAGTTAAGCATAGTAGCAGACCCGGTCTGGACTGGAGAAACAGTGCAGACGAGAACCTCGATTGGCGCATTTTCCGTCGATTCCAAGAGCGAGAAGTCTGTTAATAATGAGAATCGTTTAGATATAGCAGTCTCTTGGGGAGGAATGGGCAGGAGATGCACCACAGGGTGACGTTGATTTCCTAAGCGACCCAAAACCAAACGCTCTCCGCCTGGCACAATTCGGCTGGATTCATCATCCAGTGTCAATCGAACAGTTTCCTCTTGAAGAACAATTGCCTTTTCCGTCGCTTCTTCGAGGCCGGGCAAAAATCGCCGTCTGAAAAGCCGCATTCGTTCCGCACGTGGTTTGGTCTGCGAGCCGCGATTTGAATCAACAATGTCATAGAGTGCTTTGGCCACAACCTTTCGAAACTGGTCGCACCAAAGAATGGCTTGGTGATCCATACTTGTCCAGACAGTTGGAATACCAGTGGTAAAAACTGTAAATCCATGGGTTTCCGGCACTAGAGGCTCAACACTTGCGTAATCTGAAGGTACTACCGTGTCCAGCGTCCCACCTGCAATTGAAATGAGAGTAACGTGCCATAGGGGGTTATTATTGGCCCATTTCTGTGCATACGCACCTCTCCAATAGGTGTTGATCTCGTCGTAAATTTGCACAATTTGGCCATCAAAAGTAACTGGGGGTCGGGAGTGAGGTGCAGACATGGTAATTATGGTGTTGATAGAGTTGGCTTGGTAGTTTGGTTGCACCAACATCGCACGTGCAACGACGCCGCCCATGGAGTGACCCAGTATCACAACTGACGTAGGATCCGGCAGTTGGGAGTCGCGACTGGTCCGCTGGGGATCCGAATACAGAGATAGAATGTATCGAATGGCTTCATTGAGATACTCTGCCTGATCGAGCAAAGTCTGGCCATGGAAAGCAGTGATATCTTCATTAAAATCGACAGTGAAGAAGTCCAAATTCCGCACACCTGAATCCATCAACCTTTTTTGGTGTTGTAGATTGTCGTAGAAGTAGGTAGCAGCTTCTGCTGCTATTGGCCGAACCTGTTTATAGCTACCAGCGTTGCCGGGGATAAAGAGCACGGGTATACCACGAAGCTATGTTTGCAAATTGTCAGCAATTCATGCCAAATTAGCACCTTGGCAGGTCGCGTGAATAGTTGCATGTTTGAGTTTACTTCTTACCTTGGCTTCATCGTCCACCCCTTGCTCGCGGTAAAGATACAAGGAATATTTGGTCGCAAAACGCGTATGTTCAGTATCGAAGTCGCTAAAATGGATATATGATGGCCGCATGTAGGACATCCGGCAACCTTTAGGTTCTATTTGGTAGCTAATGAGAGATTTCAAGATAGCTGCCAAGAGTACAATGCCGATACCAGCTGTGAGAAGAACGAGAACGGAGGCGGAGCTGTTGCGTCGACTTGTTTTCGCTGCGGCGAGTCCAGCGGAGGTTTTACGTAGCGCCATGGTCGGAGAGGCAGGCGTAAAGGAAGACGACAATGCTGGCGTGACTGCAGGAAGAGGCTTTGCATGGCCGTTGCGGTTATTGCTGGGCTTCCAGCCAAATTCTTTCGAGCGAGTACCTCCGGTCACCGTTGGACGCGATTTTGATTCTAGGCGAAACGCCAATGCTTCAGTGTCGGCTACATCGGGATTGCAAGATTGTTCGTCACCATCATCGATCGGATCGGGAGAGGTGCTGGTCATGGAGGTGATCTCTGACGAGGCGCTGGTGTTGCGAGATAAACGAGAGGCAATTGAAGAAGGATGCGCGGAGGATGCACAAAGCGAGTGGCGGCCAAGAAAATTGCTTAAGCGGCAGCGTAAATCGATGGATGGTTGATAACGAGTGTGCTGTGAGTCGCGATGTTACAACAGTAGACGACCAATGTACAGAGAGTTATGATTACTGTTGTCGTCGTCGCGGGAGTGAAAGGGATGGCGAGGCATGCCGTCCTTGCGCCAGAACCTCCAATTGTGTGGGTTTGATGACCAGACTCGGGATGAAATTGTGGACGAGATACGGAGTAGCTGCGCAACGGATGGAGGCCGGAAGGGTATCCAGTCCATGTCCAATCTGGTCTGTTCAAGTCAAGTCAAGTGCGCAGTACATAAGTACATCTGTACTTCTACCGGGGGGGGGGGGCATGTGGTGGACAACGGCTGTGGCTTAGGTGCAAACCAGGCTGGACATGGCACATGGGACATCTGGACCTTGAGGCACGGTCTACCGACACAGGTTGAGCGTGTGCCCAGCCTGCATCTGCCGGTCTCAACTGGACCGACATGGATGCAATGGAACATCAAATTGCAAGTCTGCTCAGAAGGTCATGGTAGTTTCCACGCGGCCCTACAAGAGCGCCTCGCACACGAGCCGTGAACCACTTTTAGAACATTGAAACTTGAGAAGTTGGGAAAGGAGGGGGAACAGTTGCCTCCGCCAACATGCTCCAACATGGGTCAGGTCTGCTTAACAAGTCAAACCCGTTCAATGTCTGGTTGCTTCCTCCAGATGGTCCAGTCCCTTTCACGGCCGCGCCAGAAGTCTGGTACTGTCTGGTCTGTCCACAGTTGAGTCGACATTGTGACAAGTCACGTCAACCAGTGCTATTACGTTGTTGCGGCCGAAGAGCATGGGACTGGGCTGTCAACTGAACGATCTTCGGTATGAGACTAACATGCCTTATTACTCTTATATGGATTTCGGCATATGCATGGCACAACGGAAGCCCTGGCAATTCCGAGATGTTATTGCGCCTTCTCAACTCAGATGGACTCACAGAATACGCATGAGAATGTCTGGTGCGCCTGGGTGCTCAAGACACACCAGACACGTACCAGGCATGATGGTGCGTCAAGTAGGCGCTTGACAGAATGACGCACTGAGTGCAGCACCGGGCGGAAGAAAGGGCCCATGCTATTGAAATCATGGATGACACGTTCAGCGACCAGACGAATCAAATGGAATAGTGGTCATGACTGAGAACCGTCTCCTGTCCTATGCGCCCCCAAAACGCGCCTGACACGTAACGTCAAGCCTGGTCTGGTCTGTGCTGCTACTCATCAGCACCATGGGGGGGTTTGGCTGCGAGGTTACTTCAATTTGATGGACAACGCGTTGGGTTTGCCCCACTGATTACCTAAATCACGAAGGTACCTATCAACGTAGGCATTTTGCGCCTCGCCACTAAGTACCTAGGTACCTGGGTATTTGACCTCTCTGATGCTGCCCACAGTATGTCTCCTGCTAGGTACCTAGGTACCTAGGTGGTACTGGCCGTAGAGCATTTCACACTTGACATTCTCAGCATTTCTCTGCACCGTCAGGCTACCTGTTCCATTGTGATCTATTCGGATTCATACGTCTAGAGCATCTCCGCTCAAGGAGGAGACTGGATCCTAATGGTCCTTGAAAAGTCTGGCTTCAAATTTCACATCGCGCTCCGCGAAGACGTCTGTGTACCATGGCAGCTGCAATCAAGCCCATCGACGGACGAAGTGTAAGGAATCATAAACGCTCGCTGTAACCTTCTTGGATGGACAATTGAGGCTAATTGAGCCGCGCAAAACGACAACCAGATTCATTTGATACAGTCTGGCCAGGTCATTGTAGACCTATGCTCAGTCGTGAAAGAGCTAGTGGAAAACAGTGTTGATGCTGGTGCCACGATTATTGGTATGTATGCGCCCCCAAATGCACAACACGGCGACCTCAGCCTGTGGAACAACAAACAAACCCATCCCTTAGTTTCGATGTAACAGTTGGCATTCATGTCTCTGATAAGCTGATGCCTTGGGTTCCAACCTCCAGATGTGCGGTTCAAAAACCAAGGCCTCGACTTGATCGAGGTTCAAGACAATGGCTCGGGTATATCTCCGGCAAACTATCCGTCAATCGCGCTGAAACACCATACTTCCAAACTATCTTCTTACTCCGATATTGCATCTTTGCAGACTTTTGGATTTCGAGGTGAAGCCCTGGCATCCTTATGTGCGCTATCGTCGGTAACCATCACCACCTGTCTTGAATCTGAGATTCCCAAGGGCTCCAAGCTTGGCTTCGAGCTCTCGGGCAAGCTCTCAAGCACAACAATGGTACCATCTCAGAAAGGAACTACAGTATCGGTTGAGAATCTGTTTCACAACTTGCCTGTGCGTCGCCGGGAGCTACAGCGCAACGTTAAGAGAGAGTGGCATAAAGTCATTGCCCTACTCAATCAGTATGCTTGTATACTGACCAATCTTAAATTTTCCGTCTCTCAGCAACCCAGCAAAGGCAAGCGCGTCCTGCTCTTCTCCACCAAAAGCAACCCCACGACTCGCGAAAACATCATCAACATATTCGGCTCCAAAACCATGTCCTCCCTGGTTTCCTTAGACTTACTACTGGAAATGAAACCATCGAAAGGCGGTACGGATCTGCAAGGGTGCCATCGGGTCGGTCGAGAATCCCAAACGGTGCGAATTCTCGGTCATGTTTCACGCCCGATTCACGGCGACGGCAGGCAAACACCGGATCGACAGATGTTTTTCGTCAATGGACGACCCTCTGGGTTGCCTCAGTTCGCCAAGGCATTCAACGACGTTTACAAGACTTATAATTCCTCCCAGGCGCCATTCATATTCGCCAATATCCAGCTCGACACAAACATGTATGATGTGAATGTTAGTCCTGATAAACGAAGTATTCTCCTTCACGACCAAGGCATATTGCTTGACCGCCTGCGTTCATCGCTGGTAAAATTGTTTGACAGCTATGAGTATCAACTTCCTGCAGCCCATGTTCAAACTAAAGAGTCATCGAACCGCCCCTCTTCCATAGACGCTGATGGGCACTGGGCGACACCTGAACAACACTCTCTACAAACCCAGGAGCCTAGGGTGTCCATGACCTCAGCCTGTGATTCAGATGATGACACTGCATCTGAATCTGGCTCGGCGACAACAAGTTTGTCAAAGGAAACAGTACATGCTGCGTTGACCAGTTCAAGAAGAAGGGCTACTACGAAAATCGGACCAGGCTCGCTTTCCAAATGGCTAAGACATGATGTAAACCGAGCACCTCTTTTAGATTCTACAGATCGAAATGAGGATGTTGAATCCGAGAAATCTATTTGCGACTCTGGTAGTTCAGGGTTATCATTGAACGATGCAGATGGAACAATTAAGCTGCCACAAAACGTTGACCAGTGCTCTGACACGACGTTGGGTAACGCAACAGAGGCGAACATCAGAACAAGCCGCCATCAACCCGGCGAGGCTGTGCCCAATGCTCAAATTCTAACATTAGCGTCTCAAAATATCTCGTCTGACATATCACCTCTATCGTCTGATGAGCCAAGTGGACGTGGCTCCTGGCCGCTCCGACAGAAGCGCTTGGTGCCTGGGGCAACTGCACCACAATCTTCCGTGGGATCCTACAGTCCTCATCTCTCCAGATTGAAGCAAATTAGTGAACCGCCTGATGTCGACAGATCTCACAATGAGGAAGCTCGGCGGAGCTTTTCCTCCGAATTCGACGATAATCTAGATGATGACTTCGATGACGAGACTTTTGAGAACGCGCCGCTATCATCGGATGGACCTGGAACTTTTCACGAGACCTGGTCTGGAGACAATACGAAGAACCTGATTGAAGCTTGTCGAAATACTCTCGGTGCTGGCGACCCGCGGAAAGATAATAAAAGCTGCAATGACCAATCCATTTCGGATGTGGATGAGCATGGTGGAATCAGAAGAGCTAAGAGCAGCAACCCACACATTGATTCAGCTGGCAGTCGAATTAAAGCTCTGGGGATTGGCCCTGGCAAGAAGACCTCGACGGTTCAAGCTTTGCATGTAGTGCGAGTAACTGAAATTGCACTGGCAACTCTTCTAAGCTGGAAGCTGCCAAACTCCGTTGACACTATTTCAGGGCCGTTTGAGGAGAAAGTCCAAGATATTACCGCATACGACGCCGAGTCAAAGCTACCCCTGATTATAGCAAAGAATGACTTTGCCAAGATGAGGATAGTTGGGCAATTCAACCTGGGCTTCATAATTGCAGTACGCCCGAAACCTCATAACCGCGCATTCGTAAACCCCAAGGCAGTTGACGCAGATGAGCTGTTTATAATTGATCAGCATGCCTCAGACGAAAAGTTCAATTTTGAAAGACTCCAGTCGACCACGGTAGTCCAGTCGCAGCGGTTAGTGCAACCGAAAAAACTTGAATTGACCGCCCTTGAAGAAGAAATTGTTCTTGACAACCTGCACGTCCTCGACGCCAATGGCTTCAAAATACAGGTGGACTCAACAGAACTTGCATCCGTTGGCGCACGCTGCCATTTGTTGGCATTACCATTAAGTCGTGAAACCACCTTCACTCTCAGTGATCTTGATGAACTGATTGCGCTACTCGCCGAAGAGCCATCAGGATCACAACACATACCTCGACCATCAAGGGTGCGGAAAATGTTCGCGATGAGAGCATGTCGAAGTAGCATCATGATTGGCAAAGCTCTAACTTCCAGCCAAATGTACTCATTAGTAAGACATATGGGTGAGCTTGATAAACCCTGGAACTGTCCTCATGGTCGACCGACAATGCGTCATCTTTGCTCACTGCCGGCATTGGACAGGGCCATGTGGGCTGACGATGTATTGGGCAGTTCAACAATGAAATCATGGCTCACATACAGCATGAGCCTGTAGTCGGTAGCTTCGGCAGCTATCATGTTATATATGAGCATTGTGAATGGCACCAGGGAGACTCCAATAGAAAATGTCAATTCAAAAAATTTCCCAATAATTAGCCCGAACCCGACTTGCCGTACCTTGTCCAGACATCATCTTAGGTCTGCCGAGATATCACCTGCTACCTTTGCATATGCGCCATTTGTATCCAAAAATGCAAAGCCGCATGGCAATGCTCTTTTAAACCACCGTTCCTCCCTTCCGTCCCTTTTTTGCCCTTTTTTTATTTGTCTCTATCATTCTGAAATATTCCAGCTTCATACTTTCCATCTCAACGGAATCCATGCATACCTTCTTCAGCCGCCTTGCCACTGACATTCCGGCGCTCTGGAGCCCCATAGCTATGGGCAAACCTGTAATCAACGCCAGAAGACACTCTGCGATCACTTCCTATTGTAATTGGTGGGGTGGCGCTTTTCAACTGACCGTACGGCTTAGAGAAAAAACCATCATCTAACTGAATGGAGCTGTCTCTTTGACCTTTCCATGGGCCCTTCGCCATGGATTCTCGGTCCGTTACGTCTCTGCTATTGCTAAAGCTCCTCATGTTTCCACTTACTTCAGATAACGATGCACTCTCCTCAGCAGAAAGGTTACCTCGTTCTCTACCCTGTTTCGTGGCCACCGCATGGCTGTTTCTTGGAGGGGAAGTTGGATGTGACCGCAACGGGTTTGGATGTTTTCTGGGCAGGACCAATGATCTGGGTCTGTCATATGATGCTTCATTTTCATCGTCATATTCAGACTCTGCTGAATCATCTTCGTTGAATGCTTGAACAAGTGCCGCGTAGGTCTGGGCGTCTGAATTTCCTCCATGCGAAGTTGGCGCAGGCGTATTTTTGTTGTAATGGCGTTGTTTGGTTCTTGAAATCAAAGAATCACTTGGTAGCCAAGTTTCAGTAAACTTTCCAAGTCGAACCTTGCTCTCATTATGACTCGCCGTGGGCTGTCCTAGCGCGTGGCCATCCAAGGCAGGAATAGAAGAGTACTCGCCAAGCTGAGATGATCGTGGCATTGATGAGCGCTTCGTAGCAGATGAATAAACCGAGCTTCTTGGAGAGTTTCCGGGGGCAATTTGATACTGTCTACTTGGTAGATCGATGTGCGAGCTCCTGCTGTCAAGTGAGTAGCCAGACCCGGCTCTTGTATGTAGAAACGGAACGACAGGCGACCTTGCATGGCGGTGCGAATCTGGCCCAGCCCGTTCCTGCAGGCTCAACGGAGTGGATGATCGTTTCTCATCCTGTAAGCTACTCCCAGTTGTGATGGAAGATTTGTTTCTTTTGTGAAATGGCCTTGCGGTCAAATGATCCTCGAGGGGGTTCATGTCCGGTGGCATCAGGCTGATCCTGCGGAACATCATCCCTAGCCACAAAGAAATCGACAGAGATATCAGGTGCAACCCTCCCACTCCAATGGTTATGTAATAAACGGCGGGCACAAGGTATCGCATGACTTCTGGGTTACTGAGCCTAGTGGTCCAATATTGTGCACCTTTGTGAGTGGAAAATGCCCCGTATGCATATAAAGACATGACTACTAAATCAGCAATGGCAGCGAAGACATGGTAGGCAGCAGAAGAACCCGGTGTTCGACCAGATGCCTTCCGAGACAAGTGGTATATAGCATATAAACAGTGTGCCATGGCAATGCCGGGCTACAAGTATTGTCAACTAAGCTCCTCACGTATGTTCCACGTGTTGAAATCTTGCGACTTACCGAGATTCTCATCATCCAACCTGTTGCCATTTCAATGTTTGTTATAAGGATCAGGAGGACCAATGTGCCTATAGCCCCATTGATCTCCAAAATACGAACGACAAGCTGCACATTGCGCAACCATTTAATCCAGTTCTTTGTACGCCGTCCAAGAGGTAAGTATTGACTTTTAGGAGCTGAAAGGACCATATGGGCACTAGCTCAAGTTAGCATGATGATGATCCCAGCTGATAATTCGGCACATTTGCGTGAGGTGTATGACTTTCAGCAAGAACATACTCTGGATGTCTGTTGAAAGAAATTAGCGGGCCAGTTTGAAGAGGTTTTCGAGGTTTTGGCTCCCAACTAGCCCGTGTCACAGCTTTTGGGTCGAACGTGGTTGTTGGGAATCTTGTGTCATTTCGCCACTCAGCATTATACATAAATGGCTGCGAGCCACCCATGGTGTCTGGGCCTTTTCTTGCAAAAAAAGAGAATGAGCCAAACCTGAAACCCTACGTAACGAGGCCTCACAATGATATGACAGGAATGTATTTTGAATTGGAACGTGGGAACAAAGGAACAATGGGGAGATGCCTTTCGTTCCAACAACGTACGGTTGACGTGACTTGATTCGTTCCGTGTGTGACTGCATTTGGGCGTAACGGAGGCTGGTTGGCACGGCAACAGTCACGGGGA
Organism: Pochonia chlamydosporia 170; assembly: GCF_001653235.2. Lineage (NCBI taxonomy): Eukaryota > Fungi > Ascomycota > Sordariomycetes > Hypocreales > Clavicipitaceae > Pochonia > Pochonia chlamydosporia. Next base: position 4,835,436 of record NC_035791.1, on the reverse strand, counting down.
AGTGACGGTTGCCATGTGTCTCGAATCGCCGACGTGGGGGCTTCGCGGCCAAAAGGCTCGCAGGGCCAGGAGGGACGCAGGCAAAAAGGAATAAGAGAGAGTGGAAAAACTATTATGCGAAATCCGATCTTTGCCTCTCTTCCACCCGCGCCGCTTATGTATACTACTAGGTAGCTTTAGCAGGCACCTAGCGGACACCTGACAATTCCAAACCCCCCCACCATAAAACTCCACTTTTGTTTTCCCTAAGAATTCCACCCTTTCTCTTTTTACCCAATTAGAATATGCGTGTCACGTGAAACAGTCTAAACCTTTTAGTCCATCCGGGACTCAGCGTCCCTCCTGGCACAAGCTCCGACCCGCCCGGCAAGTCAAAACTGGGAGAAAGCAAGTACTCGTGCCACGCCCCACCTAGAGTACTGACTAACGTACCTAGGTAGTCATCAATGGGTCAATTGACAATGACATCTCACCAGTGAGATTTATGGGACCATGATCATTCCTGCTTCTTTCTCATTCCTTCATTTAACCTCGTTCTCTTATAAGGTTCTTTTTTGGTGTTTTCTTTTTTTCCTCGTTTTTCCGTCCCATTTCTTTCCATTGTGCTGACCACCTAGGTAATACAAGAAAAAAGAAATGGGTGGTTTGGTGAGCTGGCGCCTGTCACGATGGACAGTGCCACGTCGAGGTTTTTGCACGACATCCGCGTCCCAGGCTCAGATCCGGACATCTGATACGCCTTTCCGCATGGCCGTCGTAGGTTCTGGTCCTGCAGGGTTCTATACAGCATATAGGGTCATGGCAAAAATCCGGAACGCTTATGTAGACATGTACGAGTCCTTGCCAGTTCCATTTGGTCTGGTTCGCCATGGTGTTGCCCCTGATCATCCCGAGGTAAAGGTATCGCCGAGTCTTTGAGCAGGCTTGTTGCATTCCGGCTACATAAATAACACTTACATAGAACTGTCAAGACAAATTCGACGAGGTTGCATCTTCCCCAAAATTCAGATTCATTGGAAATGTCTCTGTAGGTCTATCTGGCAATACCAAGGAGCAAGGCGTTGTGAAGTTGACATCTTTGATGCGCCACTACGATTCCGTACTATTGGCATATGGAGCATCCGAGGACAAGAAGCTGGGAATACCAGGCGAGTCCACGCTGGAAGGTATTTACTCGGCTCGCCAATTTGTGGGCTGGTACAACGGTTTGCCTGAATGTTCGACACTTGACCCTGCGCTGGTAAATGCTCAAGAGGCTGTAATTATTGGGCAGGGTAATGTCGCTCTTGACGTGGCTAGGATTCTCTTGGAAAATGTAGATGTCCTCAGGAAAACCGACATCACTGAGTCCGCCCTTGAGAAATTGTCTCAAAGCAGAATAAAGAGAGTACACGTCGTTGGCAGACGAGGACCGGTGCAGGTTAGCAAACCACGTTTGCGCCCCATCCCTGACCACATCGCTGATATTCTACCTTCCTTTTAGGCTGCATTTACAATAAAGGAAGTTCGTGAACTAATGAAGCTATCTGAAGTGGCATTCCAGCCTGTTGATCGATCTTTGATACCGACCGACCTTAAAAGTCTGCCACGAGCAACTAAACGTCTGATGGAGGTCATCTTAAAGGGTTCAGAAACCCCATCGGAGAATGCGTCAAAACTATGGTCGCTTGACAGTTGTCTTTCTCCCAGGCATTTTTTGGGACACAATGACGCTCCCACCAAGGTCGCCAGCACCGAGTTCAATGTCATGACCTTATCTGACGCCTTCGATCCTTCGTCTACGACAATGGCAACTGGTCAAACGTTACAAGTGCCTTCGGATATTGTCTTCCGGTCAGTAGGATACAAATCCATTGCGCTTCCCGAATTCGGCGACTTGGGCATTCAATTTGACGAGTCGCGCGGAATTGTAAGAAACGATGGCCTAGGTCGGGTAAACCAGGCTTTGGCCAAAGACGGGAAAAGTACTGTTATGCGGCAAGTTCCAGGTGTATATTGTGCGGGCTGGGTTAAAAGAGGGCCAACCGGCGTTATAGCTTCGACTATGCAGGATGCCTTTATCACTGGAGAGGCAATCATACAAGATTGGATTTCCGGCGCCGAGTTTCTTCAATCAAGGGAAAACACAGCTTCGCTGGGATGGGTTGGTGTACAGGAAGAGATGGTAGAGGGTACAGAACGTGCAGTATCATGGGACCAGTGGCTACAAATAGACAAGGCTGAGAAACAGACGGGGAAAGCGCTTGGTAAAGCTAGAGCAAAGTTTACGAGCACTCAAGACATGCTTGCTACCATTGTGCGATGAACACTTCGCTAGGAAACAATAGTGATTTATATACTACATCTAATCTAAGACTTTCAACCATTCTTCACCTTTTCGGTCAATTCTGGGACCTTCTCAAAAAGATCGCCAACTAGGCCAACATCTGCAACCTGGAAGATCGGAGCGTCGGCATCTTTGTTAATCGCAGCAATGACCTTGCTATCCTTCATACCAGCTAAATGTTGGATGGCACCCGATATTCCAACAGCCAGGTACAGCTCCGGAGCCACAACCTTACCAGTTTGGCCAACTTGAAGGCTGTTGTCCGCATATCCACTGTCAACGGCCGCACGCGATGCGCCTACTGCAGCACCTAGCGCATCGGCGAGAGGCAACATGACCTTGTCAAAATCTTCCTTCGACTTCAGCCCACGGCCACCGGAGACAACCTTCGAGGCCGTCCCCAGATCTGGTCTATCTGACTTTGCCAAATCCTCCGAAACCCATTCCGCGGAAGTACTGACTTGTGGGTCAACACCGTCCACAATCGCAGCTTTGCCTGCCCCAGGTATGGCGGCGGCGAAAGCAGTTCCTCGAATAGTGATGACCTTCACCGAGTCCGACGATTCAACAGTGGCAATGGCATTCCCAGCATATATAGGTCGTACAAAGGTCTTGTCAGTTTCGATGCCTGTAACATCAGATATTTGTTGCGAATCTAATAAGGCAGCGACTCTGGGCAGAAGGTTTTTTCCAAACGCGGTGTGTCCAGCAACAACATGGGTATAGTTTCCCTTTTTAATATTCTCTACCAGTAAAGGAGCGTAAGTTTCTGGGAGGCCCTACTTGTCTGTCAATACAGGATGCCACAGGGAGTAAGCTCAACACCATTACCTTCTCGTAGGCACTGCTCTGAACCTTGATGATTTGATCAATGCCTTCAACCTTTGCAGCTTCTTGGGCCGCGGCCGCAACATTGCTACCAGCGATAAAGCCATGGATTTCCCCGCCAAGCTTCTGAGCTGCGGTAAATGCATTCAGCGACCCCAGGTTGAGTACTCCATCGCGTTGTTCCAGGATCGCTAGAGTTGACTGTAACCGATGTCTGGCAATTGCCATTTGAGAGGCATTCGCCGAGGGCAAAGATCCCACGGCCCATCGAGGCAAGGAGCGTCTTGCGAGGGCGAACATCGTGGCAATAAAAACTGCACTCCCTGCGAAGCTGCGATTATGAGCCTTCGGTCCTGTTCACAAGTCCAAGTTTAAACAGCCGGGTGGACGCGGCCCGAACAACGGCTCAGTGCATCCCTATCCCGATCCTGATGTCAGTTCAAAGAATAGCACGTGACCAGCGACCCGGACTGTTCCGTCCAGCGTGTGCAGTGGAGTCCTTGGCAATCACGTGTTAAAGCACATGATGTAGTCATGCAAAAACCTGTCCAACCAGCGTCAGTTGTCATGGGATTGGTAGGTGTCCTCCAACAGGCCGCTTTCACTCCTTGTCGCGCCAAATTTTCCCCAAGTCGCGGCGTGTCATCGCAGAGCGACATCACATATTTTGAAATCTATTGCGACGTGTGACGCGCAGGGTGCTTTGTTAATTATCAAACTTTCACGCGTACGGTTTCTGGATTTGCGAGTGACGCGAGACGCGTCGAATGCACTCTTGCGATACCTGTGTGCTTTCGGGACCGGGAAACTTCGCAGCACTATCACCCTACAGAGAACATGGAAGACTCTACAACATATGGATCCCCGGGCAACGGCGCATCCCCAGACGGCAATCCAATTCTAGCACAGCCCCCTTTACAAGCTGAAGCAGGCTCTGGTGAAGGCCAAGGTGAGATTGAGGTGAAGACGTCAATCAATTGCCCGCAAACTAATCAGCATGCTTACAGATATTCAAATGTCTGAAGACCTCACCACCGAGGCGAACATAAAGCAGGATACCACAACACCTGGACCAGATGTCATCGCCACCGAAGGCAATGACCAAGCGCAGGCAGATGCAAATATCAACGCTGACACAGAAATGGGTGACGTGCCCGCCGCTGCTTCGAAAGAGCCTGCTCCTTCAGCCGAGGCGGACGGTACTACGGGAGACCAAGAAACAAAGTCCAAGGAAAATGTCGAATCCGCCGCACGGGAACAACTAATCTCGCAAACCCACGCGATTGTTCTGCCAAGTTATAGCACATGGTTCGATATGAACAGCATCCACGACATCGAACGCAAGGCCATGGCTGAATTTTTCAATAATCGAAACAGGAGCAAGACCCCCGCAGTATACAAGGACTATCGCGACTTCATGATTAACACTTACCGCCTGAATCCGGTTGAATATTTGACCGTCACCGCTTGTCGCAGAAACTTAGCTGGTGACGTCTGTGCCATCATGAGAGTGCATGCTTTTCTGGAACAGTGGGGCTTAATTAACTACCAGGTAAGTGTACAAGTAATTCATCTGCGCTCTAGCTTACAGCATACCTAACGCGACATAGGTGGATGCCGAACAGAGGCCCTCACACGTTGGCCCTCCATTTACTGGTCATTTCAAGATTATATGCGATACGCCGCGCGGTCTCCAACCGTGGCAGCCATCTGCCGACCCTGTTGTCCTGGAGGGCAAGAAGAACGGTGACACTGAAAAAAAGTCTGCTCCCAGTGTTGCGACGAAGAGCGATCTCAACCTCGAAATTGGCCGCAACATTTACGAAGCAAGTTCAAAGGGCACATCGGTAAACAAGACCGAGACGAAAGCGAATGGCGAGGCGCCAACCGCGAATGGCATTTCTGCTGCAGAAGACCCAACCGCATCCGCCATTGCTAAAGTCAGCTGCCATCAATGCGGCAACGACTGCACTCGGGTCTATTATCACAGCAGCCAAACTGACTCCAGCTCGAAGGCCAAGTACGATCTTTGCCCCAACTGCTTCACAGAGGGTCGTTTGCCAGCGAACCATACGTCGAGCATGTACTCAAAAACAGAGAACCCCACATACACATCTGTTGTGGATCGGGACGCGCCTTGGACTGACGCTGAAATTCTTCGTCTTCTGGAAGGTCTGGAGCGGTTCGACGACGACTGGGGTGAGATTGCGGACCACGTCGGCACGAGAACGCGCGAGGAATGTGTGCTCCAGTTTTTGCAGTTGGATATTGAAGAAAAGTATTTGGATTCAGAGGTACCTATCAATGCGCCCACTGGTTTATCTATGCTTGGCGCACAGCACGGTCATCTGCCGTTCAGTCAAGTCGATAATCCAGTCATGTCCGTCGTAGGCTTTCTAGCAAGCCTGGCAGACCCTGCAAGTACGGCCGCCGCTGCCAACAAATCCGCCGATGAATTGAAGAGAGGCTTGCGGAAGCAATTAAATGGCAAACAAGAAGCAAACGGAGAGAGCAATGGCGGTGAGGCGGAATCCGACGTATCGAAAGAGCAAGAAAAGAGACAGCCAGGGGCGGAGTCGATGGACTTAGACGTGCGTCAGGAGGTCACAACCACCACCACTACGACTACCACCACCACGACAAAGAACACGTCTCTTGCTTCTATACCCTTGGCGTCTATAGGGGCTCGTGCCGCGGGCTTTGCTTCCCATGAAGAGCGAGAAATGACTCGTCTTGTCTCCGCTGCTACTAATGTAACATTGCAAAAGCTGGAGTTAAAGCTCAAGTATTTCAATGAAATTGAGGGTATCCTCCGAGCAGAGAGGCGTGAGCTGGAACGTGGCCGACAGCAATTACTCCTGGACAGGTTGGCTTTCAAGCGTCGAGTGGGCAAAGTAATGGATGGCCTGAAGACGGCAGCCGCCGTAGGAGGTGACCAAGGCGTTCGCATGGCACAGGACGCCATCCAACCTGATGGGGAAACACTGGGTTTCCAGCCCGTTACTGGGGAGCCATCTGTACAACCACCAAGCAGCAATGGGCAAGTCAAGAGTTATGAGGCTTGATATGATGAACTCGATGCGCTGAAGGCGTGTAACGAAATGGAATGTGACAGTGGCGTCCGGTCTGACGGGATTCTCGAATAAATGAGATTAGTGTGTCGAGGCTCTCAGAGCTTCGTGATTCTCGGTTCATGTAATTGGAGTGTACTACTATACTAGTCTGGGAGTTTGGTGTCGGAGCAGACACCGCAGTCCTTTTTTTTTTTTTTTTTTTTTTTTTTTTTTTCTTTCTTTTGAAATGCCACGCAATTCTTCCTTTGCTTGTACCTCCGCCCCGCGGGGCCGTACCACTATTTTAGTACTAAAAAAGAGACGATTTCGTATAACCTTGCGTTGGACTAAATTGGAATGCCCATTGTATTATGTAAGGTCAGCCTTCATCAAGGTGACAAGCACGCCCAGCCAGGTTTGTGCCCAGGCAGTGGAAACATCTTGCACCAGACATCAATTGCCAACAACCTCCAGATGGTTCTAGTTGACAAGGCATTACAATGGATCGTGGATTGCTGGCTACCAATCGGCTAGGAGCGCACTATGGAGTACATACATACATTTCTAGGTACAAGATTTGCAAGGTAAGACTGGTGTCAAGTGTTCAGCACAAGAAATCAGCCGAAGGTCACTCAATATTGATTGTGCATTGTCGTCGGGCCCCGGCGCAATTCACAGGAGGCTTTTACCTCGGCTGTTGTGCTCCAAGACCCGCCTATTGGGGGACAACGCCGTCATCCTGGAGGAAGCCGGCCGGGGTCGGGCGGGCCAAAGGGTCAATGCCTGGTTGCTTCAAGTGATGATGTGCCACGGTGCCAAGCCCAAGACAGCCGGCCGTCAACCGAAAAGCAACCAGACAGTCCTTGTCAAGTTCAAGCCGAACTTTGAACCACATGCCTGGCTGGCTTCTGCGCTGTTTCCAGAGTTCCCACACACACAAGCCGACGCACAACATCCACTCATATACCTTTGCAACTTTCTTAACTGAAGCACCAGGAACAGCAGCCTGGTGGATTGGTGTCCCAGTCTAAACCATTCAAGGAGCCGTCGTGGCCGGACAGGTACTTTAAGTCATCTCAGTGGCCTGGTTGAAAAGAGCTCTCCCGAGCACCGCGGTCGCTGCTGAAAGTCACTGCATTCCCTGCCATCTCGTGCCAACTTTCTCCCTATACAACCCTACTCTCCCCTCGTCGTCGCGTGGAAAGTTGATTGTTTGTGGCCGGCCATGTTGACATCAGCCGCTCGATCTCACGCATTGAGAAACAACATTCAACGACTTCGCTCACCATTGGCAACGGTTCGTATTCGCAGATGCTAGCTTTCAAGGTCCAACCAATACTAACAACAAAAACTCTCGAGCAGACCACAATCATGGCCTCGGCTAAACGAAATAACAGCTCTCTTCCTCCCGGTACGCTACACCTTTCCTTTCTACATGATCAGTTTGATTTCTTGGTCAAAAGTACCCCAACGCAACCCAAAAAAAAAGGGAGGAGGAGTAGGAAGTAGAAGAAAAAGGTCTTTAGTGCTGACCTGTTGTGAAAATTGCCAGGCTACACTGAGGACAAGTCTAAAGGTGCAACGCTGCGTTTCCAAGATTCTTTACCTCGGCTGCCCGTCCCTACCCTTGAAGAGACAACAAAGCGATACTTGAAGTCGCTCCATCCTTTGCTTTCTGCCACTGAGTACTCAGACAGCAAAGCTGCGGTCGAAGAATTCATAAAACCCGGTGGCATCGGTGGCAAGCTCCAGGAGAAACTAATTGCAAAGCGGGAAGATCCGGCGACCAAGAACTGGATTTATGAGTGGTGGAACGACGCTGCTTATCTATCATACCGCGACCCTGTGGTTCCCTATGTCAGCTATTTCTACTCTCACCGCGATGACCGCTCGCGCCGAGATCCAGCCAAGCGAGCTGCAGCTATCACTTCTGCCGTTCTCGAGTTCAAGAAGGCTGTCGACAATGGCTCACTTGAGCCTGAGTACATGAAAAAATTGCCAATTTGCATGGATAGCTACAAATGGATGTTCAACGCGACCCGCATTGCCGCACGCCCTGCCGACCATCCCGCCAAGTTCCCCGCCAGTGAAAACAAACATATAATTGCAATTCGCAAGAACCAGTTCTTTCTAATTCCTCACGAAATTGACGGCAAGCAACTCAACACTTCGGAGCTGGAAAAACAGTTCAACAGGGTCTACGAGTCAGCCCAGCGCGTCCCTGCGATTGGCGCTTTGACTTCTGAGCATCGGGATATCTGGGCAGACGCCCGGGAGTTGCTGATTCAGACTAGCACCAAGAACAAGAACGCTGTACATGCTATTGATTCAGCCTCATTCATAGTCTGCCTCGACGATGCTTCTCCAGTGACATTGGAAGAGAGGGCTCATCAGTATTGGCATGGTGACGGGGCCAACCGTTGGTACGACAAACCCTTACAGTTCATCATCAACGACAACGGAACGTCAGGTTTCATGGGTGAACACTCAATGATGGATGGAACACCGACTCATCGTCTCAACGATTATATCAACGATCTCATTTTTGGGAACAAGATGGATTTTTCGGATCCGTCAATCCGATCCGATCTTCCTGAGCCCCGTTTGATTCAATTTGATATTACCGCACCAGTTCAGGCGGAGATTGACCGTGCCATCACTGACTTCCACAACGTCATTAACCAACATCAATTGGCTGTACAGGCATATCAGGGCTACGGTAAGGGCCTTATAAAAAAATTCAGGTGCTCCCCTGATGCTTATGTCCAAATGATTATTCAGTTGGCCTATTTCAAGATGTACGGAAAGAATCGGCCAACATATGAATCAGCTGCGACCCGTCGTTTCCAGCTCGGGCGAACCGAAACCTGTCGAACAGTATCTGATGAAGCTGTAGCGTGGTGCAAATCCATGGCCGACTCGTCACAAAACGATGAGGCCCGAGTAGGGTTATTCCGCAAGGCTATCGACGCCCACCTGGAGTATATCACAGCTGCGTCAGATGGCAAAGGCGTGGACAGACATCTATTTGGCCTTAAGAAACTTCTCGGTCCTGGCGATGAGGTACCTGCCATCTACACGGACCCTGCTTTCGGGTATTCCAGTTCCTGGTACATTTCCAGTTCCCAACTCAGCTCAGAATTCTTCAATGGCTATGGTTGGAGTCAGGTCATTGATGGGGGCTTCGGCATCGCCTACATGATCAATGAAAATAGGTACGTGAAACCCGGGCCAATCCACCATTGCAAGGCATTCAATATTAACATGCATACAGTATTAACTTCAATGTCGTATCCAAGAGTTTGGGAAGCGATCGTATGAGCCACTACCTCAACGAAGCCGCGGGCGAAATGCGTGATTTATTGATGCCAACCGTCGCTTCCCCCAAGGCCAAACTGTAAAGGTGCGGAGATGTCTGGTGGGCTTGGCAACAAAGAATGCGACGCAGACATCGTCGTACGTGTTGGACTTGGACGGCCAGACTAGACAGAGATTGCCGTATTGGTGTCTAGTTCGAGGAAAATGAGCGAGGAATTTGGCTCCGGGTCTTCACGATCTTTCCCGATTTTTAGACAATTTTTGTATTGTAGTTCTACCCATACACTATATCTCGTGAATAAGGATTGGCACTGTCACAGGAAAGTTCAGTAAACTATTGCATTTCAAATCTTGGGACAATGCACACGCCACGGCCATACTTCTCCTGCTGATGATAAAAGTGCGAAAGCTGTCTTGCTTTGCGTCTATTGCTAGTCGACCCCAAGCCGCCCATATCATACACGAGACGCGACAGAATTTTTCTCTCCACCAAGTGACAACAATTCTAGCGCTGAAGCAGAATCTTCTGCACAGGCAACTGGACTTGCGGGGACATAGGCTTTCTAACCAGCATGGGCGACAATCTCATTTACGAGATCATCCTTACTCTCGTCATAGTATGAGCAGATCTGTGATGGCAGTGGCACCTCCTTGTAATCATCATCCGAACCCGACAGAATGTTGAGGTTAATGCCAGATGACTTGCTCGTGTAGACCTTGGTTGCGATGCTCTCCTTGCTAAAGTAGATCTGACCACCATCGACTTGGTCTAGCATTACAGTTGGGAGAGACCCTAGAACCTGCAAGGCGAAATTTTGAGCTTTGACGACGTCCACTGTGGCAACTAAATTATCCACAACCAGGGAGAGGCGAGCTGAGTTTTCCACAGTAACTTGGTTAGCTTTGCCCTTGAGTATTACCGTTGTGTTGTTACACCTGCTGATCAACACAGAGTGAGTTAGGGCGGCTTCAATCTCAATTGGCTCACTCCCTTTTTCATAGTTTTCCTGTGATTGTCGTCAGTGATGGTGTAAGCCCTGCGAAGGGTGTATGCACCTACAATCGTCCACTTGTTGCCAACAAGCTCCTTCTTCGCGGGCTTCTTCACTCGCATGCTTTCTGGTTTGGGCTTTTTACCAGGGGCGGGGCTTTTGCCTCGATGTGAGCCATCCCGATCCCCGCCAGAGTTGCTAACACGTAATGAGGGATTCTTGTGTGTCATTTCCGATTTATCAACCTTCCGGAGACCTTTGGTGACAGCTGAGCCTCGATTCAGCTCTGAGAATACAGCATCAAACCCACCAGAAGCTGTGGATGCATCATGAGCCGGTTCAGCTTTGATGTCCAACACAGGTGGTGGTCCAGGGGGCGGCGGTGGTGGAGGAGGCGCCGCAGCGCTTCCAGCGGTCGATGCAGTCTGCGCTGTGCTTTTATGCTGTAGCGACTCAATTATATCTTGAGCAGAGCCGCCTTTGGCATTCCAGCTGACACCAGACGGGAAGTTTTGCTTGACGTATTCTGCAAGGTCACGGGAGACCTGGTAAAACGTCTGAACCCATTCAACTTGCTTCTGGTCCCTATGGATATTTTTCTCAGCTAAACCATTTTAATGGTTGATGTGTTGGTTGATTTGCCTTACTTGTCTTTCTGTTCTTTAAGTACCCGGTTGCCGAAGAATTGGGCTGAACCCAAGCTCTCCTCTACGTGCTTGTAGGGCCGGTTGTCAAGTGTAATCCATGCTAGCATCATGATTCCGTCGGCGACAGCGCTTAGGTGAGGATACATTGGATCGGATCGATTCGAATCTTTAATCTCGGTCACGGCCATCAACGCATCGTTGATTGGTTTGAGAAGGGTCTGGTACGTTGACGCATCCGGCTTGGTCGCTCTGGTTGTAATGAGTAGAAACTTGCTCTGCTCTTGGAATCCTCTAACAACCTCGGCAGCCTGTGCAAAGGTGCTAAGCATTAGCAACTGGTAACCACTGGCGGTCTTCGGAATATCTCTCACCTGTTTAGCAACCACGCCACCGATTTCATTGCTAATCTTGGCATATTTGTCCACGGAGGAGCTGATGAACTGCTGGAACTCTTCGATTGCCTCGGGGACTTGCTCCACGGTTTGCTTTGGACCGGATGTCGTTGGCATTGCGCCTACCGGAGGGCGTGTAGCAGCGGAGGACGCGTCCGTCGGGGTAGCCGTTGTCTGGTTCAAGGCAGGCACGTCTTTGGGCAGCTCAGTCGCAGTCGCGATATCTTCGAGCCGTGAGGTTGCAGCTTCCAACCTGCCCAACGATTCAGTATTCCAACATCGTGCTACCGGAATAATAACAAGGTTCTTGGTCCCGTCTTTACCTCTTGATGAGCGTGGTGAGATTGTGCATATTGTTTGCAGCGGCCATCTTGGCTGCTAATTCCGTCGGTATTGCTTTGAGGCTTTGCGAATACTAATTGTAGTTCTAGTAACGGCCCTGGGTGCTTTCGATGGCAGTTTGCGTATATAGGTGCGAGAGCCCGAGACTATGCGTCTAGATCGAGGTTCTCGAAATATTATCTATTATGAAAGAACAGGAAACCACTCCGGGCACAGTCCCGTCTGTTCAGCTGAGTGAGGTAGTGAGGCCAGTTGATTGGTGGCGGCCTGCTTCATTTCAGGCTTTGGACAATCCAGGGGGTGGACTACGGCACAACATTCAATGTTGGAAGGTCAGCACCAGTCACACAAATCGAGCTAGGCTGGTCTGGTGCCATCAAATGTTGTCAGGGGGCAGCAGAAGCCTCCCACTGAGAATACTCCGCCCTGTACGCAGAATTGGCCAGAGTTGACACCAGGCTTGGTGGGGCAGAACTCCAACGTGGGCAGGCAGCAAAAGACCCACGCCGGACCAGACCTCTCTTGTTTCAAGGCATCACGACATCAACCAACCCGCCTTACTCAATCATCACGATACGACTGGTCACAAGTAATATCTGGACGGATTGAGATCGGCTCCGTTATCACGGCACATGGGAAGCAGGGGTTTTAGGTCTAGTTGCCAGTGTGCTTGATGTTATATCGCCCGCGTAGCTTGGTGGATGTCAGGTGCTTGTTGGCACACACGAAGAAGCCCAGGCAAGTACGGAGTACTCAAGTTTGTATCCCGGGATTCTAGCCCATTAATTTGGCCCCATTGTATGGTATACGTACCTGGTTAGTTAGGCACCTGGGCACATATAACAACCCAGTGGACCGGTGTCGTTGCGGGTTGACGGGGAACGCATTCAGATTTAGTTCCCCCCTACCCTATACAATAATGGACACTGGAGATTTGCACCGTCAGCTCTGGGCAAGGCTCTCGAATTCGTCACTCGTCCAACTGAGCCTGGCATTGTTGGCAGCCTGCTCTCTCGATTACACAGCTATTGTCACTCGCGAGAGGCACATGTAAAGCACCGATGTAACAGCTTCGCGGCGCCTCCCGTTCCCGTATGCCCGCTCATGTATCGCTGTTTGCCCCTGGTGCCCTACTTTACTACCTGGAGTCCGAGTTTTGCTTCAGGCGGTGTAAGGTGGAAAGGCCCTGCAGCTGATGATTCACCCAACAGCAAATCTGAATGCAGCTTGCCTCCCAACGAGTCATCTACGTAGTGCAACCGAGGCGGCACGAAATCGGCGGCTCAGCGCCAGTTCATCTGGAAACGAGCACAGAGTAGAAAATAGCCTCGAAAGGGTGCTGCGGAGCAGTGCCTACTTGGTCCTACCTGTCATCTGAAACCATCAACGGAACAAATGGGAATTCAGGAGGGAACCGAGCCGAGCTACTCCGCGGAGGTTAGTAAAGCAAGAAGTAGGACACAAATAGACTTTGTCACCCTTGGGATGCTCATAATCGGTGAGTCTCCCCAATACTGCATGAGCTGTCGCATCGCCTTTAGCCCAGCCAGGCCCCAGTCAATTGTTCAACTATTTACGCATGGTTCAAAACCAGCCACCGAACGCAGAAACTGGATTTGGACGCATTGAACTGACTATGACATATTAGATGACATAGACTTCCAACCCCCAACACCGCCAGTGCGCGATGCGCTCGGCGGCGCAGGAACATATGCTGCGCTCGGAGCCCGTCTCTTCTCACCCTCGCCACTGTCACTCTCCATTGGGTGGGTTGTTGATAAAGGTTCTGACTTTCCGGCCAAACTGTCATCGGTAGTAGATAGCTGGCACACGGGAGTCATCATCCGTGAGGACCACGACCGCCTCACGACGAGAGGATGGAACGGCTATGCTGGCCCAGGGGACAAGCGAGCTTTCAAGTACACAACGCCGAAGAAACGCATCACAGCAGAGGACCTCGCTCCCAACTTGCTCTTCTCCAAATCCTTTCACCTGATTTGCTCCCCCACTCGCTGTCAAGAACTCGTGACGGAAATCACGTCAAGCCGAAAAGCTCTTTTGACGGAAAATGATCCATATATTAAGCCCATATTCGTCTGGGAGCCGGTTCCCGACCTCTGCACGCCGGATGAGTTGCTCAACTGTACCAATACGCTGCGCCTCGTGGACATATGTAGTCCCAATCATTCTGAATTGGCGGGGTTCATGGGTGACGATGGGCTAGACCCGGAGACAGGTGAAGTGTCCCTATCAAGCGTGGAACGTGCGTGCGAGCAACTACTGGCTAGCATGCCGTTGCAGTCATATGCCATCGTTGTTCGGGCTGGCGAGAAGGGCTGCTACATTGCCAAGAACGGTGGAAGGAAACGACAAAGCACCAGGGACAAAACGCCCAAGCCGAGGAAGGCACATATACATGGTGCTCTACAACCCGACATAGACATGGAAGCCCTTTTTGCGGGACTTATGCAAGATGAAGATGGTATAATCGCTCGCGAAGAAATCGAAGTAGACCCAGGCGTGGAAAAGTGGATTCCTGCTTATCACCAAGATGGCAGCAAGGTAATTGATTCAACGGGTGGTGGTAACACAATGCTTGGAGGATTATCGGTAGCCCTCGCCCGCGGGGAAAAGCTGGAAGATGCTGTAGCTTGGGGTTCAGTCGCCGCAAGTTTTGCGATTGAGCAAGTTGGTATGCCATCAATAGCCACTGACGAGGAGGGCAGAGAAACATGGAATGGAGAAGAGGTGCAACAACGACTTCAGGAATTCCTACGACGACTCTGAAACAACTATACTACTGAGAATATAGACTTCCTATCCACGGCGCCACATAATCGTCCGTATGTGCAACTTAGGCACTCAAACGGATACATCGACCAGAGTGCCAATCCAAGCCTTCCGCGGTAATTAATCAAGTTGTGCAAAAGAACTACAGTTTCCAACCGAGCGTGGCACTTCCACACGTGTATCCTGATGCCCATATGAACCCTTCGCCGAGACGCCGATTTCCTCGTGATCATCATATCTAGCAACTTAGATCTTGTAAACAAGCTCTCCGTCCGCAAACCTACGTAGAAGAAGAATTAGCCTGGATCGAAACAGAAGATAGGAGTAGCCCTGGGATGTTGGCTTCAAGACGGCCGCCGATAAAGGCAGAACGGATGCTGGTTTATGTCCAACGCAAATGCAACAAACTGGGATAACATACATGATATGGTTTGCTTCCTCCAACTTCTTGAGGGCTCTTACGGCTTCAGGCCGTCCAAATTCTCCCCCATCGCGGCTTGAGACTCTGCTATTGACGGCGGAGAGAACTGCATCTAGAGTCGCAGAGTCATCCTCAAACAAGTCAGAGTTCAAGAGCTGACCTAGGGCGGATCTAAAGACTGTCACGCGACGGGAATCAATCGACTCGGCATCATCGATTGCCAACCCTGCAGTGCCAGTGGCAAGGTCCTGTTCAAGTTGGCTTTCTTGCGACTGTGAAGGCAATGCCGAAGCTGGCACAGATGACGCAAATGAAGTTTGCGACTGGGGTGTACCCAGAGTCGAACGACCAGATCGTCCAGAGCGGCGAAGGCCCGTCTGCTGGGAGGATGGACCCTCTTCAAGCACGGTCTCGTCAGTCTTCGACAGGTCTTCAGGGCCATCAACATCGAGCCTTCTGGAAGCTTCGGCTTGTGATCGAGTAGATGTATTTGTAGCACTTGTTGCCCCTCTCGTCGAGCGGGTCGTTCTGTAGTTGACTGCTTCGTCTTCAGCCCCATCATCGGAGCTCTCTTCACTCGAAGACGCAAAGTCGATAGTATGGGTCCTTCTCCTTTTCTTTCTCGACTCATCTGCAACAACTTCCTTGAAAAGTGCGAATCTTAGAATGGCTTCCGCAGCAACTGCATCCTGGTCTTCAACTCTGTTTGATAGACGGGCCTTGGCGTGGGCAGTGGCAAGTCGAATGATTGTCTCCAGAGTGCGAACAGTCAGGGGGCTGGTTCTCCTTTGGTTACCCTCCATTTCGTCGTTTCGCAAACCGACATATATTTCTGCTATGCGATCTGAAGCGTCCTGAGTTAACACAGGCTTGATTCTGGTCTTTGCATACTGTATGTACTTTTTCATAAACGGAATACTCAAAATCTCTGGCTTTCTAGCCGAGCCTCGCCCAGAAGTACGTGTGACTCCAGCATGAAGCATGGCATCATACTTTTCGTATACCTCCGCCGGTTGCTGTGATCCCGCCTGGCTGTCAGCGGATACGCCCAGATTTTGCGACATTTGCTCTCGGACTGGTGCCCCCTCTTCGGTGCCAGCTTGGCGGTACCTGTGCATACGCAGCACATGTTCTGACACTTGACGATCCCTAGTATCCTCGATATCATCCGTCACCACAAACAGAAGATCAAATCGCGATAATAACGAGTCCGGAAGTGCTATGTTTTTGTGCGGGTCTTTGTGAGGATCGTACTGGCCGAATATCGGATTTGCAGCCGCAACAACAGAGCATCGGGCATTCAGTGAAGTGTGGATTCCGGCCTTTGCGATCGTAACCGTTTGCTGTTCCATGACTTCATGGATGGCAACTCGGTCAACATCTGACATTTTGTCAAACTCGTCAATGCAGACGACACCGCGATCAGCCATTACCATAGCCCCAGCTTCAAGCCTTCGCTCCCCAGTTTCCTTGTCTGTTGTGACGGCCGCAGTGAGACCGACACCAGAGGAGCCTCGGCCCGTGGTGGCGATAGCAAGAGGGGCAGTGTTGAGAACGAAGCGAAGCAGCTGGGATTTAGCTGTGGACGGGTCTCCAACCATGAGGATATTGATGTCACCTCGGAGATGGGTGCCATTTTCAAGGTTCTTCTCCATGCCACCCAAAAGCATTAGAAGAATAGCCTTCTTGATGTGATCATGGCCATATATACTTGGGGCAAGAGACTGGGAGAGGAGTTCTAGAAGATTTCTCTTCTTCGCCACCTTATTGATGTTTCGAATGTCCGTGTCCGTTATGGCGGATGTGGCAATGCCGCCACCCGATTTTGAGGATAAAAGGACGATATTATTGGCAAGTATGATGGTCTTAAAAAGCGCGCTGTTGTGATTGGTATTTCGATTGCCTAGAGTGCGGAAGATGCCAACAATCTGGACCCTATCTCCGGGTTTGACACGATCAACCAGATCGTCATCTAAGATAACATCAACGCCGCGAGGTAACTGGCCAGCCGGGGCTCTCTCAGGCATTTCCTGGATAGATATTGTCTGATGGTCACGATATGTGCAAAACCCGTACTCAGTAAGGAGAGGGTTGCCTTCATCGTCCTCTCGGGGATACACACTGGAGGTAGTCACTCCATTCGTCATCGTCTGGTCCTGGTACTCCCGGAAGTGAAACTTTCCCGCCTTCTCATTGTAGTGCACGCTGCGGACAACTTTTGGCCGAATCAGGGAGCACCTAGTGACAATACCTTCGAGGGACACCATGTGATTGAGATGCTGCGAGGAGAGAGTTCGGGGATTACAGGAATTGAGGCCAAAGCTCCCCGCCCAGGCGCAGTAATAGAC
The DNA here is from genome assembly GCF_001653235.2 of Pochonia chlamydosporia 170. Classification (NCBI taxonomy): domain Eukaryota; kingdom Fungi; phylum Ascomycota; class Sordariomycetes; order Hypocreales; family Clavicipitaceae; genus Pochonia; species Pochonia chlamydosporia. Next base: position 4,817,979 of record NC_035791.1, on the reverse strand, counting down.
GGTATCCCTCGCGGCTTGGTCAGGCCGCACCTGGGGTAATGTCAACACGATGTCTTTCAGGGCCTGGTTGAAAGCAAGAAGGTAGTCGAATGGCCGCTCGAGAATGCCATTGGCAAGTTCGTTATTGTAGTCGCGAACATGGTCGAGGTTAACCGTCAAACGTCGAAGATTCTTTTGGAGCATGAGAGTGATATCAGATCTGTAACTCCGTGCATGCGGATCACCTTGATTCGAATAGGTTAGATTCTAGAAACCGAAAGTTGTCTTGAGCAGCAGCAACAGGGTAAATGAATATTGCCATACTGGGATCCAAAAAGTCTACCGCCTGGCGAATGCGGTCTTGTACGCCCTCGTCTTCGAGCATAAAGGAGTCCATGATGAAGCGCCACGGGTCCAGTTACAGTTTCTGGACGTTGTAACGAGTTATGAGGTGCCGTCCGAGGACTGGGATTGAGAACTATGCCTGCACGACCTCTGAAGGAGGCAAACGGGGCAGTGGTGCGAAGGGCATAAGTGACGCGCGACGCGCAAAGCTGAGCGACGCGTTAAGTGGTTCGTGTGGCCCCTTTCAGTATTAATTAGCCCACAAATGTGGTGGATGCATGTGCATCTGTTGGATGCTCACGCAGTCAGGTTGCACAGGAAAGTCCCGAGTAGGGGGAATGAGGTACTCCGCACTGTACTGAGGCAGGCTTCTCACCTGGATCTGTGGGGCTCCATCTGCCAGTGTTTAGCTCCTGTGTCAAGCTCTCACCTCTCACATTTCGTTCAATGTTGAGCGGAGCACGAAACTTGCCGGAGCTAGCACCAGCAATGTCAAACATAGTTGCCGCTGTCCGAACTGTGCACATGGCATGCATGATCTGTTCATCACTACTCCATACATTTACTTTTTCTTGAGTCTTTCATTTCTCCCCGCGCTCGTCCACCTGCTTGCGAATTCGCATGCATTATGGCGGTGGGCCTTTCAAATACGGCCCATCACGCAGTTGACGAGGAGGCGCGAGCCGAGGTGGATGTGCTGAACTCTCGACTCGAAAAGACAACGCAGCTCACCAAGAAGATCCAGGCGAGCCTCGGACGGCTAGAGGTCTCTGGGCAGAGTGTGCGCGATGTGGCTGGGCCACTGAGTGGCGAGACCCGACGTCTTCAGTTGCTTGGAAAGAGTACGACTTGACCCTATATTATGGCATTGTCTGTTGCATCATGCACTAAGTTCAATTAGATGTTGACTCCGTCCTCGCCGCCATTGACCGACTGCACCAACCCGCCGATAATAAAGATAACGAGGAGCAAATTATCCGCGCCGGACCGGACAAGGCCGGGTTATCCAGCTACCTCTCCTCGCTGAAGAGGCTCAACAAGTCCCACGCAGAGATGCAGGCGTCGAACCTGCGAGCAAACCAGCACACAATGGTTGATCTTAACCGGCTCATAAAGTCAGGTAATGCGCAACTTGAGAATTACTTTGACAAACTTTTACGAGGGGAAACGCCTAGGTCCATCGAACCCCTCCATTACATTACAAAGGATAAGCCATTCCCGGTCCTACCGCAGGATAAGATAGCTCGCTTGGGTCTTGTCTATGCCTACCTGGCTGGTGGTCAGAAGTCTCCTGGACACGATTCGCCAGCGTCAAAAATATTTGCCGAAGTTCGTGGCCCGTATCTAGCATCGTCTCTCGCCAATCTGGCAGCAGCTAGTGTAAACACGGCTAAGAAAAAGAATCCCGGTGCCATCTATAGAGCGGGAACCAATGGAATTAGCACATATGCTCAAGCCATGGAGGCCATTTTCCTATCAGAATATGACAACATCTGTAGTATATTCAAGCGTGAAGACTGGGGCCCAGTATTTCAAGCGACTTGCCAGGCAGCATTATCGGAACTTGCGCGAACAGTCAGGGAACTGAATACTCATATAAAAGGTCACCTGGCAACAGACTGCTATTTGGCGTATGAAATCACCGAAATCCTCTCCAGTCTCTTAGGAAACCTGGAAATGAGGACAGGGGAACTCAAGGGTCCTCTGGCTGCTGCGTTGAAACCGGTGCGGGAAACGGCGAAGGCATCGCTTTCAGACTTGTTGGAAGATACCCGGAGAAAAGCGGGAGGGCTACAGACACTACCTTCGGACGGTGCCTCTATACCGCTTGTGACAGAAACAATGCAGCGACTACAGGCCATGGTGGAGTTCCTTCGCCCAATCTCCAGTATCATGATATCTCTTGGTGATGGAGGGTGGAAGTCGAGCCCAGGGTCTGCCGGCCGCTCCACTGATGCCGTTCCAAGCCTCGCCTCCTTTGATATCGGTGCTGATGGGAGGGATATATTTGCACATTACTGTCTGGATACAATCGATACCCTCATGTCCGTGTTAGATCAAAAGGCAAAAGCATTACTTCGAAGCAAATCTGTCGCAGGAGTGTTTCTCGCCAACAGCGTTGTAATCATTGAGAGAATGATACGGGACTCGGATCTTGCATCTCTATTGCAGTCGCGGCTCGAAGTCCTAGACCAATGGCGCAAAAAGGCAACCGCAGCATACACCGATGTCTGCAGAGATCTGTCTGTGTATCTTTTCGATACAATTCATACTAATCGCGCACAGCGACCAACATCTGGCCAGGCGGCAGATTCTGCGTCTGTTGTCAAGGGACTCAGCAGCAAAGATAAAGACAAGATTAAAGAGAAATTTACTCAGTTCAATGCCGCGTTCGACGACATGGTAGTCAAGCATAAATCTTACAGTATGGAACCCGAGGTACGGTCCATATTTGGCAAAGATATTCGCCAGAAGTTGCAACCGCTGTATGATCGGTTTTGGGACCGATACCATGAAATCGACAAGGGGAAGGGGAAGTATGTGAAATACGATAAGTCGTCCATTGCGGCTGTTTTTCTCGGTCTAACCTCCTGACGTGCGACGTGCGACGTGCGACTGGCAAGTTGTAGAAGGAAATCTGGCGGCATGATACTCTTGAGCTGAGCAACCTAACGAATCGTGTTGTTGTACATATGTGACTGATAGAAGATTCGTAATTGCGCCCTGAGATATGTTGATTAGCAATATTGTTCGGTGACAAACGGTCCGAATCTGTTTGGTACCTTGGCCTGCATAGGCTGGACACTGTTTTTCAAGAACGCTAGCCTGCGCTCAACGTGCATTTACACTGTGTCACGATGAGTCCGGGCTTGGGTTGCTATACAAGTCTCGACCCGCTTTAGAGAAGCTAGGGTTATTCGAATTAAAGCAAATTGCGTTAAAAGGGTTTGCACAGGAATCTTCGTTGATGAATAAGAAGGCAGTCTGGAAGGTCTCCCTTTTTTGGACCACGCTTCTTGGGTACGCTGCGGAATCATGGTCACTCGTCAGGCTCATATTGTGACTCAATGGTTGAGCCCCATGTTTTTTTCCTTTTCTGGACATGTATTCTTTTCAACGGCTCTATATTTCATGGCGAAGAATAGCCGGGTTTCGTCAGCTGTTGTCTCGCTGAAACAGTCGTAGTGATGCTAGCGTTGAAGTCCCAAGAAGCACCACATGTTAAACACCTTGAGCATTACTCCGAAACTGTGACTGGAATTTAAAGTGAAGAAAGATGTTGGTACATGGAATAGAGCTGCTGACACTACTGGCTAAGTCATTGCTGTAAGTTCATCATCCTGCTTGCATTTTACCTCCAGTCATTGCGGCTATGCTACTTAAGCATATAGGACCATGTCTAACAACAAGAGACCTTACCCGCTCTTGCCTTTTTCCCACGGTAGCTGACTGAGGAACTAACAATGTCTTTGTCACCGGCTCGATAAAACGCAAGTATCTGACCAAAGGTGGGAAGCGACGCTACAGAGTCCGCACCTTTCACTCTGATTACTTCGCCCTTGACTTCGCCCTTGAAAGCTTTTGGCTGCCATGGGTTGGCCAGACTTGTTGTAGCAAGGGACCCTATACGGATCTGCATCAGAAACAGTCACTAAATAGATTAAAAAATCGGAATCTTGAGCAAGGAGCATATGAAGTATAACTCAATATGGAGGTCGAGCCTCTCTTGTGGAGTAGCTAACACGACCTGAGAAGATTGGAAACCAAAGCTCCGCCTTGGGTTTGCCCGTTTTCGTCAACCTACACCGCTACCAAAAATGTTGTCAGTCCTTGTCCTTCTTTCCCAGACTATGAAACTGTCAGTTTTGCGCTTGAAGTATAGAATTCGATGCTGTGGAATAAACTCCTCATCCGTTTGTTCAGTTTTCCATTGCCCTAAGTCTTTCTCCTTCGCTCCCGTGAATCTGTCCTCATAACCAACTAGATAATTGCTGGAATCCATCGCAGAGTCCCAGCGTAGGCGGTTCATGACATCTGTCGCTGTGCGAAGTTTCCCTGATGCAGATACTTCAATGTTCGATTTCGACCCTGTACTTCGCCTCTCCAAAGTTATTGGAGTTGAAGCTGGTAGCTCTTGTGCGCCATCATCCTCTTCCTCCTCCTCTTCCTCGAGGTCCAAGCATCCTTCCGAGTCCGTATCCCCAGCGTTCCCGTCTCTCCACGATTGCTGGTCTAGCTGGAGCTGCTGCACGTCATTGGTACCGACCAGCGATGCCATTGCCCAGCAAGACCCGGAGTCGAAGTATTTCTGATCGGTCCGTATGCGGTTCTCAAAATCCTGAAGGATTGAAAGCAACGATTGCTCCACGTTTTTTGCCTCCTCTTTGGGTTTGTTGGAGCCTTGAACATCTTGCCATGCCAAGCCTACGAGATAGCTATAGTGGAACTCCTGGGTTTCGGCGTCGTCACCCTGCGAGACGAATCTTGCCGGCCAGATGCGGGTAGCAAGAGCTGGGGCTTTTCGGTTCACGTCTTTTATATGGAAGAGGCGTCAGCTTTTGAAATACACGAAACAGCGAATGCCATTTAACCTAACAAAACTCACCAACCAAAATCATGACACATCGTGACTCTAACCAGCCAACAAACCTCCTGCCTTTGCTGGGAGACGAGCCCCAGTAGCGCGCGTCAATTTTAATGTAGCTCTTATAACAGATCAAGAAGTCAGAAGCGTTGCCGGCTGTAAGCTCCGATAATGCCGTCAGCGGTTTCGTCCCACGCAGGAACGTGTTCCAATCGACGCCTTCTTGCAACAATAGGTTCCTAGCTCGCACCAGCTCAGAAGAAAGCGTACCAACCGTGGCAACTGAAGCATTGAGCGCAGTGTTCAGGGAAGGTGCGTGCCAGCCTAAAAGGCACATGCATTCACGCTGTGTGCGATGATATTTGACATTGCCGTGAAACAAGGGATCGAAGACCATGTTGCTCTTCCAGTCGAAGCCAGCGTAATGGTGAAAAAAGGTGGTCAATATATCAGCTGTTGTCGCATTTCTTCCCTCATATGCTAGTATTTTACATATGGGCACGAGCATCGCGGAGACGTTGATGCCCCCGAGCAAACCAAACCTGGCTGAATACAAGCCTCGAGACTTGGCCCAGGCTTTGACAAGTAGGTGAGCAAGACGATATTTCGCCAAGTCGGGAATAGACCTTCGCAAATAAGCCAGGTCTCGGGCTGGTTTGAGCTTTGATAATGTTTGAATGGGTAAATTGAATGCCGGATCGCTGGCTGGGTGGTTCATGATGTCAGGGTAGCTATGAAATGTCAGCGAATAACACCTGTCTCTGTTTCTGTAGGAAAAAGCGCCCTCACTATTTCGTAATCTGAGCGGCGGCACAGTATTGCAGATCAAACTTGACTCCCAAGACGATAAGCTCGAGCATCGTGCCCGTTTTTGCGCGAACTATCCGAATAATATTCACGTCTCTGTTTCTTGCTCTCTTGATTTTGGACACAGCAAGTGCAAAGAAGGTTTTCGAGCTTATATTGCCCACACAGAGGCAGTCTACGTCTGAATCAGGTGTCCAGACCCCGAGGCCGTACGAGCCCACAGGAATAAGAATTACGTCAAAGCCAGCTCGCTGCCTCTGACCCATGTGTTCCTTGTCAGGTTCGCACAAGACATCTCGCAAGGCATTAATCGCTTTTCTTCGAAGCTCTTCTTCCCTTGAGGTTGGCAAACAGCCAAGAGTCACCAAACTGTTTTTCAAATCTTCAAGGTTGCCCAAAGATGACGGAGCTTTTCGAAAATTCGTCGCCACAGTATGGCCACTGCCACCGATGGTGATACTTTCGCTACCCTCCAAATTCTTAAAGAGACAACGAATGCCCCAGTGATCGCTGGCTGCAGAATTTCCAGTGTTAGTATCAGCAACTGGCCGCCCGAATGTGTTGAACCCGCAGGCACTTAGAGAAAAAGCACTATTGAACAGAATTCTGTCATATCTTTGCGGACGATTGTTAAGTCCGCTTCCGACGGCCATTTCTGCCAAATTATTGTTTAAAGGATCAAAGGTAGCTCCTTGTTCACCTTCGAACAAGTCTCCAGCCAACTGCGAATGGCTGCATGTGTCTTGTGAAACTCCGGAGCGAAGGCGTGTCAGAAGCCATGCGTCTTGGAGCCTGTAATCAGCAAAAATTTGATCTATTTCGCAGAGGTACTGGTATCCGCAAGAGGAGAGTTGCCCCTTTTGCCGGGCTTGATCAATGGTGAATGCCGATGTGGCGAGATTAAAATCTCCAGCAATAATCCATGGATGCCTGGAGAACTCTGTCGATAAATATGTCACCAGTTTGTGCAACTCGTTCTTTTTTGCTACCACTGCGCCATCCGTCAAGCCTTGGGAAAGGTGGCAAGCTGTGAGGATGATTGGGTAAGCGTCGGGGTTTGTCGACGAGGTCTCGCTGGAGATGGCGAGCTTGAGAACGGCCGCACCCTTGTGTTTCCTCGCGAATGGCAAGTAGTCCCAGCTAAAAGGCAGTTTACTCAAGACCACGACATTGAGCAAGCTTGGTAGGGGCCTGTGCCCAGGATGGCCTGGTGGCCCGTGGGTTGAAAATCGATATTGAGTCCGCACGTCCTGGTCTTGTAGGAGAAATGGGAGGAAATGGTCTGTAACTTCTTGAAGCACTAATACATCAGCAGCAGCCCTCTCTGATAATATATTGGATATGAGAGATGGATATCTGCTTGCGCCCGGAGGCCATTGAAACTCAGCCAAAACGTTGTAAGATGCCACAACTAGGCGTCTAGTTGGATCCGGGATCTGAGGTGACGGGTGATGAGGGGGAATGTCTGCCATGGTATGCCACGAGAGGCTAGACGGGCTGAACTGAAATGTCTCCTGAGCATGGGCACCTTGTTTGCTTGCGTCGAGGTGAAATTTTAGGGGAGGGAGAGACTGATGCAGTTGCTGACTGTGAATGTCGATATAGCCCCAGAGTTGCATAGGTCGCCCCGATACAGGGCCGCCCGGCGAATCTCTCACGAGAATAGCTAGTCGTCCAACATCCCAGGTTACCGGCGTCAAGAGGCGAGCCTTATTCATCAAGAAGTTGTGCGAGTCCGATTCAGCGTCCTCAGTCTGCCCAACTGTCATGTGTGCGTTATAGTCATCTTGAGCGGGCCAGCCAACGGCTTCGCGAATGGCATTTACTAATTCAGAGGCAAGTCTAGGACCTCGTTGCCTTGGACGTAGAATGATGGTGTTGTGGCTCTTGTGATTGAAGGCGTCGGCCTCCCGTAGGCTGATGGTTGTCGGAGCCAGGGATGTCAAATCCAATCGGCGAAGAATATCAACAACTTCAGGTATGAGGTCGGGCCGGACAAAAGGATAAACTAGATTGATATGTGGCGGCCATTTTTCGTGTGCCTTGTCATAAAGCCTCCTGATTGAGTTGATTGGTGACCAAAGGTCCTCAGGGGGGATGAGGCAGATCGCGCTGTCATGGGAAGCCGAGAAGTTGGCAGCCATATTGGCAGTTGGGTTCAATGTGATTAATAAGGAAGTCTCTGGTTTGGCTTGGTGTTTTAATATGACACAGAACCAATCGTTGTGTCAAAAGGGCGACTATGGATGTGCTGCAAGTGAGCTCTATTCCCATTTCGACACACTCTCGAGACTCGCGCGAGAGAGATCCTCATGTGTTATATAGCCGTTCAGCTCTGCTCCCCTCAGTGGTATTTTTTTGTCAGAGCATGGCTACATGTATTTTTGCTGTTGCTCAATGCGCCGAGCATGCATCGAGAGTGGACGTCAACTGCATGAGTCATCTTGTAAGTACGTACCAGACCCATGTCTGGTAAGACCAAGGCTTTTTGTTATGGTACACCTACGGGAGTTATCGCCCAAATGTGTGTGTGTCCTTCCCGCTTGGCTCTTGAGTCACCGGTGAACCTGAAGGGGGTTACGAGGCTCATTTCTCATGAAGTCAAGGCGACCACAGCCCCATTTGAGGTTTGGTGGACTGGGTTTCAACAGTCAGCTGGTCTCACTCAGCCAGCCAACCTCCACGCTGGCTGAGCATACCATACACATATGAATGACACTTGCTACCTACCTAGTACCTAGGTATCCAGATAGTTGGGAAAAGGTTCAGCCCAAGAAACACAGTTATGATAATCTATTCATGATTGGCTGGCCCGCTATGATTTCTCTCTCACACAGCACTGCTTTCAAATGTTCAGATAGAGTGACACATATGTACATCACACGTCTTTTCCATCCCCAGTTAGTTCAAAGACTGATTATGCAGATGTTGACCCAAATGGGATACATTATCAGTCCGACTTCTCTCACACCCAGCTCAAGATGTTCCATATTGATCCGGGCCCCAATCAACAGCCTCGGTCTGATTGCCTTTCCCTTCCATGACAGCCTCCAGTTTGTCCTCAACAGTAACCCAGCCTTGCCTTTTCTGTGAGATGGCATATCGAATAGGATCTTTCCATTCTTTCCACCATACTTCCTCGCTTTGAACGATGCATCTCCGGCCGGGCTCTCCGTTCTTTGTCGTGGCAAATGGCCACACAGCCTTGACGACTTCGTACTTGTTCTTACCTGAGAATAGGCTTGTGACATTAGTGAAGAACTGATTGACTCTATCTGGGTTCTGCACCAAAACACGGCTATGGGTGACGAGGAAGGTCACATCAACAGCCCCTCGATATTTGAGCGATGCAATGAGGCTTCGCAAATGGCCCTCTAGCCAACCCACATCGAGATTCGCAACGACACGGTCCAGAGCAAACGTTTTGACAGTGGCTGTGTCTTGCACGAATCTTCGACACCATTCTTCCAGACCACCTTCACCCACTTCGGGAAGCACATCTGGTCGAACACCTCCTCGATGAGCTACCTCGCCTTCACCCACGCACCGGATGTAGTCCATGCGCATCCGTTCGTCGTCAGGGACCAGTAAGCTCATAAGATTAAGTTTGATATCAAAATCCACCCTACGACCACGACTGCCTCGAACTTGAATCTGGGGTTTAGGGGGCACTGTCGATTGCGCCCTGATCAGAGAGGCCAGGGCAGCAGCGTTTGACGATAGATACTCGGCCTTTGAGGACAAAGTGATCGAATCACTTGACAATTTGAACAACGGGGGCGAATACAGCTTATAGTCCAACTTGGGTAGACCGGGATATCGAGGTATGCCTTTGAAAGGTTCCATTGCTAGCTCGTCTCGTTGTCCTTCAGGTGCTGCCGGCCCTGATAACGACGGGCCAGAGTACGGAGGGGGCGTCGTGGCGGCCTCATCTTCCGCAGTAGTTTGCGGGACAGCTGATGTGGGATGATTGCTTTTCTCCATGTCGTCGCCCACTACTAATGGCCAGTCAATTGCTGTGAAAACTCGAGAGAACAATCTCACTGAGGAAGAAATGTTGCTTACGACGACTCTTGCTGAAGCTGAACTTTGTCGTCAACAGCTGAGTCAGCTGAATGTTTTACTTTTCAAGTTATCTGTTGATCCTCGTCTTTTTGTTGTGGATTAAAAACAAAAGGAAAAGAACACTTAGGGTGAGCCTCAGGTTTTTTGTTATTCTGTGCTCGAGAAAAATAAAATATATAAATATCAGAATTTTATTTTTGCAGCGTTACTAATAAAATTTATTCTGTGTTTTTTTTGGTCAATTTTTATTGACACAAAATTAACTGCGGACTTTTTTTTTTTTTTAAAGCCGAGCACTGGGGAATTAATTATTCTTCTCCCTGGAAGTCATTATAAAATACAAAAAAACCCGCTATAGACGCCACAAAATAAATAGCATAAAAACAAGAATAAGATTTACAAAATATTAAAATGTTATTATGTGTCCCAATAAGTAAGTATATATAAATAAATAAGAAATACGAAAACTTTTCCGTATTTTTAATACCTTTTTTTCTCCCTTAAATCCTTTTAGTGGCCGAACTCTTTTTTTTTTTTTTTTTTTTTTGAATTCTTTACCGAAAGTCCGGTTTTCGCGATTTTTTTTTTAAAATCCCCCTGTGAATAACTGTGCTAGCAATAGCCGTCTGCTTACTGGCAAGAAACATTTGCTCTTATCCATCCGAGGCTATGCGTGCATTGGTTCAAAAGGTCAGCCTTGGTGGAAGAGGTGCCAACAAACTCGGGTGCTCCCGACCCATCCTTTAACCCCACACCATGAACAACAAACAGCCTGAGAGAGCCCCGCGAACATTCAGCCAATTATATATCCCCACAGCTCCTTTTACCTAACATTTAATGGTGGTGATGTGCTGCGTTTCAGTTTCGTTGTGATGATACCATCGTAACCATGAATAGTGACGCCGTGCTGGTCGGTTGCCTAGTAGATCGAATTGCATCACGGGTGAGACAATATATGCTATTGTACCATATATCACGATGCGGACTGCTAACTACTTTCTGTTGTTTCTAGTTACCACATCACACGGGCTCAACTGGCAAGACATTTTACGAAGATGATATCCTAAAAATTACCAAGGCTACACTGGTGGACTTGAGTAGGACCGCCATTGGTATCGTCATTGAATCTCTTCTGGGACTTCTTGAGGACCTGGCTCGACCATTTCCTGCCGTAGCTAGTCACCCCTCGCACATACTGCAATCGGAGCTATATATCCTATCTCTTGTTGCAGACAGCTGCACCGCAAACTGGAATTGGACAACCGGAAAGGATTTGGCTGTACCAGACACTTGTCCTTCGCGCTTAGAACCTGGTCTTGTCAACAGAGTATTCGATGTATTGAAACACCTCCTTGAACCGATCCCAGACGATTATATATTGCCTGCACAGACACTCCTTGATCAAGTCCCCGATCGCAACTTCTGTGTGCCTCGCCCTGATGGCATGCCTACTCAGAGCTCCAACAAACAGCTGGTTGAAGCTGAGTGCCTCCTTGACTGCCTGGTAGAGTTTGATGCTCATATTAAAGTTGTCATTGAGTATGTAACGGCTTCAAACTGGTCTGCGGCATTCGACTATGTAAGGAACACTATATATAGCATCCGAACGACTACCTTCCCAGATGGTAGTTTGGCAAATCAGACTCATACTCAAGACGTCGATGCCTCGGCTCTTGTGACCCTGAGGCTCCTATCATTCTTTTGGATTGACAGCACGAAGCTGGGGTATATCATTCAGGAAATATGCTCCAGCTACCTACACTTTCGCAAATCATGCCAGTGCACAGTTGCAGTCGTTCTTCCGCTTCTAGTCTCCCGGTGGATTGATAGAAGCCCGCATGATTTTGTACGACTGCATTCCCACCACAAAAGATTGGACGGTGGCGGCGACACATTATTCGACATGACACAAACAGGAATAGATAATGGACGTCGGCGAGCAGTCTTGTATCCGTTACAGATTACTCTATTACTGCTGCTTCCTGATGTCTTCGAGGTTGCAAGTAACTTGAGGGAGGCCAAAAGCAATAGCCTCATTAAGAAAGTGTCCTTCTTAGATAATCTGAGAAAAGGTCTCCGAAATGGGAATGAAAGAGCAGCGTATTGCCTAGTAAGCCTTCTCCGGGTAGCCAGACATTTTGAAGCCGAGAGCGATTCCGCGTTAGTCAGTTACGCTATGGACGTCCAAGATGAAGTTCGAGACTCCGTTTTCAGCCTTTCGCAGTCGAGCATTGCCACACCACAATTTGAGCAAGATATGGTCACTGGTGCCTTCGTGAGCCTCGCCCACCTCGGGCTGGATGGTAGCGTGGAAACGCTGACCAAAATTTGCATCTCTTCGCTTGCACCGGACTCATTTAAGATTGCAGTTATCCAGGCGTGCTCGTACTTTGCAAGGCAAACCCAGACTGGGAAGTATTCCGAGCTTCATGCAAATGTCCTCCGCCTCATCCAATCTGAATTCGAGGTACCACGATGAGGTTGACCTCAAATGAACCCCTCCCGCCCAAATTTGCTGAACTATTCTTGTGCTGACAAACTCTTCCAGTCTGAATGCTTGAACTTCCCGAGACCGAGAAATGAAACGCCAAAGTCGGGTAACCGTAAGATCTTGGAGATTCTCCGGTATCTTGAAGTCTCCCCCGGACCTCTCATTCGGGAGGTATCTGGCGAGGCTGGAGACATGGTGTTTCTCAAGCCGTTCATGTTTTGTGTCCTTTCTCGAGATCAGTCCATTCGACATTTAGCCACAGAGGTCGCCAATAGACTTTTCGCTAGAAATACAGGTTCTCTGGGCGGCTTGCAACCTGAAATCCGTGAAGGAAGCGAACAACTCGGGGAAACGCTATGGAGGCGAAGGTGAGTACCCATAAGCACGCGACGTCTCAATGTCAATATCTTTTGACAGCTGATGCTAAAGAGTCATAGTTCGTCCATCCTACTCGAGCTATGCGAAGAAGTTGAAGAAGATACCAATCTGGCAACAGTAACACAACTTCGAGAGTTTTTGATGGCAAGATCTGCCCTTCTAAAAGGCATGCCAGTTCGTAACAATTTGCCCCTCTGCGTTCCCGGTTTTATCCAAGTTGACTTGTGTCACAGGTTTTATCCAATGTCCCCATGGATGTTCCAAATATTCATCTGGCCTCATCGAAAGTGGAAACGGCCTTGCTATTGTCGATATGTTCCCCAAATATTGCCGTTTGCCAAGCAGCTACCCTCTGCATTAGCCTCTTGGTCGAGGAATGTTCGCAGGTCGGCGAATACAGTGATTCCGCGAACTCAATCTCGTCGACACATCGAAACCAGTTTGCCTACCAAGAGCTATCCTCACCAGCCTTTCATTTTACCGGCCTCGTTGCCTTTCAGAAAAGGATGAGGGGGTTTCTTAGGCAATTTCGGCTACCAACACGGGGTATTGTGGACGCATGGGAAATTGCCTTTAACCGATGGATTCACTTGTCAAAAGAAGTCTCTCTGGCTACCGCAGACGGTATCGACGATAAAATTCTGTCTGAATGGCGTAACCTCTCAGGATTTTTGGCTTCGCTGGGAGGTGTATGCACATACGGCTACGCCAGTAAACTAGACGAGGCCATTGGAGACTTGAAGTGGATCGATCGGGTGTTCTCTGAGAACCATGAAGAGGCTCTTTTGACGAGGTTTCTTAAGCTCAGTATACAGCTTTTAGGTTGCAACAACATCAAGGTTCGCGAGGCCATGCGAGAAGTCCTATCCACGGAAGTCTCTTCAGTTCTTTACCCATCGCTCTTTAAGGCCCTAGAATCAGAACTAGAGGTTTTACTTGCTGGCGTTCTCGCTTCCATCGACAAAGGTCAGGAGAACGAGGTCGTGTTTGCTGAGCAGATTGCTTCGTTACTCAAGATTATGGTTGAGAAGCTCGAAAGCCCATCTGATCTTGGGTCTGTTTCATCAGTCCATCTTGGGGTTCTCACATTAAGCTTTGCAAAATTCTTGGACGGCGCATCGGATGGCATAACAACCCTGCGCGTGAAAGTCAAGATTTGCCATTTGTGCGAAGCGATTACAAAACGCAAAGAGCACCTAAACTTACGGGATGATGTCCGTATTAGAAACCAGTTGCTAGAGTACATATTCGGCTGGATAGCCCGCCCACATACTCTGAAACAGGAACAAGTAGGGAACATTGGCCCCAGGCAAGACGACCTTCGACGTATGCAAAAAGATCTCGACAAAGCTTGCCTCAGAACCCTTGCCGACCTCACATTTCGCCTTCCACTACAACCAGCCGATAGCCAATCAGACGCGGGGATGAGTGAGCTAAAGTCCCAAATGTTTCATACATATTTTAATCGTTTCTTGTCACTCCTTAATTATGAAACACAAGAAATGAGCAGACAGGAGCTATCATTGCTTGGCTCCAATCGTGATGAAGGCATTTCGAATGCAGATTTTGTCATCACTATCCTGTCTAATTTGCTCAGCGCAAACATAGATGTCGGTTTGAAGCATTCTTTGAACATCGGTTACCATGAGAATGTTGATATACGAGCAGCATTCGTCCGGGTTCTCTGTAACATTCTCACACAGGGGACGGAATTTAGCTCCTTGACTGATGCAGCAGTCAGTGATAAATATGTTGAACTGTTAAATGTTTGTTCATGTTCTGACCCATCGTGTATTGACCAATGAGGCCGGGGCTAACATTTACTCCCAAGTTATTAACGACTGATCTCACTCTTTCCGTATCAATGAGTGCCATTTGCCCTGCCTCGGAAGTGGACGAGCTTACGATCTGCTTGCTCACCGTCTTTGAACAACGTGGGCTTACTTTCGACTTATTCGAGGCTTTAATTCGCCAGGAAATAGAGCAAACAGGTTATTATCTTGCCAAATCTGCATTGGATTGAATTCCGCTAAGGCACATGCAGAGAATGAGACCGAGATTTTGCGCAGAACATGCGTCGCCACAAAGATGCTCTCCGTCTATGCGAAGTGGAAAGGAGCGTCGTATCTGAGAACTACCTTACAAAAGGTATTAGAGAGGCTCATGTTAACATCAAAAGACCTAGACCTGGAATTGGACCCAGCCAGAATTAGCACGCCCGAAGAGCTGCAAAAGAATGCAGCGCAGCTTCAGATTGTGGCCAAAGTTTTCATGGACGACATATGTGCGTCAACCCCGAATATCCCAAATTCCTTCCGGAGAATTTGCAACATCGTAAGGGATTAAGAAGACTATATATGTGGCGCGTCACGGTGATTGCTAATGACGACTCTCAGATCTACAACGCTGTGCTTCCCCGATTTCCAGAAGCAAAGTATACTGCCGTGGGCGCATTTGTGTTCCTCCGCTTTTTCTGTCCTGCGATTGTGGCACCCGAAGCAGAAGGCCTCGTCTCAGTAGCGCCGACAAAGGAAATGCGACGGGGGCTGTTACTTATTGCAAAGATCATCCAGAACCTTGCCAACAATGTGCTCTTTGGAACTAAAGAGCCATACATGTTTCCTCTGAATCCATTCCTTGTCCAAAATATCCATTCAGTAACGGGATTCTTGCATGATATTTCTGTGAGTCCGTTGCTACCATTTTTGTAAATCCGTATACTAACATTCCCAGGTGCCAACGAAGCAGGCTGATACAGCTCCTGCTGCAGACATTTTTGACTTCGGCTCATGCGTGTCCCTGCATCGATTCTTGTATGACCACTGGGATCATTTGCGTCAGATACTTGTTTCAAAAGAAAGAAAAGAACTTCTAAGAATGCCAGCAGACTTAGTACGGGCGACACCACCCGTGCTTGAGCCCCTCCGAGGTCTCATCACCAATCTCGGCCCGCCACCGCTTGCCATCTCCTGGAATCGACCACAAATATCCTGCAATACACCGCCACTTTACTCCAGGTTCCAAAACTTCATGCTACGGAATGCCTTTAGAAGCGCGGAATCTTTTCTGACTTCTCGGGCTGTGTACGATGGGGGTGAGAGCAAGGTAAGTGGCATCCTGTTTCGTACTTGAAGCTTCATTTTGGTGACTGGCGTTTTAGGATGGGCTTTCTATTGTGTGCGTCATTCTGCGGCATATCGAAAACGAGAGCATCGACTATGACACTCTGCTCTACTGCTATCTGAAGGTGATTTACTTCCCCAACGAGTTACAAATGCGCATAATATTGTTTTGTCAGGTCCAGGCACCGTCAAATCTAACATCAACATCAGATCGCGAGCCGTCTTTGGCACGAGCCATTTGGTCTGTTTATCGACGCTACTTGTTACAATGGCCGTAGCGAGCCTTCGGACGAATTCTTTTCGAAACTGGATCTTTTAACGCCCTCTGAGCTATCTAGGAACTTCGCTCGGATATATGTGTATAACATGAATAGCGCCTTCAAGTGAGTGACTGCCAAATTGGTTCGGAAAATGGTTTTTATTGATAAGACATCATAGGAGGTGTTTTCGACGGCTTCTTCGAAACTCTACTCGCGATGAAACAAGCGTATTTCATCCCAACAACGTAGAGTATCACTTGATCGGAAGTCTGCAGGATCTCCAGGCCCACTTTCACCTCAGTCAACTTCATCTACCCAAAGAAACCATTAGCGTGGTCACAGAGACTCGTTTCATGTTTCAATCTATCACAAGATTATCAAAATCCAAGGGGAAAGTCGATGTTGTGATCAAAGTTGGTAGTCAATTCGTTCAAATAACTACCATAAAGAAACAAGAAGTCCTATCTGGTCTTCGCCTTAGCAGCGTCATCAACGACATTTTCCGGTTGAGTGATATAGAAGAAGCATCTACTCCGCATACCGATGATGATTCCAGCTTCGGCTTGAGGGCCGACGGAGGCAAGATTGTCATGTTTTTTACCAGTTCCAAGAGAGCAGACGTTCTTCAGACCATTCGCGGGGCCAAGTCAAAGCAAGGCAAAGATAGCAGAATGGTAAAACCCGTTGAGAGGCTCGTCCGGCCCCAGGATGTCCCTGGAACTATGCTAAATCTGGCACTTACCAATTTATCGAGTCCGTATCATGTTCTCCGGTTAGCCTCTTACAACCTTCTTGGGGCATTGTGCCGATCCTTTGACTTTGGTGTCGCTGGGAGACTGGTCTGTAACAGAGGTAAGTGGCCGACTGATATTGCGAGCCATTGATCGATGGCATTTCCGCAACCTACAACTATGCTTACCCACCTGTGATAGATTTGGCCATACCTCTGGAGCCAACCCGGTTCATTGTGAACATAAGTCGTGAACTGGCTCAAGCTGAGCCACAGCTTACATCGGATTTCCTAACTGAATTTTTCGTTAGTTGGGACAGTATTCCAGAGGAGCAAAAGCCACTCAGTCTGGAATATGTGGCACCTTGGCTCCCCGGTCTTCGCACAGCAGTTCTGGTAGCAGAGGCCGACGGGGACAAAGGGCGAGACAAGGTTGCAGCTCTTCTGAGAAAGCTGATAGATGTGGCAGTATTAGACCAGGGCCTGACATACTGCCTAGAGCAGTATATTTGGCCATCCATTGCACAAGATGAGCTGCTACTCGAGATATTTATCGACGAACTTATCAAGGCGGCGCTAACGTACGGAAACCGGGCAGACACACTGGAAATTCTTTCCTCTGTCATGATTGGGCTTGGAACCGTTACTTTACGAGGCAGAATCATTTCTCGTCTCCGGAAGGCGCTCAATCGATCATCGCTACGCCCGACTCGATTACTTCAAGACAACTCTGTCTGGGAGGAAATCTGCATCCTGCTTCAGTTCTGTTTGGCCTTATCTTTTGACAGCCGAGTCCAGTCCCAAATGTACCTTCCAGAAATTTTCCACGTCATAACAATGTTATCAAACACAGGGGCGCATGACGTACGGCTACTTGTTTACAAGCTGCTGATTAACTCAATTCATTCCATATGCGCTTCATTCAGCCTAGATGACGCAAAATTGAGCCGCTTACGGTCAATTCTGGATGTATTTTGTGATAATCGGGGCGATATTTTTACATCTCCAACCTCTTTGACGAGGGACGGGGCATCTGTATCGACCTCCCTTGACTCCAGTCCAGCTCTGGCTACGACAGAGAATTTGACATCTATATTATTCGAGGTTTGCTTCATAGCGGCTCCATCCGTGGATGTTGCAAATTTTTGGCGCGCTCGCTGGATGAGCCTTGTCGCGAGCACTGCCTTTCAAAACAATCCTGCTGTCCAACCAAAGGCTTTCGCAGTCATGGGCTACCTGGCAAGAGAGGAGGTAGATGATGACCTGCTTTACCAAGTTCTGGTAGCCCTTCGGAATAGCGTCAGTCAATTTGGTGAGGATGGAAGTAGTGAAATGCTGGTTTCAATCATCTCATCACTGTCTAAAATGATGGCTAAATTACCGTCTACTTCGAGGTATGGACTCCAGTTGTTCTGGCTGGCCATGTCGCTGGTCCGGCTTGTACCAACAACCCTTTTCAACTGTGCAGCACAGTTTTTGGAGGCCATATTGACAAATATTGGCACAATCGGCAACATCAGAGGAGATAGGATGGTCCCTCTTCTGCTCCAGTGTCGAAGCCAGCTTGATGACGCCGCTCTGCCGCTGGACGACGCATATGGTATTCATTTCGAAGAATACACCTTCCACTTTGCCGTTTGTGCATGCCTAGTTCGAGGGCTCACAGACAATCTGACCAGGTCCGCGGCAATTCATGTTCTATCGTCATTTTTAGAAATGACATCCTGGTCTGATGACTCCATCCCAAGCAGTCCAAATCGCGCCATTCATGGGTCTCCTTACCTGGCATTGCTGTTAGCCCGTGGAATGCAGGAGGATGATTTCATCGACTGCCTCTGGTGGTCTGATCTCAATCCAGAGAGCATCGCTGACATTCTTGCCAGTCGCGGTGTGCAGGACATTGACAGCATGAAGGATACACACCTCCTTCTAATCTCAGCGATAGAGCTTGTGGATTTCCACTACCTAGAAGATGCGGCCCAAGCACGCAGCCTTCACTGGCTGAACTACTTGGCTGAAGCCAGACCTACCGTGTTTACGAGTCTGTAAGTCTTACAGGTTAATGAACGTCCAGAATTGTTTATACTCCTCCCTCCTCAGGTTTTTATCTTTGTTATCCCAGCTGACAACTCTGCAGATGTGGTGCCGTGCCAACCATCTTAGACGATGTGTTACTGCATAGCCAAGAATCAGGAACACTAGAAGCCGCGCACGTGTTACTCCGGACCCTCTCATCTGAGCAAAAATACTCTCAAGCAATGGGCTCCATGCATCCGCTGACCAACAAGCTAAATGAGTTGGGCTTTGGGGGACTGTGGAGGCTGCAAAAGCACAATATGTTTGAGGATGTCAAGGGAGAGTGTTTCGAGCTTACAGAAAAGTTGATTGAGGTAGGGACATGTTTATTCGCGCCCAGTAACAACGCTAACACAATGCAGCTCATTGTTATATGAAAAGGGGACCTTGCTGCGAACACCTGTAGTTGGAGCTTACATCCTGTTACGCATCTCACCAACAGCTGGGCATGGACAAAGCCGTGGAAGGTCTAGCCAGCTGTCCCCTGGTTTCGATAGTTTCTTCTATCATTTTCTCCCTTTCCCCCGGCAGTTTATATACTTGAATATATTTATATAATATACACATGTCTGAGTGCCCATAATATTTTCTTTGACGTCGTTGGGCTTCCATGAAATATGTCAATCACAATAGCGTAGCCGATATCGGCGCGACCTCCCACCTCAGAGTCATGTTGACAAAAACTGGGGCCAACTTGGCCTTCACCCACCACACCAGTAAAAATATCCTCAAATCAATCTCTCAACCCCAAACTCTCGCAATTGCTCAAGAATCAACCTGTCTACGGCATCACGCGAACTGGCAGCTGTTGCCTTACGCAGCCGCTTGTTTTTACACCAACATGTCGAATGTCGATATGGGTTCTCCCCAGAAGATTTCCATCCTTGGCGAGGAGACTATTATTGCTGAGTATGGACTGTGGCCAGAATTCGTAGCAACGGATCTGGTCAATCACGTCCAATCATCGGCCTATGTCCTTATTACCGACACGAATCTTCACGAAATATATGTGCCGTCGTTCCGAGCCTGGTTTGAATCCCAACAGCCGGCTGTTGGCAGTCGGTTGCTCACGTACGCCATCCCTCCGGGCGAGGCGTCCAAGAGTCGGGAAACAAAAGCCGAGATTGAGGATTGGATGTTGTCTCAGAAATGTACTAGAGATACCGTCATCATTGCTCTTGGAGGCGGTGTCATAGGCGACATGATCGGCTACGTAGCCGCTACATTCATGCGAGGAGTGCGATTTGTCCAAGTACCAACGACTCTGTTGGCCATGGTGGATTCATCGATAGGCGGCAAAACAGCGATCGACACCCCGATGGGAAAGAATTTGGTTGGCGCATTCTGGCAGCCAAGAAGGATATATATCGATCTGGCTTTCATGCAAACCCTTCCTGCTCGCGAATTTATCAATGGAATGGCAGAAGTGATCAAAACGGCAGCCATTTGGAACGAAGATGAGTTTACGGTGTTGGAACAGTCGGCTGCAGATATTCTGGCATGCGTTCGTTCAAAGGGCACTAATCGCATGTTGCCTATCAAGGACCTTCTCACGCGTATTGTAGTTGGATCTGCACGAGTGAAGGCAGAAGTCGTGTCCGCTGACGAGCGAGAAGGCGGCCTGAGAAACCTGCTCAATTTCGGCCACTCCATTGGTCACGCCATTGAGGCTATTTTGACGCCTCAGCTGCTTCATGGCGAAGCAGTTGCCATTGGCATGGTCAGGGAGGCCGAACTAGCTCGATTTTTAGGTGTTTTGCGACCTCAAGCAGTGTCAAGGCTGTCTAAGTGCATTGCCTCATATGGACTGCCCACGTCACTTCAAGATAAAAGAGTAATTAAACTGACGGCAGGCAAAAAGTGCCCTGTCGATGTGCTCTTGGAAAAGATGGCAGTAGACAAGAAAAATGACGGCAATCGAAAGAAGATTGTCTTATTGTCTCGAATTGGAAAGACATTTGAGCCAAAGGCTAGCGTTGTCGCCGATACAGACATCCGAACTATTCTTTCCCCTTCAATCAGAGTCACCCCTGGCGTCCCTGACAAACTGAAAGTCACCGTGACACCACCTGGATCAAAAAGCATTTCTAATCGTGCGCTCATCCTTGCAGCGTTGGGCTTGGGGCCTTGCAAAATAAAAAATCTTCTACACTCCGACGACACTGAGTTTATGTTGTCAGCAATCAAACAACTTGGCGGAGCCACTTATTCTTGGCATGATGCTGGAGAGGTTCTGGAGGTAACAGGGAAGGGTGGTAGGCTGAGTGCAAGCGAAGATGATATTTACATCGGCAACGCCGGTACTGCTTCTCGATTCCTCACGACTGTCTTGGCGTTATGTTCCCCATCACCGAGGCGGACTTCGACGGTTTTAACGGGCAACGCCAGAATGAAACTGCGACCTATTGGTCCGCTCGTAGATGCCCTACGGCTAAATGGCGTGGACATTGAATACATCGAGCAGGAGAAGAGCCTACCCATTCGAGTTCTCTCCGCAGGAGGATTTCGAGGCGGACTCATCGAGTTAGCTGCAACAGTGTCGTCTCAGTACGTCTCATCGATTCTGATGGCTGCCCCTTATGCCAAAAATCCCGTTACTTTGCGACTGGTCGGCGGCAAGCCGATATCACAGCCATATATCGACATGACCATTTCGATGATGAGGAGCTTTGGAATATCCGTTACGAAGTCCACATCCGAAACGGATACATATCATATCCCTCAAGGTGTCTATAAAAACCCTGCTGAATATATCATTGAAAGCGACGCTAGCTCCGCCACGTACCCGTTGGCAATCGCAGCCATCACTGGAACTACCTGTACGATTCCGAATATTGGCTCGGCTTCCCTCCAGGGAGATGCCAGATTCGCGACAGATGTCCTCCGACCCATGGGGTGCTCTGTCCAACAAGATGAATATAGCACAACAGTTACCGGTCCAATTGTTGGACAACTGAAACCTCTTTCACATGTGGATATGGAACCAATGACAGACGCATTTCTCACCGCCTCGGTTCTAGCTGCAGTTGCTGATGGCAAAACCAAGATCACAGGCATCGCCAACCAGCGAGTTAAAGAATGCAACCGAATTGCAGCGATGAAGGATCAACTGGCCAAGTTTGGAGTAACTTGTGCAGAGTTGGAAGACGGCATCGAAATTTTGGGCAGGGGCTCGTCCAGCGTACTAGCCCCGAAAACTGGTATCCACTGCTACGACGACCATCGCGTTGCCATGAGCTTCAGCGTCCTTTCTGTGGCGGCTCCTGGGTCGAGCATTATCACCGAAAGAGAGTGTGTTGGTAAAACCTGGCCAGGATGGTGGGATACCCTTCGACAATCTTTCAATTTGAGACTAGACGGTTCGGATGGAGCAGAGTGTGAGACCAGCCATGAACCTGTGGAGAAGGTCAAGGCAAGGCGTTCTATTTTCGTCATTGGTATGAGGGGTGCTGGAAAAACCACGGCCGGCAGATGGATGGCCAAGTTGCTCAATTGGAAGTTCGTCGACTTGGATGAAGAGCTTGAAAGACGGTCTGGAAAATCCATACCTGAAATAATCAACAGTCCCAGGGGATGGGAGGGCTTCCGCCAGGATGAATTTGATCTGCTGCGGGATGTTTCGGAGAAAATGCCTGAAGGCTACATATTTTCTTGTGGTGGCGGGATCGTGGAGACGACAAAGGCAAGAGAGTTGCTGCAAGGCCATTGTAGTACGGGCGGCGTCGTTGTTCTCGTCCATCGAAATACGGATCAAGTCATAGAATACCTTATGAGGGACACTACTCGACCAGCATACACGACGGAAATACGTCAAGTTTATGAGCGCCGCAGACCTTGGTACGAGTCGTGCTGTAACCATATTTATTATAGCCCGCATTCGGCGAGTCGCACTGGGAGCAGCATCATACCCGATGACTTCGCGAGATTCGTGGCGGCTGTTACCAGCGGTAACAGCCACATGGAAACCATTGACAAAAGAGACGAGAGCTTTTTCGTTTCGTTGACGATTCCCAAAATCGACGAGAATCTTGACCTAATTAGCACTGCCTGTGTCGGGTCAGATGCTGTTGAACTTCGCGTGGATCTCCTGGATAACTGGGCTGTTGAAGCCATAACAGAGCAAGTCTCATTGCTTCGATTGACTTCGAAAATTCCCATCATCTTTACTGTCAGGACCGTGTCACAAGGTGGCCGGTTCCCGGATGCCGCCAACGAACAGCGGCTAGGCCTTTATCGGTTGGCGTTGAGACTGGGCGTGGAATATCTAGACGCTGAAGTCACGTCACCTGATGACATTTTACAGGAGTTAACAGAGACCCGAAGAAACACTCTCATAATTGCTTCTCACCATGACCCAAGTGGATCGTTGTCCTGGAAGAATGCCTCATGGATTTCGTTCTACAATAGAGCTCTCCAGTATGGCGACATTATAAAGCTAGTGGGCAATGCCAAAAGCATGGAAGACAACTTTGATCTAGCCAAGTTCAAATCAAAAATGATGTCAGCTCAACGGACCCCAATCATCGCCATCAACATGGGCGCTTTAGGGAAACTCAGCCGCATTCTCAACGGGTTTTTAACACCAGTGTCACACCAAGACTTGCCATTCAAGGCAGCACCCGGCCAAATGTCAGCTGCTGAGATCAGACAGAGTCGTGCGCTTCTTGGTCAAATCAAAAAGCGAGAGTTCTATTTGTTTGGATGTCCCATCTCCCAGTCAAGGTCCCCAGCCCTTCACAACACTCTCTTCAACATCACTGGATTGCCGCATGAATACCATCTTCATGAAACAAGCTCTACAGAGAGACTCAGCGAACTACTTCGTGACGAAAGTTTTGGCGGTGCTTCCGTGACCATCCCACTGAAGAGAGATGTAATGAGCTTAGTTGATGAGTTGACACCGGCGGCCAAGATGATTGGTGCCGTCAATACCATTATCCCTCTGGACACTAGCGCCTCGTCTGGACATCGCCAACTCTTAGGTGACAACACTGACTGGAAAGGTATGGTTTATACATTAACGAAGGCCAATATTCCCAGCGCAGTGAAAAACGAGACGGCAGTCGTGATTGGCTCTGGTGGCACATCACGCGCCGCAATCTATGCTCTGCATTTTATGGGATTTGACAAAATTCACATCGTTGGACGAGACGCACAAAAAGTTCAAAAACTCGCGTCAGAGTTTCCAAGTGACTACAATATCTGTGCAATTACGGAACAGGCTCAAGCGAGAGAAATAGCTCAATCTCCATCGGTGATCATTAGTACAATCCCTGCGACTCAACCGATTGACGATGGCGTACGGAATGTCATGTCTAGTCTGCTGTCATTGAACATGTTGTCCAAAACGGAGCGCGTTCTTCTGGAGATGGCGTATAAACCCCGACACACTCAAATCATGGAGATGGCTGAAAGGGTCGGCAAATGGAGGTGTATTCCTGGACTGGAGGTTCTTGCATCACAGGGCTGGTATCAGGTATGCACTGTAATCTTACCCCGTACTCTCTTTTTTTCTGAGCCTTTGAGCATTCCTATTTCATACTGACCCGAAAATGCAGTTTGAAGCATGGACCGGCATCCAGCCCTTGTATTGTCAAGCACGTCATGCCGTAATTGGTAATGACCAGTAGAATTATTTTTCAACACCATTTCAGCAAAGTCCTTAAATTGCCCATAGATGCAAATTAGAAAATAAAGATTCTGTTCTCTGCGAGTGATTTCCTCTGTATGAGTGGTGCAACACCAAATCAGCAATATCATATCACAACAGGATCGAGTGGTAGCTCAAGTGATTGGTTCGATTACAAACTTCAACCCATTCATTTCCTAGTTCTATGTAATAAGTAGTAGTACAATTTGAGTACAGGTGTGCGGGTATAAATGCTTTCTCTTCTTCAGTTGCACCTAGTCAAACATAACCTTTTTCTTATGTCGCAGTACATTGTTATTCCCAATATTCTCCTTATGTTGCATGTAAAAAATGCCACCCCGCTATGCTGCAGTAAGTGAAAATCGCTCCCCCATCGTAGTCCAGATCACCCACATAACCGTAACACTTTTCATCTCACTATACCATTGTCCTTAAAATATTCCTCCGCGTAGCGATTGAAGCCCAAAAACATAGAAACTTAAGGAAAGTGGTTGTAGACTGGGAGAGGCTAGTCCCAGATTTCGAGGCAGCCACGATAAGTCACACAGGGACCTTAAACGTGACGATCCTCCAAGTCGACCGGTATATCTGAAACATTGACGGCGTCATTCCTCGACATTTCAGAAGTGATCGTTGCCAATGCTTCGATCCCACCTCGCTTCCACTTCCACCAAGCATGGACTCCCAACTTGACTCGAATGATGTCAGATGGCTGGTGGAGACGTTGCATGGTGACGTCAGTGGAACATAGTTGCAAGGTAGCAGCAGGACCCTGCAGCACCATCTCAGGACCCTGGAGCCCCACATAGTGGCCTCGGATTGGTCGGGTGTGATGGATGAACTTGATCGATCTGCTGAATCCCACACCCAACAAGATCACAAATCGGTCCCTACCACGTCATAGCACAGGCGAGAAGTCGTACTTCGTCATATCTTGGTTCATTGCTGGTCCTCAGGGTCACCAAAACAGGTTCGTAGACTGACGGTCCATTTCCTCCGGCTCTGAGTGTCGCAGTCATCGGTACTGATCGGTGCCGTCATTTGCAATCGATGCAAGGCATAGCTTCAGCTGTCTCATCCACGACGTCGACCCTTTCCAGGCAATTCCATGTCAGGATGACACACTCGATAATGCCTGGTCAGTGCATCTGCCCTGCTGAATGTTTTTTCCTCAGTGCAGAGGTTGCAGCGCACCTTCTGTTTCCGCGCGTTGTGGATGGTGTCTTCGTGTCTAGTTAGATCGTAAGGCCTTGAGAAGACTGTACTGCATGGCTTTCCCGTGCTAGGATTGATTCGATCACATCTGTGTGGTCCAGCCTGTGTATTGGCCAAGCCAGACATCATACCCATATCCTGAACCCTGGGTGCTCCTAGACCTTGAGACTGCCGATGGCCTTCCCGTTTGTGTTTTTGAAGCAATGATGGCGTTTCAAACCTCATTGTACATCCGTGGTAGGTACACGTGTATGTTCCGGCTTCAGTTCCTGTGCTTGTCGGTCTACCCCGAGAAGCTGGCGTATTTCCCCCAGAGGCAACGGAGCTTGCCCCAGACGAACTCAGCCGAGGCGGCGTATCATGACTGGTTGTAGTTCGTGCGATGAAGGGATACTGCTGTGGGACCTGGATGCCAGTAGGCATCTGTGAAGGCAAATACCCAAATTGCTCACTTGAGTGAAGATTCACCATATTTGGTCCGATATAAGATCCATTGGGGTCAGAGGGGATTGATTTGGAGAGCGACTCGATTTCAAAATTGGACGAATCGTGAGGAAATAGAGGAAACACTCCATCTCCTTCCGATTCGTTGAATTCCAAAACAGCGTCTTTTGGCGAGATTGTCTTTGGTGTCTCCGGCTCAACTGCACCTTCCAGATTTGAAACGGAATGTTGAGCATGTTGGCTATGTCCTCCGGATGCAGGCCGAGAGTTGTTGAATTGCTGAGTAGAGGATGCAGCGAACGGGGACCCAGTTCGAAATGGTGATCGAGCTCGGGAAGCTGTAGACGCTGGCGAGTGAGCAGCACTCAAGTGTTGATGATTCGCGGCGTAGATTCGCTGACTGAATACATCACTTCCAGTTGAGGCAGTGGAGTGTGGTGGTGGCGAAGACGCGGATGTAATGGTGAAGTTCGGGTTGTAGAGCTCATCCCCGTACACATCTGTCATGGTTCGGTCGAGCTTTGGAATGTGACCATAGTCTAAAAAATCCGAAGCCGGATCAGCATCTCCCGCCTGTGAATATTTGAGGTAACATTGGGTCCTACCATTCTTTCTGCGAGGTTTGTGTTCAGCTTCGCCTAGGGCCGGCGCAGCTGGAGAGTCTCCAGCAGCTGAACTTGCAACAGACGCAGGGTGAGATCTTCTGTACGCTCCAGCTAATTCGGGAGCCGGCAGAAGAGCCTTGTCCATGCGTGGTCTCTTCCCTGGACCAGATACAGTAACGGGATATGCCATCTCTGGTACTGCACCATCCATGCCGTGATATGTCTGGTAGGACGCTGGACCCATCGATTTGGCTAGTTGGTAGTACGAGCCCCCTTGAGCATTTGCAAGGTCCTGTGAATGCATCTCAGGGAGTCCGTCAAAGGTCTGATCTGGAATTGCGATGTGAGGATTTGAAGTATTCTGAGTGAAGGGCGATGCGGGGCCTGCCGAGCCAAGCGACGATAGAGAGGATTCTCTCTGATGTGAGAATCGCCCGATCTTGGGAGTCAGCTGGGCGAGTCCGCCCCAACTATCCGACTGCATGGGATCGCCAAAGTCCTGAATAGAGTCCGAATTTGTCTGCAGCAGCTGGTACGTTTCAGGAGAGTCGTCGAAAGCAAGAGGCGGGATGTTGTCGTTCAAGTCTGCTTCGTTGCGAGTCTGATGCAAGTAATAGAACTGTGACGGGTGCTGATAATGTTGTTGCTGCGTAACAGAATTATTGTTATTGTTATTGTTGAAAGATATCATTATGATACCACGATGGGTATGGTGAAAGGGCGATGATGTATATGGATCGAGTACGGTGGCGAAAACTAGCGATGACTGTGACTTTATAAGCTGGCAGAAACCCAGGGCCGGGAGAACCGAGTATGCGGAAACGTCACAACGACCTAAAGCAGGGTGTGGCTTGATGGGGATCAATTGATGTGTGGGTGGGGCCCCACCTGTACCGGGAGTGCTGGCGATACAAGACGGGAACACAACGTCCAGAGGTGTCTCCACATGCAGGGGTTGAAGGGCTGGACAAGCTGGCGTATCTGTCTTGTAGTGGGTGACTTGCGGGAGGGGATTGGAGTGAGGGAGCCCGGCCAAGAATTCGGGAGAAGGGTCTAGCAAATGTCACAGGGCAGCGCACCAGAGGAACCAGAGGAGGAAAGGTTTAAAAAAAAAAATTGCTGTCATCACGCTACCCGTTTTCGCACCGACGTGAATTTGGAATGGCCGGAGGGAGATGACAGCAGTCCCGGATCTTGGCCGGCTAGTTACGGGGACTTGCTCAACTTGATCACGCCAGCCTGACAAACAAAGTCCATGAGTCCTCAGTTTTAGGCAGAGGGAGGGCAGTACGTTCAGTGATCAATTTGGCAGACTCTCCTCGCGACTTCGGCCGGCTTCCGCGTCATTCGGCATTCGCGAACCACACTCCCCCAGGCGCTCAATAGAGAATTCTTATCCTTTTTCTCGATTTATGTTTAACATGTTATTTTATTGCATGAGCGCAAAACGCCAGAGTACCAAGGTGCAGGTGGTCCGGTATTCAAAAACGGCTGTGGCAGCTTGTAAGTTATCGTGATGGTTCCCGAGGAAAGCCCACCCTCCCGTAGTTGCTCCACCGAACCAAACGCGCCAAAGTTTCGACAATGATTACAGACCTCGACAAGAGCTCTGGCGTGCATCTGTTGAACGGCGATGGGGAAAGGGTCTTGGAACAGTGACGTCTTACGAAGCATCGATCGCCCATATTTAGGTATTGTACCTTTACGATGATGCTCTGTATTAATAGTACACCTGTGAAACAAAAACTGGACTTGACTGCTTTCGTTGTCCAGTAGCCCCTGTTCAGCGTAGAGAGATGACCCCGTGAGTAGTTAGATGGATCGTACATAGTCAGCTACCAACAGGCCCGAGGTAGCCAGATTGTCCCAACGCCAAGGAATTTTTTTTTTGTGCACAGCCACGCATTCCAGATTGTTTTCTGCCACAAATCCCGGTCTTCTGCCACAATCCATCACATGACCGTTGATTTTATGCCAGGTGGTTCCATGCTTCGTAAGCAGTCAGGCAACAAGTGGTGAGAAGGGTGATACCCCATGCACATCACCGTGAATGACAAATGTTGACATGTACTGCGTATGAGTCGGATTCATCGGCCTTCCTGGTTTGTAAATCATCTCAGCCTCAACGAGAGAATTCTCAGTAAAGACCAGTACAGATTTCGGCACAGACGGAGATGTTAAGCAGTACAAATGATGTCTGGTGGTAATTGATTCCAGACTCTTATCGCTCTTGTGATTAATCGCATATCGCAGTGTATCTCAGTATATACTGAGACGTATTAGTGTATACTTGCTTGTGGGCAAATACTTTTTACCACAGATCGTAGGTACCTACCTAGGTAGGTAGGTATTGGGTCAAGAATGCCCGGATCTGTTGTGATGGTAGCTAATGCCAATATGCATACATGTATTGGCGGCCTGCCTGTTTGCTGAATCCTAGGCCCAAACCTTGCACCTAAATGCACTGATGGGACATGAGACTGGGTAAAGACCATGCACACAGTACACCAACAGGAAACCTTCTCGGAAGCGGAACTAACGCCGAAATACTAAAACTGGTGGGAAAATTTTTCTGGTTGTCGTCAAATTTTTTATCACCAGTGTCAGAATGGTGTTAGTCTGGCGGTTCAATAACACACACTCCCTGTGAGATGTGCTGAAAATTCAATGTCTCTTTCGGCTTGGCCGAGGACGGTGTGCTGGGGGACTCAATTTTCACACAGACCAACTTGGCCAGACCACATGCAGACAAGAGCAGACTGGACTCGTTGGACCACAGCCCATGTCGGCATCTACCGGCTCCGCTCCCCGTCGACTGCCTCTCCGGACACAAATAGCCACACATGCATGCAACCAACCACGCAGTTGTCGGGCCTTGCAAGACCCAGTACGTAGAGCCTCAGCCACGAGGCCTGGCCCCTCGGTTTCTGATGGTGGCCCTTGGCGTTCCTGCTTCCCGATGTCCAGATCTTCAGGTTCTAAAGTCTGGTTCACATATTGTTCACAGTGTCGGCGGCGGTCTTGCGGACGCGACCTCGGTGCAATCACTCATGGGCGGAGAAGGCCGTGTCAACATTGAAGGCACTGGGGTTCAATGTTTCAAACATGAGCGCGGCCAACTAATAGACTGCCTTGCATGGATGGACACTCATTGACAATCCCAACAGTGTCAACCGCATGCCCATATACCCATACTCATGTACTCCGTACCACCGGTAACTAATTTTTCCGATACACCAGACACCCATTGAACAACTCCATGGTGAAACACGAGCCAAAGAGCACCCCCAAATTTGTGGCCCTCTTGAGCAACTTGTCGCAAATGATCAATTTCAAATTTGAGAGGTAGCGTTGTTCATTATTAGTAATCTCTTGGTAGTGTGTCCCATTTCTCATCGACGTTCTGCACTGTCTCCCATGCATATCTTAGCGGACATCCCCAGTTCAAGACACCAACATGCAGCAATCTCATTGGCAAGTCTGGTGTAGTGCCCACCAGACACATCATGGACATACTTAGGTACTGTCAAAGATGCAAGGCGGTTGAGAAAAAGATTGCAATGCGGTAGTAGATCTTCATCAGACCAGACTGGTCCTAGCACGTCACGCAGCGTCGCCTGACTACCTAGGTACCTAGGCTGTTAGCAGGGAGTATTCCTCAATAACAGCTAAATGGAAAAAGGCTGCACATGTGTCCGCCAGGCCATTGATAAGAAAAAGCTGAAGGCTACATTTGTAGATTTGCAATGTTCTGACGCATGACGACTCAGCACTCTGTCTTGCTGCCCTAGAGGATTCCCGTCGAAACTCGACTCGGCTCTACTACGGGCTTCAACGACTGAAGCTTCTGCAACGTGCCTCAAATAAAACGGTGACTGCTTGCGACTCATGAATTAGGCACCACATTTGTACCAGTATTTGACCAGAATAGTAGACAAGATTGAGTCCGGGATTGTAACATCCCAACAAACGTGATGTATCCTGATTAATCCGGGTTTGATGTTCGGGTGCACATGGGAAACCCATGTGCACGTATGTAGCCGTAGATAGTTTATTGGCAAATGCGACGAACTAACATACCTCAATACCTATATAGATACCTGGGTGTTGGTTGGTATGGGCTGGTGGACTCATACAGACATGCCTCAACTGTAGAAGCGTATGTGTTGCAAGGCAAACAATGCGCCAATTCCACCAGCCCACTTTGCTTCAATGGTCCGCCAGAATATGACCCCATTTTACTGTACATAAACATTGATGCCGTGCCAGTATGTCCTGGTCGATTGAATCCATGTGTCTTAACATTGTATGTACAAGTTTACTTCATGATTTTGGATATTATGCACGTGTCGTGTGGACATACATGGTCAATGTCGCCGAGCAGGCGTAGTCAATTACTCCAGAATAAGATGTGAGAGCCACCATTTCCCCTGTATGATACAAAATACCCTTTAAAAAAGCAAGACCAGATTCCATAGTCATCATGAAACACCTCGCGCGACCCAGCGCAGTTACCCAGCGCGTCCACTGTAAACAATTCATAACAGGCATGCAAGACATGTTCGCTTAGCCACCAAAGCCGTAGAGAGTGCGGCCCTGTCTCTTCAGGGCATAGACCACGTCCAGTGATGTGACTGTCTTTCGCTTGGCGTGTTCGGTGTATGTGACCGCATCGCGGATGACGCCTTCCAGGAAGGTCTTGAGGACTGTGCGTGTCTCTTCGTATATCATAGCAGAGATACGCTTGACACCACCACGGCGAGCTAGACGCCGAATGGCAGGTTTGGTAATGCCCTGAATGTTGTCACGGAGAATCTTGCGATGACGCTTGGCGCCGCCCTTGCCGAGGCCCTTTCCGCCTTTGCCACCTTGTAAATGTTAGCGTGATGAATGGTGTTTTCATTTCTCGCTCGAGTATACATACGTCCAGTCATTGTGTATTGTGTGAGATTCTGGTTGTCTTGGGCTAAGTGTAACGCAGGGTAGTGTGATTACTGAGTGGGTAGTTTCGCGATGATGAACAAGTCAAGAGGGTGGCCGCACTGGTGCTTAAGTACAAGTGGGCCAGGCTTCAGATCAGTTGGGAAAGCTGATGGGAACGCGAATGTCGATTTGGGGCCTAGCCACTCCAGGACGCGTCTGGTTTGAAGTCTGGTGGGTCCAATCTGGGGACAGCCAGCACACAGGGATCAAATAATGCCTGTGAAAACAATACCCAACGCGAAAAAAAAACAAGTGTGGGAGCCAGCGAATCATATGCCGAGAAAAATAAATGTGACTCCTGAGTGGTGGAGATATGGCCATTTTTGCACTTCCCGATTTGGAACCATTATCAACAGTCACAATTCTCTACATGCGCCACAGTGGATAATGGCTCTGATACTTCTCGTGTGGGCAGATTTGCTGTTCGCTGCCAGTTCATATTCTCTTGTTGAGAGACTGCGTCAGCACCAGTCTGCATTCTCGGGTCAGTGAATCAGCGCAAATTGCTGGGAGTCACGTCATGCTAGGGCAAAGACGTACATGTATGCTACCTCTACTAGCAATTTGCGTGACATGCACCTACTCCAGACTGTTAGTCTGACTGTCTGCCAGTGCGAGCCCATAACTGTGACATTTTCACAATACGTATTTTGCTGAATAAATAAGGTGGCTTGGCATCACGTTCCACTTCGGACTGGGCTGATAACTGGTATGCCATCTTCTGGGTGATCATTGTAAACATGTACTCTTCCAGGGCATGATGACCTGGCAGTGTAGTGTAATTACTGTTCGCGGCACTGTAGTTCATAGCACGTAAGTCATAACCCTACTACTCTTCCGTTTGCCGAGGAGGTGCTGAGTTCTATTGTTGTCCAATCCCAGCGGCCGCTTCGCTTGGTTACTTGATATAATACCCTATCAACGCGAGACGTTTCCCGTCCCCTCCTGGCTGCAACTTGTATAATCAATGGTTTGCCTAAATGCCACTTGCTTGACTTGTCTGGCTACTCCGCGATGCGCTTGTAAGCAGGGTCAGTCTGGTGCACACCAAATGCGGCATTTGGCGTAGCAAACCATCAACCAAACAACGAATCCAAAGCAGAACAAGTGCAACACCAATAGATAAATACACCAGTCGGATATACAACTTAAAACTACCAACCGCGGAGAAATTGTAACAGTATGGAACAAACAGCTGGCAAATATTAGTCTATAGGGTAGCAAACAAGAGCCAACGTTTAAGGTGGTCACGCAGGGAAAGGTCATTTGAGTCACACTTGCACCAGGCCTGCAAAAATGCCATCTTGCAAGGCACAAGTACGTACTAGCTGAATATGCAGAAGAACAGACTGAATCAATGGCCATACATATTTTGGTCACCTTTAACACCTACGGTTGGTGAGCCAGCCAATTGCTACTGAGCTCGCATTTGTGCACAAAGGCCACTTGGTACATGTACGAAAAATTGTTGGTGCAAAGTCGTTGGACGGACTACATACTACCTAGGTAGGTAGGTACCTGATTTGTCACGTACCTAAACTGGCACAACTTGGCACATTGGTGCCATTGGGTCTTGAAGTGCATACACGGGATTTCTTGACCAGACTCCATCTTTGCAGACACTGGATGCATCGAGCGCCATTTGATAGGCAGCACAGTCGAGCGATCATACCAGACCGGATTAGGCAGCAGAGAGCAAATCAGCCACAGGAGAAACAAAGCCTGCCAATACTGTGGCATCCACACACACTAAAACGGGTGGTCCTATTTTTTATTTTTTTTTGGGTATCCTTGTGTTGTTTTCTGGTTGTGTTCTCCAACAAGCTTGCATGACAGGCTTGCGCACGGCCCACCCGACGCGCTGTTGGATTTATTTTCCCAGATCAGCCGCCCGCCCTGACGCGACAAAGCCACAGGTATTAAAGCATCCCCCCCGCCTTCTCCCTCTCCGAACTTTCCCTCCTGCATCACACACACCCACAACTCCATCTCACACCCCCACCCAGTCATCTTCAACTCATCATCAACAATGGCTCGCACCAAGCAGACAGCCCGTAAGTCCACTGGTGGCAAGGCTCCCCGTAAGCAGCTTGCTTCCAAGGCCGCTCGCAAGAGTGCACCATCCACTGGTGGTGTCAAGAAGCCTCACCGATATAAGCCCGGTACCGTCGCTCTTCGTGAAATCAGACGTTACCAGAAATCCACCGAGCTTTTGATCCGCAAGCTCCCATTCCAGCGTCTCGTAAGTGCACAACACATAGGCATCAACAGCACCATGAACCGCATACTAACCCGGAACAGGTCCGTGAAATCGCACAAGACTTCAAGAGCGATCTTCGCTTCCAGTCCTCCGCTATCGGCGCGCTGCAGGAGTCCGTCGAGTCTTACCTCGTATCTCTCTTCGAGGACACCAACCTCTGCGCCATCCACGCCAAGCGTGTTACCATCCAGTCCAAGGATATCCAGCTCGCTCGCCGCCTCCGTGGTGAACGCAACTAAGCGAATGGAATGTGGGACAGGATATCAAGGATGGTTATGACTTTTTTGCTTTGACACGATGGAAATCATGGTTCAGGGGATAATCATGGCGTTACAATGAGAATTGCTTTGCTCTCTATAGCTGGGATGTATATTATGCTAGGCCAGTGCGACTCGGAGAAGTCGCTAAATGCGAAAGACCAGATGGTCATATGACATGAAATCAGAACACAACTTTCAGTGACTGCAACATCCCACCACGGCGAGCGTGAACGCGTCATCAACTAAAATACGTATACCCGAGAAGTATTGCCACCCCCGAGAAGGAAGAACTGCGGCAACGCGCGAATCCTCGGCGGGGATGGGCGCTGTCGCGTATTAAATGTTGTGACAAAGCTTCACCTGCGCCACCAACCTGGATGCTCCCATTGGAGGTGGAAAGGACAAGGCGATGTTGGTACTTGGTCATGTATATTTTTTCTTGCTAGCGAAAATACCAGACCAAAGAAGTGTTGGCTTTGTGAGTAATCGATTGCCAGATACCTACATACCCAGGCAGTTGAGATGACCAGACATGCATGTACGTCCACAACTCGGGGGTGAACGAAACGTGTCGCCGTTGACTTCAAAGGACTGCCTTCCACCCGCCTGTCCCAGGTCGCTGGAGGCCAAGGAAACTAGCAACCTGACCTATATGGTCTACCCCCCAAAATGACTCCGTCTCGCCATTACCATTTGTGCAAACCATCCACGGAAGTCCAAACGCGCCGGCGGCAAAGGCTTCATCCGTATTGTGAAGAAGGCTCGTTTTGCCGTCTTTGGTTGCCGCGGCAGTAATTTTAGTTGCTTCCTCGCTGCCAAGTATACGATTCAAAAGCAACTGCAGTAGTCTTGTGTCGTTGGTCTCTGAATGATCTACCCAGAAGTCGTGGTAGAGAGCATCTACGGTTCTGATCAACCGGCTCTGGTCGCTCCTACCATCGGCGACATCCAGCGCAGCCAAGCATCTCATAATGTTCAGCGTCATTGGGGGAAAGCCTTGTGGCAGCAAGATTTTCATCGGGACATTGAACGTTTTAGCCCACAGCAATCGTTCGCGATCAATCCAGTTATTTTTATCTGTTTCCAGTCATTTTAGTATATCACCTGCTCTGGAGAACTAGAACCTCCCTCCTCATAGGCGGATTATCACATCTAACTAGCTGCCTTACTCACTGGTAATGTTGATTGGAGCCGTATTGCCACACTTCTTCATTAAACCGCCAAGGAAAATGGGCACGTAAGTGATGTTGCAATTTTGGAACACCCCATCATTCTATAGTTTGCATTCAGCAATATTCCTGACTGGGACCCCCGAGGAGAATAAGACTGGTGGTACTCACTTGCAAAATGTAAAAAGCAATGTATGCAAACGGGCTGACCGTGTCAAAGTAAAGCGTGATTTTGGGAGTTGCTGCCATCTTGAAATCCGAACAAGCGAAACACCAGTAACTCAATAGATAAATGGGTGCTGAAACCACTAGTCACGCGGGCGAAGGAAGTACGTCAGTCAAGTTGAAACATAATGATAGTGCTGGTGCTGCTGCTGGTTCTGAATTTCAAGGGGATAACCACTGGTGGTATTGGTCACGTACTTAAATACTTACCTTGGTAGGTGTCTGAAAGCACAAACTGTTTGTTGTATGGAGTCTGGTTACATATACAGTGGCAGGTCATAAGTATTTAAACAAGGAAGGGTGTCGCGTATCGCGTTGTGTGCTGAGGCATATTGAAGAGTGTTACTGTATACCTTAATATGCCCAAATACATTTGGTCACAGACAGTATGTATGTCATCAATACTTTGCCCGAGGAACCTGTTGGGGCCAACTTGATCGATGTCCTGTGACAACCAGCTTGCCTTACCCCTCTCACCGCAACGTTCTTTGAGGCTTCCGCCGAGGCAAAGACTGAAACCCTAACTCGACTGTTCAGTGTTGGCAGTGGGGTGATCTCGGGTCGTGTCTGGTCAATTTGTTTGGCTGACCCGCAGTTGTGGGGAACCATGTGCCCATCAATTGATGTGTATCAAGATTCAATGTTGATCGTAACCATCAGGTGGACCAGATACCTTCAAAGTCATCGACACCGGCAGTAGCTGCATTTGTTTATCACTTCAATAGTGACATGCTCCTCTGTAGTCAACTACTGACATTCAAGACCGGTTTATATCATGACGACGAAGGCGAACCGACCAAGTTGTGGGCGCATGGTAGAATAACGCAGCCAGAGGATTTCGACTTTACTGGAACCGAAACCATGTGCTGAAAGAGCCAAGTAGCCACAAATTACACGAAGTGCAAAAAGTAATACACGGTATATTTAAATACAGAACGAGCCAGTCTAGTGTGATATCATTTCGAATACGCTACAAACAGCCGACAAATAGCATCCGCGTACCCAAAGAGTCGGCCTGATGCGTTGAGAGTCGAGTCATAACATCGAACCCTACGTTCCGACCCTGCTCAGTTTAAGCATCACAAGACGGCTGTTGCGGGTTGTGAGACCATCCCCAGCTCTATACAGAACGGTGTCTCTGAGGAACGGTACAGAGGTCTCAAAACTCATTCTTGTGACCGTACTCACATTGCCTCTAAGTCCCACCTGGCAGAAAGCAGTGAAATGCCCGTTTTCCGTCCGGCAGTCGCTAATGAGGTTGAGAGGTTTGTTAGATAAGAAACTCGATTCCGTGGTATTTGAAGACACCAGAAAACTCAAGCAGAACGTGATGGCGATAAGAATTCCACTCCGTAGACAGAGACAACAGCCCCAAAGTTGCTCGTCTGAATGTGATTAACGGCGATGAAGTCCCAATACTTCTGTGTCATCCGTAAACTGACTTCAAATCCGATGTGTGAACCACTCTTTCGCCCTATTCATCTACCAACGCGCCAATACTAGCAATTTTCTGTAGAGAAGTTTTGGGAACAGCTTCCTGAACATTGCTGAGCATGACAACCTGGGGTGTGGAATTGTATTCCACAGTTGTATCACGCACATCGACCTTCGTTTCGTCGCACTCGAAACCCGTGACTTCTTCACACCAGACTCATATAAGATACGCTCGACCCTGGCTTCTGCAAACGACGACAAGTCGGGTTCACAATCATCTGTGTCCTGGTGCTTGTGGAACTCGCTCACTTGCAGCACAGTCTTGCCATTTTCCCATTATCCCTTCCGGCACAACATTCACGAACTGCCTTTCGTCGCTGAATAGCGTCATGTCCATCATGATTCGGCCCATAGGACATAGCTTTGTTGCGGCTTTGTCGCTGTTTGGCGGTTATTGCATCATCACCGTGCTCGCTCCGTGCTCCCGACTCACCACTAGGAGGTGCCGTTGTCACAACTTGTACTTTCATTCCAATGTTTGACGTTCCGCCAGTAGCCTGCGCCTGTCTCTCTTTAACCTCCTTCTTCATTATCGGAAGAAAGATGCGCATTAGTTTCCTTCAATGGTATCCATAGCAGCAGAGTTTGATTGCGTAAGTTGCAGAATGCGCATCAGATGGGCAAAAGTCTCAATTTCATTTTGTATGGTCTACGGTGGCCATACAAACATCCACGCCCAACAATTTCTTCGACGGATACCGTGCCCAATATTCATGTTGATCTGTCGCAGGATACTAATGAATTTCGCGAATATTTCTGCGCCTTTCAGCGCCACATGGGCAATTGGGTGCTGGGGCATCGAAGTTGTTAAAAGTATCGCGACTTGCAGCAATCAGGATTTCCAGACGACGTGGAATACCCAACGCTACGATTTTAGCACAGAGTTTCGCCAAGTGAGAGAGTATTCAAAGTCACTGCATTGGTGGTTTGCCAACTAACTGTCCAAAAAACAATGCCAACCGCCTTTCCGGGTTCCACAAGGGACCTCGAGAATGCCATTCAAAGAGCATTTCTGCGATTTTTTTCCCCGCTTCGGAGAGGCTCGAGAGGGAGGGAAAGGGGTGGGGGGTTCAGGCGTACCAAGTTTCTCATTCTTATTGCGAATGAGTCCTTCGAAATGTGTCCTGTAGGGAGTTGTCATTGCCTTCCAGAAGGTCTCTGATGTCTGGTAACAATGCATTTTATTGTTAGATGAAGTTGGCCATGAGGGGTTTCCTCGGTGGAAAGGTGAACTCCACACTCTTACTACATCTCTGAAGAAATTCGCTGCATCATATTCATCACGATATACGTTCCGGTCTAGACTCCTGATATCTCGGTTAGATCTTGGTTGCTAATTTTTAGATGCTGGATCAGTTGGCAGAAGTGAAACCAGTCGATGACTGAGTGTTTTGGTGGGGGAAGAAATTTTAGTGCAGATGGGTTAAAGTGGGCCTGTGGTGGCTATCCACCCATCATCAAGGACCCACCTGCCTGCATTTCCTGTCGTTTGTCCAGAGCCTGTGTTGATTGTGCGCCTGCTGGTCGCCTAAAGATTGGACCTTACTTTGCAAAAGAGTGAGGTTATCCTCATCCTGCTCTCTGAAGCTGACAAAGAAGTATACACATTATGGACCCAACCAAGATGAACAGCCTTGGGCCTCGGCATGATCCATCAGCTCGTGTCCAGAAGCCAAATGCTGGCCTTGACCGGCTGGCTGCTTTGAAAGCTCGAGTAGCAGCAGCTACAGGTGCTAGCAAGGCAAAAGGAGCTTTGAACCCTTTACCTGGAGATCTAGGATCGCGAGAATCATCTCTAAAAGCTGGAGACTCATCACCCAAAGCCGCACATATTCGTACCGAGCAAGGCGGTCGATCGTCCTCTTACCACGCCCTAGCAACTCAAAGTCGCACATTCCGAAAACCGATCACGCAGGACCATGCGG
This sequence comes from Pochonia chlamydosporia 170, assembly GCF_001653235.2. Taxonomy (NCBI): domain Eukaryota; kingdom Fungi; phylum Ascomycota; class Sordariomycetes; order Hypocreales; family Clavicipitaceae; genus Pochonia; species Pochonia chlamydosporia. The sequence goes on along the minus strand of NC_035791.1, from coordinate 4,778,911 downwards.
GCGATAATCCATATTTTGACGATACTCTCGCGCACCCAGGCTCTGGTGGCAGAGTACGAGAACCGAGACGCTTAGTATTCAACCAGAAGGGAAAATACATTCAGCAAGCAAATGCCCTTCGTCGGCAAGCTGCCCTAGAGGCAATGAAAAAAAGAATAGCAGAACAGACGAGAAAAGCCGGCATCAACGAAGATCTAGACGTGGAAAAGAAGTTCGTTGTAGGAGAGCCGCCAGATATCGAATGGTGGGACGAAGGGCTCGTCGATGGCAAAAGCTACGAGAAGATTGCAAATCCTGCAGTACTGAAGATTAGGAGCCCTGATAGTATTGTGACGGAATATGTTCAACATCCTGTCGCACTCGAACCACCCCAAGATCGCCATGTTCCAGAAGCAAAAGCGATGTTTCTGACAACCAAGGAGCAAGCCAAAATCAGGCGTCAACGTAGGATGGCAGAGTTGAAGGAAATGCAAGCCAAGATTCGCCTTGGATTGGTTCCGGCACCACCGCCGAAGGTCAAGAAGGGGAATCTAATGCGTGTTTTGGGTGACGGCAAGTATTTCCATTTTCAAGCTATTCTGTGCTATCCTAACTCTGTTTTATTAGTTGCCGTGAAGGACCCCACAGCTGTCGAGGCAAGAGTCAACCGCGAAATCGCAGAACGGCACCAGAAACATGTGGATGCCAACGACGATCGGAAGTTATCCAAAGAACAGAAGAAGGAAAAGTTGTCCAAGAACCAGCAAAGAGATGCCGATAAAGGCATCTATATTCTGGTCTTTAAGATCTCGAGCTTGGCAAACGGGCAACACCGTTACAAAATTGGAATGAATGCCAATCAACTTGCCCTTTCGGGAACTTGCATTATGCACCCGAAATTTAACTTGGTTGTTGTCGAAGGCGGTGCTTGGAGTATCAACAAATACAAGAAGTTGATGCTCAACCGCATTGACTGGACAGAAAATTCTCCCTCGAGGAGCCGGGATGATAAACACAGTCCAGAAAAGGACTGGCTTCAGGCGGAGAATCAAGACGGAGCGCTCAAGGATATGTCGTTAAACGAGTGCAAATTGGTATTTGAAGGAGAACAAAAGGCAAGGGGATTTAAGAAGTGGATCAGTAAAGTATGTGAAACTGACGCTGAAGCGCGGGAGGTTCTTTCTCGGGCGAAACTGGAGAATTTCTGGTCTCTTGCAAAAGGCCTCCCGTAACTAAACAGCCCCTATATCTCGAAAACCTCGTTGTGTCATTACTGCACGACGAGCTACTTAAGTAGGTAGAACTACACGGCTGATAATTCTCCTGGCATGGCTATTTATAACGCTACAATTGTTCATTTGCATACCTAACTACCATCACGTGCCAATGTGTATTTTATTCAGCCATACCACGCATGCCAAGAGTCCACCAATCTACCTACCTACCTAGGTAGGTAAACATTGTTTTGGGTCAATCAATACCCATGCCAGCTCATCAGAATCTTCATCTAATGTATCGGGCGGTGAGACGACGAGGAAGAGTTTGGAGGGTGAATTATTATCATGTCCACATCCAGACAGGAACTGCTTTTGGAGTTCAGAAATTCAAGTTGGCGATTTGATGAAACTTGTTGTCAAGTACCCAGTAACTACCTAGGTAAGTAGTGTGAGCCACAATGATGGCGTGCATGTGGCCCACCCAAGTTTTGGATGTGGCCTGGGGCTGGGTGCAACAAACAAACCACGTCATCCCGTGTATCATGGGAGAGATGGAACTGGTCATGTCTAGCAAGGCTCCCAGAGCAAGTCTCACAAGAGCCCCTAGGTAGTGATCACCTATCACGACGAGCGTACGCCCTAAATGGTATTCCCGCGTTCTCATTTTCAATCGACGATGGCAAGATACGAAGTTTGAACGATGCCAACCCCAATCACCTGGCTTACTTCGACACCGCAACCGACGCGCTGCCCAACATGACATCAGCCTCACATACGTATGGCTCTAACTGCCGCCTGACACCGATATCACGAATTTCGGGTGACAATGGGATGCCAGCAATTGTCTCCCAGTTCTTCTACTCCTCACTTACACCGATCGAGGGACTATCATCAGCCCAATATCATGGGGCAAGCCCGGACCACAAGTCTCTGAAGCGTCAGCTTCGGCCGTTTTCTTGTGGTGATAACAATGCCTTGGAGAGAGCCTGGATAAGCCTAGCGTCTGATGACTGTCGTGATGAACATTGCGCAGTAAGATCAGGTCAAAAGGAAGTCGTTGAACTGCGCGCGGATTTCACGAAAAGGCTGCAGAGCCACGTGGAGAAGCTGGCTTTGAGGCATCTGGAATTGCACCCCGGCCTCAGTAAAGTCTCGGAAACGAATATAGAAGCGGAAGATCTGTCGGACTGCTGCCAGGCATTACGTGCAGATATCTCTGACATGCTTCAGCATAATTTCTGTGCTCTGCACAGGAGAATTCACCCCGGACTCGCCGTTGATGCGGTGAAGAGAGCTGTTATTGTTGCGACGAGCGCTTTGAGACGTGGAATCATTGACGCAGCTGATTCAACGCCGAATGCAACTCTTAATGATCTATCGGCAAGGCAAAGAGAGGTCATCCAACCGCCCATAGCTGCAACGGGTGCAGGTACCAATGGACCTACAGCGGAGGGGCAGTTTCGTCCTGCATCTGCTGTTGCAACTTGCCCTAACCAAGACCAAGGGTCTCCAGACGGACTCGGACCTACTCGGCTGAATGCAACAGCGATTGTTGGAATGCCGGGGAATACCTTTATTCGGGCAGAAAACAAGAGTGCTTCCGCAGCCCATTACTCTCTAACCCCACACGGAGGGCAGAAAGTGATTGATAAACATCAAGACAATAGATCAACCGGATTACTTGACGCTACACATCATTCAAAGCCGGTGCAGTCTCATGAACACCCCGGTATTAGTTCGTCCGTCATTGATGTCGTTGTAGGCGTATCCAGACTGCATAAGGTATCACTTCCCACACTTCTCATGAAGCCCATATATTGGTCACCCGTCAACGATGTGGCCGTCATAACGCGTGCAACTTGGTTTTACAGGTGAGTGTAGCCTATCAATTGAGTTGGCCACACCTGCTGACTTGCCGAAGAGATACAATGATGCCTGTTGCTCCGCCAGTTGCAAATCAGTTAGAAGCTGGGTATCAGGAGCTGCAGCCTTGGACGGAAACTTGGAGAGATGAGTTGAGGTGCGCCGTCGAGGTAGGACCCTTAGGAGAGGAGAAGGTTTCCCACTGCCTTTGGCCCGAAGACTCCAAACATTTCGATGACGCAAGCCAAAGGCTGGAGCCAAAAATATCCGGGGATCTGTTTTGCTCTGCACGCTGTTTCCGAGGGGATGCTGCAGCACAAGGGACCATTGACTTTGTAATTGAAGGTCAATCTTTAGGGAAAGAGAGGCTAAATCGAGCATTCGCCAATTACCACGTCATCTATAAAGACGACAAGATTGCCTTTCTGTTGAAACCTAGCCTTCGGCCATCTGCCTATTACGGAAGAAAACCAGCTTCGAAAATCGCCAAAGGCTTTACTGTTGGGATCCCCGTTGTACGAGGTTTCGATGCGGCTACCTGGAATCGAATTCACAAAGCGCTAAATATTTCTCACAGCAGTCAAGGAGCACCGCGCCCGATGAGTCATCCTCCACAGGCGGAGGAGGCTGAGGAACCTCGAGTTTGTGAAGGTTGTCATGCTGAAGAAACCAATGGTCAAGTAACCGACCTAGTTCTTGTGGCTCATGGAATTGGTCAAAAGATTGCAGAGAGAGTGGAGAGTTATCACTTCACACACGCTATAAATGGCTTTCGACGTGCCGTTAACCATGAGATGTGCAATCCCGTTATCCAACACGTCTTGCGCCCGAGTCAGAATGGTGTGATGATACTACCGCTAAATTGGAGGATGGGACTTTCATTTGAAGACGGGAGCTCCGCTGACCATGGAAAGAACGAAGAACAAGGGAACGAGTCATTTGGCTTGAAGGATATTGAGCCCAACACGATCCCTGCAATTAGAAGCATGATATCTGACGTGATGTTTGACATACCGTTTTACATGTCGCATCACAAAAGCAAGATGATAAATGCTCTTGTGTTCGAAGCAAACAGAGTATACCGCCTTTGGTGTCGAAATAACCCCGGATTTGCTGCCATAGGAAGAGTTCATCTTATTGCACACTCTCTTGGAAGCGTTATGGCGGTCGATATCCTTTCTCGACAGCCAACAGAAGCCCCGAGCGTGGATCTACGGCGGACTGAGCCAGGAACCCAGTTCTTTGAATTCGATACGACCAACTTGTTTCTTGTTGGAAGCCCTGCTGGTTTCTTTTTACTCCTTGAGCACGGAGTATTAACACCTAGGCGAGGTCGTCGAAAACCTGGAGCGGACCCAAGAGACGCAAACGACGGGCACATTGTGAGTGATGCCGGTCGATTCGGTTGTCTGGCTGTGGATAACATCTACAACGTACTTGCCAAAGAAGATCCGATTGCGTATTTGTTAAATGGTGCCGTGGATCCTGCATATGCCTCGTCTTTGAAGACGGCTTACGTTCCGGGTACGTCTGCCTCAATTTTCAAGTCTATGGGTGATGCCATGCGACATGTTGTGCCCGGTTTATCTCTGCCAGCTGATCCATTGTTGGCCAGCGCAGAGAGACCGTCAACGGTACGTCTTCCTTCTCAACTAGAATTGGAAGTTCATGATTTCACTCGTGAAGAGGTTGCTGAAAAAAAGGCTTTCCTACTAAATGATAATGGTCAAATCGATTGGTTTCTCAGATCTGGAAGCGGTCCATTGGAGATCCAGTATCTAAACATGCTCAGTGCCCACACTAGTTACTGGATCAACCAGGATTTCATCCGTATGCTGTGCCTGGAGATAGGCCGACAACCTGGACGGAAGCACACAATCCCAGCCATGAGAGCTGTTAAAGTGGCTAAACGCTTTGGACTAGATAAGTAATGAGGTTCGTAGTGGGGACGATGACTTGTGCATATTGGCGTACGACAGTGGCAAGATGGTATATTAGGCGGCTGTGGCCATATGCTACAAGTAATGGCACGCACTTGCATGGGAATTTATGCTTGGTCAATTCTGAATGCAACCTTTGGACATCCGAGAACCAGCGCCGCCGTGATATCCCAGTCTATAACCTATGTATGCCCTGCTAGAAGTCGTCCAGCTCCATCATATCTTGGTCTAGCTCTTCGTCATCAAATTCGGAGTTATTAAGTGCAGCAATATTCTGGGATCCCAGATCCTTTGCTGCGTCTTCAAGTTCACGAATCTTCTCTACATCAGCTCTTTCCTTGTGCCTTTGAAGATCTTCGTAATCCCAAGTGCTAATACCTTCTTGATCCTTGGCATGAAATGGTTGTGCCATGGTTCGCAGAAACCGCCTTGCACTACTCACCGCCATGTCTGTGCTGAGATTCGCGTCAACATCCAGAAGGCCTTGATTAATCCATTTGGGCAATTGCGTCCTTTTTTTTTGGAATCGGCGGTCGGCAAGGACCATGATTCCGTAGTCATCCTTTCCTCGTAGCACACGCCCAAGACATTGCGCAGCATGGCGCATGGCGTCGAATGAAAGGAAGTCGTTTTCCTTAATACGATATGTCTCTCGCAAGAATTCGAGACGAGCCTTCAAAATTCGGGATTCCGTATATTGAAACGGCACGCCGATGCAAAGTACCGTTCGACCATACTGGTGATCAAAATCAATGCCCTCTGAGACTTTTCCTCGCGCCACACATAGTAGGATCGCCCCTCTGCCGTTACAGCAAGCAGTGCGATAGGTTTCAAGGGCTAAGGATGTTTCCTGAGCATCTGGCGTTTCTACCAAAATAAGTTTGTATTTCCAAACCTCATCGAGGATACCCATCCCTTGCCACATGCTTATAATGGATTCCATATATAGATATGATGGGAAAAAGACAACTAGGCCATCGGGTGTGATTTTGGCGAACTCAATCAAGAGACTTCCGTAATTTCGGACCACACTTGGTTCGTTACGAACCTGAAAGCTGGTCGAGATGGAGGCTTGATCACTGCCCCGTGTTACAATCATGGGCAAGAAAGATCGCCTCGCCAGTGTCATACTATATGACTCTTGAATCACTGTCGAAAAGTCCAGCATTTTCGGATACATTTCTAGAGGAGAAATGGTCCCAGAAGTTATGATAACAGAATAGAATCTTTCGAAAACCGGGCGAATGGCAATTGCGGCGTCAAGGCAGGTAAAATGAAGAATAGGGTTGGGAACCTCTGCCGTATCTGATTCATAGGGCTCAAGTATAAGTAAGAACCCCTTCTCATAGGTTGCAACCAGGGTTGCAAAAGTAGCTACTTCTTGCAGTGGCTGGTAGTCCTCAACGTTGGTAAGCTCGAGCGTCCGCACAAGCGACGTCAAGCGTTCGGCACAGAACCTCAGAGGCTTCTTTTCAATGAAGGTATGTTCCTTCAAATGTGCAAGGAAAGAGGGTGGAGTCTCTGAAATGACCTGTCGCACTTTCATTCTCGTCTAGGAGAGTGTTAGGGATTTATCAATTGAAGGAAAGCTCCACACATTGTCCTCACCTTGAGGTATTCAATGAATCTTCGGAGGAAGGCAACAAAATGCTCCGCTCTCCTGATATTTCCAGGCACAGCTTCTTTCAAAAGATCTTCTGGCAGAGCTACGGTTGTCAGCCTAATGAGTCGGTTCGCGCATACGGTATGACCTACCAGGGTTCGCCATAAAAGCATCTTCTTGGCGAGCTTCATCCGCTTCACGCAAGCCTTGAACCAATTTTTGATATTCATTCTGAAGCTGTTCTTGATCCGTGTCCCGCATTTCAGTGATTTTGTGCTCGAGATTTTGTGCCCCTCTGCTGGCCCTGCGCAGCGAGTCTTCTGTGATGTCAGTACTAAGGGCCTCGATGCATACATTGTCAATATTGTGAGCTTCATCAAAGACAACAATGCAATCCTTGGAAAAATCTCGAGATACTCGCTCCGCAATTTTCGGGTCAAGAAGATAGTGATATGAGAAAATGACGACATTGCAGTATTGCATCTAGACGTTTTATCAGTATTAATTTGAGCCATAATTTTTATTCGCCGTCTTACCATCCGTCTTGCAGTAAAATATGGGCACTGCTTGTGTTCTTCTCCATATCGTAAAATATCGTCGAAAGTCCAAACGCCATTTGGAATCAGGCTATGGGGTTCGAGAAGGTCGAGATTCTAAAGACGTCAGTTAGCATGCCAGCAACTTAGCAATACAATCCATGAAATTTGAAGAAGTTTCCTCAAATCAGTAGACCAGCACTGTGACCAGTTCTGGAGAGTCGTACATCATGGTATACACAAACGTCCACACTCTCACCCCTATCCTTCTTCTCTTTGACAAAGCCAGCAGTGAGGCTCCGACAACGGGCGTCCACAATAGATCCACTCTTTTCTCTTTTTACTGATGGATGGAGGCATAGGTTCTTTCGACTAGTCAATCCCAAGCCGCGAAAATCTTCATCATAGCCAAGCTGGCCAGCACGGTATTTCATAAGAGACTTCAGTTCTACTAAGGCCTTTTCGATCTCTGACATGGTTCCTGTTTGCACAAGACTGTCAGCTGCTCCATAAGGAAAGTGGTAAGGCTGGAAGGCGAAATTTGAGGGTCAACAAACGGGAGCAGTAAATTAGCTTTCGCTTTTCGGGCATAAACTGCTGATAAGCCACAATGAGTGATAGCAATGACACGGTTTTGCCGGTGCCAGAGGGCATTTCCAGCACGCAGTGACCGCCAGCATCGAGCGTTTCTGAAGATTGATACTACAAGTCAGCCAGGAGGTAGAGGTCGCATAGTTAGTGAGGATTAACGAGAGCGGTTGGAGTTACTCTTCAAGTCACACATGTACCTAGAACAACGAGAGTTAAAATGGATTCAAGTATCGAAGAGTTGACAAATTCTTACGCATATTGCTCTGAAAATGAGCGGTCAGCTACTGATAATTCAATTTGCACAGCACGGGGGGGGGATACCTGGATATATCTTAGGATACGGAAAAAGAACAGGTAATTGACTCCATGCCAGGTTAGAATCTCCTAGGGAGCATACTAGTAGGGGGACGCATCTCTCACTCGATGAAGAATTTCATTTTGCTCAAGTTTGGCGAGCTGTTGTAGCTCTTGAACTCAGCGCCGGCCCTCGTGAGTTGTGTGAACGTTTCTTACCGTGTTTCCTAGTCGTTCCAAGCGAAGCTGCGGGTCCGCGGAAGGGAAAAATGCGCGTGATCACGTGACTCCGACACCAGTTTCCCTAACCTCGCACTTTGAACGTCCCCTAGAAGGCTTTCCATTAATCGGTTCTACGGAGTCTGGGTTTCAAGATATTGTTATTGTCTATCGTATTATCACCACCACCCATAGACTTGCTCAAAACTGGTCGGTCTAAGTTCAGCGTCTGCACACACAACATAGTGAATGAACCAGTTCATAGAGACCATCCCTGTTGAACGCAGAAGAGCACAAGAGACTCACATGAGATTGAACAGCGTTGAACCAACGGGCTTATTACGTACCAGGCTCCAGTGTATGCCAGCCAGCAGTTCCAACACAAAAATGACTACCTGCTTCTCAGATCGTGGGACTGGATATTGGACCCATGTTGGAATTCCTGGTGCTGGGGACATAGATTGATGGGTGGGAACCGGTGGAACTTGCTAATACCGCCAGCCCACGATGAGGATATGTGCCAGCCTTGCCAGAAGAAAATACAAAGTCTGGTAGGTGGGCAAGGTGGGTTCCTGATCTGGGTGGTTGGCTTGTGGGCCCGCAGTGCAGAATCCGGGGTATCAGGTCAGTCAAGCGACTCAAGCCGGGGGGGGGGGTATGCTTTCCACTTGAAGTGAGAATCCATTTTCTCAAGTTGAGTGGTGTCATCTGTGTTAAGAGGGCCTCAAAGTGGTTCTGGTAAGTGTTGACCTGCATCTTCACCAGTTGAATATTGAACATGCGGCCACGGCCAGGCAGGAAGGCATCAAAATTGGCCCCGATGATTCGTGATGTGGGCGGGACTTGACCTGTATGTTTAGCAACCCCGACGCCATTTCTTGGGCCTGTGCCTCTCCACCGAAAGCTACCAGTTGACCATACTGATTTGTTTGCGAACATGCGAAGCAGCTAAAGAAAATCTCAAGAAACATGATCTTCAATAAGATGATTAAGAAGTCCACGTACCATCCCAGCACAGATGAATCTGCAAGGAACCAGGCCAGGCTGGCGCCGTCAATAAGAAGAAGGACAGTGACGAGTTGAGGATTCAGAGCTCCCTAGTACCAACATTGAATAGAGCTTTCAAGTAGCGAATCATCATAGGGTTAGGTATAAAAGACAGCAAGTGTAGTGATCATCTCCTCCTTTTATTGACACCGAGTCTATTCCGGACTTCTTTTCCCTGCCCAGAATTTATTCACACCACATACTGTACTCGTCGAGATGTGCCTCTGGTGGTGGCAAAGCCAAAAGGGGACATTGAGGTGGATGCTTCTACGTTTGCGATGATCGATGCTACCCCGCGCTGGAGACGCTGTGGTAAATTCAACCAGTTGACATTGAAGCGCTCCATGTGCGAGCTAGTCAACCTTGGAGGCAGGGAGCAGGGGCAGCTCCTCTCTCTAGTGGTCCGGGAGTGCCCCGCCTGGCTGCAATTGGCCTTAGGCACTGTTGGTGCCGTGCTCAACGAACAGGGATGATGCTCTTATCGTCCAATAGGTGACACGCTAGCGAAGCCTGATGATCAGCCATCTCGGCCAGGGTTTGGGCAGTTGGCAGCGAGGTTCTCCAATCTACCTACCTAGGTAGGTATCTGATTGTGGTGTCAAGTGTCAATAATTGGAACCAGACTTCACCTCCGCCAAAAGGTAGAAAGCACCAGACAGAATAAAATGAATGTTTCATGTTTTGGGGGTCAGTTTGGGAGAAAATGGAGCACGGAGACTTTCGCGGCCTTCCTTCGCGAAAGTTCGTGCGCTCAGGAATCCAAGTGGCGAAAGCCTATACCATTCATTCAATTGGGAGTGGTTTCAGAGGTGTGCTGGGACTCCTTCCAACGAAGATTGAATCGTTCCAAGCCGGGGACCCTTTTCAACATTGAATCAATGGTGCTTCGTTGCCAGTGGGCATTGGTGTGACTGTGAGACAGATGAGAAGAGAAAATCCAAGACTGAGCAACCCAAGGGCTGTTGGTTCAACACGTCTCCGTCCTCCTCAAATTCGAATCCATCTGTCGACAAGACTCTGGGTCAGGTTGGCTCAAGGTTGCTCACACCACCACCTGATTTGACTGCCAGTCGTCGCCCACCCACTCATGCTCCCAGCCCACAATGTCATTTCAAAACACCACCGACCACAGAGGGCTGCTCGCTCTTCTAGTCCCTCGCCCAATGCATCCCCTCTCCCCTTTCCCCCTCTTCTCTTGATCCTTCATGCTTCACTTCTCAAGCACAATTTTCTTGTAAACTAGCCATATTTCAAGTCCTTGGTTCTGGATTGACACTTGATCCAAATTCATGCGACAGTACACTATCCCCAGGTGTATTTCTGATACCCCAGAGGTATGCTCGCCTGACCATTTTTACTTGGTCCCCTTGTACAGTAGCATTCCCTAGCTTTGCATTGGCCCGCCTGAGGCTGGTCCGATGTGAATCTCTACAACACTTCTCGATCTGCATTGAACACATTGCCCGATAACAGCCGTTCCTCTCATGGCTAGGAAGGACATGTTGAAAGGCTTGACGCTTCCACCATGTTGCCATCTCTCCACAAACCTCGACTCTGCGTCGGCGAAATCTTCTACCTTCTGCGCTCCTCGTACAGAACCCGCTCGAATTCAATGAGAAGGTTGCGATAGATCCAACAGCAGAGTAATACTAACACAAGACTAGACCAGGCTCAGTCCGATTTCGATCACCACCTTTGAATGCAGTAACTAGCCTGAAATCGGTGGATGTAAGATCTTCGCTCTCGCTGAGAGCAATCATATCGTGTTCCATATCCAATATTTCTGCAAGCACCTGCACAGTCCTTTCTCGACAAGAGCCGTTTGACGACACGTTTGGAACATAAAAGTCATCGACATGGCGACTATTGCTCTACCAAGACCGATACCCCCGCACAGCGCCAGTGCCGACATCGATGGCCATATTACACCACCTCATTCACTCGAAGAGGTCAACCATCAGGTCCAAAACCAACATAATCCTGCTCCACTTCCGAACAAGCATATCCCAGTGTGTCCAACTGGACCGTCGAAAGTCGACGACGCAGATACACCCCCAGCATCTCCGAAAAGCCTTCATGAAGCATCAGGTCAGCAATCGTTGCTTTTTCCTCCCAGAAATTATGTCAGATTAGAAGCAGACGACCTGTGCGTTTTTGAGCTCGATGCCTCTCAGGTTAACCGGGCCATCGACTTCGCGTCGAGGCAGCCTCTCCCCTCACCGGAAGTAATGTTCCCATGGCTGCATGGTTTGCACCCAAAAAATCATCTTCAGCAAGCCTTCTTCATGGGCCGAAAAAAATCTTCAAAAAGGCCGCCAACGGGCAGCCGTGGAATTTTATTAGTGAAGGCTAGCGGTGATCTTTCGACAGCACGGCTGAAAGGCGCGGTTGCCCCTAATGAGTTCATGCAAGCCGGTCCCTATCCCAGATTCGTTGAGGCGGACCCCCAGGAAGGTTTCTCTGTGAGAAACTTCCAAATCCAAACAGCGAAAGCGGCTCTCGTATCCGATGTCGTCGTCTATGGAGAGGACCTTACAGCAAGCAGAAAAGTGGCCTGGGAAGTCGCAGCAGCACAGTTACACCAAAAGCAATCGCAAGCGGCACTGCTGGATCAGACCGCTGAGTACAACACCTTTGTTTGCACCAGCCCTTTCTCGGAATTTGAAGACAATTACAGCGACATTGTGGTCGTGGACTCTGATGGCAGCAGTACTGGAAAAGTTCTCGACTTTATTCAGCAAGAAAGAAACGAGATGTGGGACATGACCCAGGCGTCAGAGATTTCTCAAAATGTTTTCATGGGACCTACTCCAGAGCCTGGTAGTCAAGAAGAGCACGACTTTGATGTACTTATCGAGTGCAGTGATCTCGGCCGCCTAAACCCAAGTGCATTGCAATCACTTGTCGAGTCGACAGATGGCCACGGCGGACGATCCCATTTCGACTTTCCATCTTCAGGCAGCATACTACCACCGACATGGTCACAAGATGAAGCTGATGGGATAATTGAAACATGCAAGTGGATATATCATTTATCACACGGCATTAGACCGACCTCTAATATCCACGACGACATTGCACAGTCATACGCAACTGGTTCGACCTCTGGAACTCATGATGCAAAGAGAATTCTCATACATTGCGCTGACGGATATACGGAGTCTACGATGTTGGGAATTGCATACCTGAGCTACAGTACGGGACTACCGGTGCCGACTGCTTGGTTACAGCTACATACTGCAAAAGGTCGCAACTTTTTCGCTTACCCTACCGACGTCGCGCTGCTGACTGCAATCGCGCCTCGCTTATTGAGCGATTCCCCAGCCTGTGTTGGATATAGCCTCGAGCAAATTACCAACCTGCTACGGGACGAGCCCAAGTGGCTGCCTGGCCTGGACGGTTCACTACCGAGCCGGATTTTAGATTACCTGTATTTGGGCAATCTGGGCCACGCGAACAATCCAGACCTCCTGAAAGAACTTGGCATTGGTCAAATTCTAAGTGTTGGAGAGACAGCGTCGTGGCGTGACGGCGATTTGGCAAATTGGGGCTCGGACAATGTTTATATTGTACAGGGCGTTCAGGATAACGGAATCGATCCGCTGACCAAGGAATTTCCCGGGTGCCTTGAGTTTATAGGTCAGATACCTTCCTGCATGATTCAGATGCAGCTCTGTCCCCTTGTATGCAAATTTTCAAACACTCTAACAGATTTACTCCATAGATCGAGGAAAGCGCCAAGGGACGGCAACCCTGGTGCATTGCAGGGTCGGCGTATCGCGCAGCGCCACTATATGCATAGCCGAAGTAATGAGAGCCAGGAACATGTCGTTTCCTCGCGCGTACTGTTTTGTCCGTGCAAGGCGTCTCAATGTCATTATTCAGCCTCACTTAAGATTTGCGTATGAGTTGCTACGTTGGGAGGAGCGACTGCAACAGCACGGCGACGAATCTGCTCCCTTGAAGCGCGAGTTGGAGTGGAGCGACATTGCACGGGAAATCGCGCTTATGAATCGCCCATATTCAAGATGAAGGCATCGATGCTATGGGGTTCACGGCAAACTCCGTTGAACGCTTCGAGAGGAACTTTTACTTTCGCTTCCAGGAGTAATCGCAGCTGAGGTGACGAACACCACTGCCCGAAGCGATTCTACATGAAGCCGAACAAACATGCCAATTGGCCCTAACACCACTGTCGAACACGCCAGTCTCGTCTGTGGTTAAAGTTTGGTGAGTATGCAGCTGTGGTATATAAGTCACTGATTTTTGGGTGGGGTGCGGCCGAGGCGGGGGGACTCTTTCACACGGCTTCTACTCGTCTACTAGACTTGCTAGTGTCTAAGCTCAAGGGATGCCGGAATACTTCCCAGCAAGATTTTGCGGCGATATGCTGCAGCCTTGTGTCCATTTTATGACTAATGATGAGATGAAAATTCCCGTTTTGGATGTAGTAAATATACCTGAACAGTCTGGAATAGAGTCAACGACTACGTTCCAAGTTCCAATGACTGGTGAAAACTTGGTAAATGCCAAATGTAAATTGTATTGAATATAACGCTATGTGAGCGTCCAGATTTCCAAAATATTGGAGTATGAAGAGCATTTTCGATTGCATCATAACTCCGCCAGGAAAATTAGATCGTACGTGTCTAATTCTCGTGCCTTGTGTGATTCCGATCGCATTACGATATTAGTGCTCGCCATCTGATCCATACTGCGTCCAATATGGGTAAGAGCCTCAATATAATGTGCAGCAACTTCAGGCAACAAAATTGACCAAGGAGGAGCCCGGCCGTGATAACATTACATCGTACTTCGAGCCTTTAGGGCACGTACGTTGATGTGTCATGTTTTTCATCACCTTCGAGGACCCTATCGGACCATGTTAGCTTGTATGTGTTCATACTCTACTGAACAGAATCTGCACGGAGATGGATGTACATTCCTCAGTCCGTGTCCAGTCGGGAAAGGGGTAGTCTCACGAAAATTGCTTAACAAGGTATCCCTCTCCTCCGTTCTCCATGTCGATATTATAAACGTAGAAGCCGCCGTCACTCGTTACGACCATGACTTGAGGACTGCTACTGCTCATTGCCACTACACTTCGTAGTGGCCCAACATGGGAGCTTCCGGCTATGCGCGGCGTTTGCCCCGACACTCCTGGTTTAGGTATTTTGATGAATGCAAAGTCACGGAGTGGCTCCCACATTTCCGTGACAGTTTGAGGGAGGTAAGAACCAACAACACCAGCCACACCACGACCCATGATTTGTGATGAGCGACGCAGCATATTACTGAATGAGCCGCTCTGCCTTCGATGGCCCTGCTTGCCTCCACTCGAAACCGTATTTCCACCTGCCAATTCCGCTGCGTCGCTTCTTGGGGATTCTGTTGTGCTGTTTCCAGGTGACTCTCCATCGTCGTAGCTCCTAGCTCGTGACCAACGGTCCTGTCTTGGGGAACCAGGGGCTTCAATTGGTGCACCTCCAGGGGTAGTGTGGCCAGGCGGTGTTCCCAGTCGAAAGATATGTACGGTATCAGAAGTTGAAGAAACGCAGAGAAGAGTGGAACTGAGATTGAAGGACATGCTGTAGATGGTTGAAGGGTATGTTCCTCGACGAAACTGGTATAATTTCTGCCCTCTTGGGATAGAAAAGACGCGAATTATTGTTCCAGTCTCACTTGCCGTTGCCAACAGTGTGCCGTCACTATTCAGACATATACAGGATAACGGCGAACGATGGGCTTCGATTACATTTACCGCTTTCAGGGACAATGTGTCAAATACAAGAACCTCCCCTGAAGTTGGTGCCACGTAAGTTGACTGGGGCGGCGCATGTGAGGGTCGCCTATTGTCGGAATCCTCCCTAGGTTTCGGGAGTGGGTAGGCAATAAAGCAGTTGTCTGACGACGGAGAAAGCGCACATATGGCAGATGGGTTTGGAGATGTTGTTATGGTGTACAGGAGGCTCATGTTGCTAATGTCGTACAAATATATTTCTTCCTCCAGCACGACGGCTAGGCGCTTTCGATTGAGGCGGACGGCCAGAACGGCAGAGGGAAAGGTGAGTTCGCATATTACAGACGCTCGCTATATTAATTGCCGATGTAAGTGGCGGAAGGCTTTTTTTTCGGTAGGGTCGCAACGGGTAGCATACTTTTGTATTTTGAATTATCAAATGTCTTGGTGACAGTATGAGCGCGACCAGCGAGGTAGAAAACAGCATCTCGATAATGGCGATGTTTCCGTCATCGCTGCTAAATATACGCGAGAACGGATCGGTGTGGTATATACGGAATCCTTTGGATGTACCTGAAGCAGGAGCAGGTCAGAGGTCTGGTGTGAGTCTTGGACTTGATCAAGGGACGGGGTTTGCCGTCGCATCAGCACTCACCAACAGCGAGGCAGCTGTGGTCCTGGTTAAATGTGATAAAATTGAGTGACGGGTTGGCCATTTTTACTGTCCTGGCAGCAGAGGCACGGAAATGCGCCCGCTGCCTCCCAAGTGATTGTGTCAATGAGTTGGTGGTCTGTTGTGAAGTCGAAGTTCAATCGTATCGTAATTGCGGCAGCACGCTCGGTGGGGTGTGACAGCAGAGTGTCTGGTAATTTAGCGGACGGTCAGCTTCGAGTCCACAGAATCGAGTCTAGTGTACCTAGGTAGGTAGCTAAGTGCATTCGCACACCAGGCAGCACGAGTCGGTGGCAGAGACGTTGGATGAGGACTTAAGTATGGAGCTTGGGTGGACTTGGGGCAACCTTGACTATGATAAGTCAGCCTTTATTAGTGCCCGCTTGTGTATAATGCGTACTCGGTTGGCCGATGGGCAAAGTTCGGACCGGTCTGCTCTGCTCGATTGCAGGCAGAGTGAACCCCAACTTGAAAGTCTGTGGTGACGTGCGGAGCTGAGCACACACATGCCAACTGGTATGCACACACCGAAGAATACAGTGGCATGTGGGAGCTTAGACAGAAAGCAACCAGAGCTTCATGACCTGAGGGGTCAACTGGTCTGGTAGGTACCCGCCTGATTGGCGCAGTCTGGTCAAGTCCATGTCCAGTCTGCACATGTGGTTGAAATTGGTGTTTTGGGCCAGATCCAAGTGGAGTCGACTGGATGGGCGGCTGCATGTGCTACAGCTAGACCAAAGGCCAAAGAAACAAATCAGACACTTCAATGTTTACATGCAACGTGGACAGGGAGGCCGCTACAGTACTTTATCTCCAGAGTACCTACCTACTTGGGCAAATAATGTCTGGTGCGATGGAAAAGGTGGGAAAATTCGTCTAATATAATGCAGCCCATCTTGCAGCCGTGGCGAAGTTTATCACATCACGAAACTGTCGAACAGCTAAACTCTCTTTCGCCTGAATATACCTACCCTACATGCTGAGACCCAAGCTGCTTCACATTGTCTACCCTCATCGTGACATCTGGACATAGATAGTGCACATCTATTGTCGATGTAGTCACTCATCTCCTACGGTGTTTCGTGGTGAGTCTTGCTGTTATATTGGATTTTTCATGCATGCTGCATATGGTTCATGTTCGATCTGCTGACTGTTCGAACCTCGATGTCGGCATGGGCCTTTTAGTGCCAGCTGGACACTTGCTTTGGTAGGTCTCCTCACCCCCGAACCAATATCACTCCACAGCCCTGTGGGTCGTCGACATTATGTCTGGTAGGAGATGTTCAACCACAGAAAAAAAAAAAAAAAAAAAAAAAACGTGGGAAAACACGAAGCAAGTGGCAGGAGCGATAACAAGTATGCCAGGTGACAACACACTTGCCGACTTGCAAAGGACGACAGATCTCTGCTGGTTGATATCTCATTCCTCGACAGACTCTGGCAACCCCCTCTGGTCAACACAGCCCTCCATTCTGTCCTGATACGAGCAAGCACACTGGCGAGTGCACGGGGTATTCAGGCCCAGGCAGACCCCGGGGAAGAAAAGAAGAAAGAGTCATCGCAACGGCGAGAAGCTCTACAAACAACACAGAGTAGAAGTTTGCTGCCCAAAGCAGGGAGGACAAATATGACTTCCACGACACCCCAAACGCCTGGAGTGCCGGCAAGATCATACGCCCTCGATGAGTTGATAATGGGGGTAAGTGACAACCAGCAGCAATGGTATCCTTATCACCCTCCCCGGCGGATCCCCAAGGCCACGAATGGATGGATCAGGTTCAGCCTGGCCCGTCTACATAGCTGAATACATTATACCAATATTTTGATGAGTACAGTCTACACTTAGTACAAGAGCCATGGCTAAACTCACCAAGCTGACAATCAATAACCCACGGCTAACTTTCTGTTGGCTAGACCAATAGTAGTAGCATTGTTTCCAAGCGTAGCGTGGAAAGGCTGTACTACCCCAATGAGACGCATTACTTTCGCCACTTTGTACAGAAGTTCCAGAGGCGCGCACCACTAATCAATCGAGGGTATTGGTTGAGGCTGAAGGCCATTGATGTCGTGGTCAAGCAGTTCTTGTACGAGAATGCGTCCAAGAAGAGCGTTGTGATTAACCTTGGATGCGGTAGGTGAGTCCAGAACGCCAGCGTAGCAAGCGTAACTGTACGCGGCTGTTGATTCGGGTTGAACTGACACGTTGACGGAAAACCCCAGCGATGTCCTCCCCTGGCAATCACATCTTCGATATGCGTCGCTCTGCAGTGATGTTCTATTTGTGGATGTAGATTACCCAGACTTGATGGTCAAAAAGCGATCCATCGTACTGGAGACACCACAGCTACGAGAAATTTTGGGACGGAATTTCGTCACCAGTGAGTCGGCCGAGGATCAAGTTCTATTACGAAGTGATCGCTATTGCCAAATTGGATGTGACCTTCGGGAGCTTCCAAGATTGAGAGAATCGTTGGAGTCGCTTGGTCAGATGGCCAACCGCCCGGTACTTTTCGTCGCGGAGGTATCCATCACCTACATGGACACAACGTCCGCCGATGCTTTGATTCATTGGGCAAGTGGCGTTGGAAAAGGTGAGTCGAATACATCTCCTGCTCTGCTCCCGTGACCTTGGATGAACCACAGGTGCAACGGCGGCTGAGTTGGATGGAAGCAGCATTTGCCATGGTGACACTCATCGTATTATGTGCTTACTTTTGAATCATAGCGGAATTCTGCCTTCTGGAGCAACTACTACCGAATGGACCGGCCCATCCTTTTGCGGCAACCATGCTCAGTCACTTCAATAAGCTTAAAACGCCGCCAAAATCAGTTGGGCAATATGCTACCATTGATCAGCAAACCAGGAGATTTGCAAATCGTGGCTATTCAGAGATCAGTATTTGGGACCTGTGGGAGGCCTGGTCAAGCGAAAAATTCGTAAACAGCTCAGAAAGGGCATCTTTGGACGAAATAGAACCATTTGACGAATGGGAGGAATTCGTCCTGTTTTGTCGGCACTACTTTGTTATTCATGCTTCCACCTCAAAACAAGACAAGCCAGTATCTAAGTCGTCAATGTGCGATGGCGAGGAGAAGCCCGAGAAAGCGGATGGGTTCGAGATTTCGATAACCAGGTATGATGTGCAAGCACCCAAGAGGCGATTTGGAGACGCCCTTGCTCTTGTCGACCCTACTGGGGCTACATGTGCCTTGCACCTCATGGGGATAGGAACAACTGGCAGGGCGGAGTCATACGATATCTATAGCCTCGATGGGCAAGTCGATATACCCGTGGCTCCAATTGTTGGACCCATCCCGCGCATGTGTCACACGTTAACGGACTTGGGTGACTACGGTGTTCTCCTTGCCGGTGGCAGGACTTCACCGGCAAATGCGTTGTCGGACTGCTGGATGTTTAGCAAGTCAAGTCGAGAATGGACACCAGCCCCAAGTCTTCCAATCCCGCTATTCAGGCATGCGTCTATTCGTCTACCTGGGAGTTCTCTCGCCCTTGTCGTCGGTGGCAAAACAGGGTCGTCGACAATATCGCAAGACTGCTATGTTTTTCATGCCGCGAGGGGCTGGTTAAAATGCGAGGTGCTTGGCGACTTACCCACTCCTCTATTTGGCGCAATCCTATGCAACTCTTCGTTCCGGCAAAAATTTGATGGCAAATTTGATGGCCTACTAGCTGGTGGTATAGGACCAGACGGTCGGATCAGCTCGAAGAATTATAACTGGCACCTCGAAGTCAACATGACACAGGTAAATACCAATGTGTGCATTCCGCCAACAAAGGCAATTCAAGAAACACTGCTAACTATGGCGCAACATAGCCCATTATACGATTCAACCTATCTGGCGATGAGCTGGATCCAGATAGACTTCTTTCAGTCTTTGGTGCCAGAACGATTGATATTGAATCACAAACTTTGGTTTGCGGAGGTGTCGGAGCACGTCCCGAATGGATGGGCCAGAATTTCCTTGCGGTAGATATGTCGACCGAAGGTGCTTGCGTCATATCAAAGGCCGACCTGCACCCCAAAGACTCTACATTGCCATTTATGATTGGAGCCTCGATAATGCAGACCGACAACAGCCTTTGGATCCTTGGTGGTGGAGCAACTTGCTTTTCAATGGGTACGTTCTGGGAAACTGGCCTCTTCCAAGTCCACTTGAAGAGCAGAGCAGGACAAGACATGAGCTGCCAACCTACGGGGCGGAAGGCATCAATGATACAGTATTTGGGATCGCAAAAGGTTGTCAGTAGTAGTACTGGGCAGAGCGGGCGCCAGGCGCCTAGCCAGGCGAAGGCGACCATCACAACAATCCCTCGAGTTCGGCTTCGAACGCCAACGCAATTCAACGATATATTGCAGGCCGGCTTGCCAGTTATTATTGAGCAAGCAGACTTTGGCGACTGCATACAGAAATGGACACCTTCATATATGATCAGTCGGGTTGGATTCGATACAAAGGTAGTGTGATTTCTCACAAATTTTTCAGCACCATTACGGACGTGCAACTAAAATTTCTAGGTTGTTGTGCACGAGTGCAAACACGACACTGAAAGGATGGATTTTAACTTGAAGAACTTCCGCTACGTCACCGAGTCCTTTGGGAAAGTCATGGCGCGTGCTGAGGCCGGGGAACGCGTCTACCTGCGCGCTTTGTCCCAGGCAAAGCCGTCAGAACAGCCCGCCAACATCCGTGACGATTTTCCTGGATTAGCTGGCGACTTTTCTCTCCCTAAGGAAATGGACTTGGTCAACCAATCCGCGTTCAGTTCTGTTCTCAGGGTATCCGGGCGGACAAATATGTGGCTTCACTACGACGTAGGTCTCAAATTGCGCCTTTCAGGATAACCTTTAAATCCGCTAATTGCTTCTGCTGAATTAGGTAATGGCCAACATCTATGCTCAAGTGGCAGGATCGAAACGTATGATACTGTTTCCGCCTCGTGACGTGGGACATTTATTATTTGCCCCTGGAGCATCTAGCTCAAGCCTTGACGTCTTTTCTGAGCTAGAATCATCAAGGCTGGCGGCAACACAACCGTATGAAGCAATTGTTGGGCCGGGTGATATGTTGTTCCTACCGCCGTGTTGGCTACACACGGCCACAACTATTTCAGCCTGCAGTGTTGCGGTGAATGTTTTCTTTCGAGACTTGGATAATGGATATGCCGCTGGCAGGGATGTGTATGGCAACCGAGACTTGGCTGCGTACGAAAAGGGGCGACAGGAGATTACTCGTATAGGAAGGAGTTTTCAAAATGTTCCACTGGAGACGCGCCGCTTCTACTTAAAACGACTGGCAGATGAGTTAGAGATGACGGCCGAAGGGGTGTGAGTGTGAAAGATCTTATATACATTTAATGAGTCAGTGATGACTGAAACGAGGAGCTGAGATCTCCGTGATTGCCAGACATCAAATCAAATGGAGTCTGGGGCTTGAGTGCTGTGTGGAGTGAGGAGCATCAATGGATGGATGTGGTCACTTATCAGACAGTCTGTGGTCAAAGGCATTTAAAGACATCTAAGTATACACTAACACAGCTCAATATGCATCAGCACACAACGCGATATGCGATACTTTTCCATGTTTAAATACTTCTGAGGCCCCACTGTACTTGACGAGTCTGGAAGGAAACAAAGTTGAGTGGATCTGTCCACCGATGGCGCTAGTAGTCTGGTGACTAGCTCGCCCGGTTTGGTCGGTATGACATCAAATACTGCACATCCACGCATGCATACCTACTGTGCATCCATCCAATGCCAGCAACACACACAAGGTCGTCGACGGGCTTGGTGCTCCTTCCGAGGTGGTTCTTGGTGCCGATGACGCCAGGCAGTCAGTCCAAGCACAGCAGGGCTAAATATGGAGAGGTCTGGTCCAAGTATCGTTTTGAGCACAAAGTTTCGGGGCAGCCGGAAGAGTGCCATACTATCAGACCAGACCTTGGTACCTTGGTACGCAGCCACTTCCACATCTGCTGGCGACAATCGTCTTTTTCATCAAACCTGATGTCTGCTCAATTGATCGAAACAGTGGGTCGTATTAGGTTATCTGAACTCATCTCGGCTCCGGCCTGGTCCATCCAAAGTCAGAGAGTCGGCTCGCCACTCCCCGTTGCCAGTTCCAGCTTCTCCAGGCGCCAAGCCGTTCGTCGATACCAAAGCTGAGCATTCCATTCTTCGATTACCTGCCTAGGTAGGCTCTTCAGGTGGGTTTGCCGTGCACGCGCAGGCCTGGCACCAGAACATTGAACCTCATTTCAAAAAAGGGCGAGAACTTGGCAATCCCGACTAGACCCTGCTCATGACAAGAACTCAACCGAGGCCGCTCGCCTCGAATTCGACACAAAGTTTGTATCTCAAAAGAACCAAAGGTTTTCTTCGCGGATACGGCCCATTGTTCCAAAAGCCTCATCCAAGACTTGCCAGGACGTATGTTGCTTCCCGCGATTGTCGCATGAGACTTGACACGTACTCCATTGGCAAGGGAAACACACTGGCGCTACTGCTCACTATCTCGACCTCAGATATTCCGTTGGTAGACCACTTTGGTCATTACTCGCCGTCCTTGATCTGAAGCGTTGGCTGGAGATATGGCATCTACTACGAGTCGCGCCATTCGCCGGTTCATTGTTCCGGGTGTCTTGGTGGCAGGCGGAGGGACACTGATATACAGCTACAGACCGCGAAATATTCCAGGGTCCTCTTCTGCCGCCGTACCACCGCCTACTTATGGCCCGGATGGATCCTTTACCATGCCGCGGTTTCCCACAGTCAAGTCAAGGCTGGAACAACTCTCCGACTTGCGACGCAGTACCGGCACGAATGCTGAGGCTGAATATGATATGCTGGTCATTGGAGGAGGAGCTACAGGTGCCGGTGTTGCGCTAGACGCTGCAACCCGTGGCCTACGCGTGGCTCTCGTCGAACGAGATGACTTCAGCAGTGGCACCAGCAGCAAGAGCACCAAACTCGTGCATGGCGGCGTTCGCTATCTAGAAAAGGCAGTTTGGAACCTCGACTATAACCAATATCAACTCGTCAAAGAAGCCCTGAAAGAGAGGAAGTACTTCCTACAGACTGCCCCCCACCTGAGCATGTGGCTTCCAATTATGCTTCCCCTGGATAAGTGGTGGAAAGCACCGTATTATTGGGCTGGCACCAAGTTTTATGATTTCTTGGCTGGCAGTGAAGGAATCGAAAGCTCGTACTTCTTGACTCGCAGCAAAGCTCTCGAGGCGTTTCCCATGCTAAAACAGACAAACTTAGTTGGAGCTTTGGTTTATTATGACGGCGCGCACAACGACTCTCGCATGAACGTGTCTATTGCCATGACAGCGGCGCTCTATGGAGCGACGGTTGTCAACCATGCCGAAGTAACCAGTCTCATAAAGGATGATCGTGGTCGACTCTGCGGAGCCAAGATAAAGGATCTCGTGGCGACCCGAGATGGCACAGCAGTGGAAGAATGTGCGGTTCGGGCAAAATGTATTGTCAACTGTACTGGGCCGTTCACTGACTCTATTAGAAAGATGGATGACCAGGATTGCAAGGAAATTGTTGCACCTTCATCTGGTGTGCATGTGATCCTTCCTGGCTACTATAGCCCTGGCAGGATGGGGCTTTTGGACCCCTCAACATCCGATGGTCGTGTCATTTTCTTTCTTCCTTGGCAAGGAAATACTATTGCAGGAACTACTGACTCACCATCACCAATATCGCCCGCTCCATTACCAGACGAAACGTCTATTAAGTGGATTCTTGGAGAAATCAGCCAGTATCTGTCCCCTGAGATCAATGTGCGTCGAGGAGATGTGTTGGCAGCTTGGTCTGGCATCAGACCGCTGGTCAAAGATCCAAAAGCCAAAAACACAGAGTCTCTGGTACGAAACCACCTCGTCGACGTGTCCCCATCTGGTCTCTTGACTTGTGCTGGCGGAAAATGGACAACATATCGTCAAATGGCGCAGGATTGTGTCGACACCGCCATCAAAGAGTTTCGGCTTCATCCAACTCCTGTCACCAACGCGCCTCACGTCAGTGGCACAGAGATGATTGACGATGGTGCAATCTTGGATGGCTCTTGTCAGACTCACAAAGTTCGACTACTAGGTGCTCATGGCTTTAGCAAAACGCTTTTCATCCCTATTATTCAGCATTTTGGTGTTGAGACGGAAGTAGCTAAGCACTTGACGGAAAGTTATGGCGATCGGGCTTGGACAGTTGGAGCTCTCTGTAAACTGACTGGCCAGAGGTTTCCAGCCCGGGGAGAGCGTATATCACGCCTTTACCCGTTTGTTGACGGCGAAGTTCGTTATGCAGTAAGGCATGAATATGCCCAGACTGCCGTTGACGTCTTGGCTCGCAGAACTCGCCTTGCTTTCTTGAATGCTCAAGCGGCACTGGAAGCGCTGCCTTGCATTATTGATATCATGACTGAGGAGCTAAATTGGGACATGTCCCGCCAAGATCTTGAATGGCAAGAAAGTAAGTACATATTCTTTCTCTTTCTTCTCGTCATCTTATTTCGATAATCCTGTCAGAATTTCCGGCAACAGGATTGAATGGCCAAAGTGAGGAGACGAGGAGCTCGGCAATTCAAAAAGAACTAATATGATGTCCGCTAACTGAAATCATAGCCGTGGCTTTCTTAAAATCCATGGGGCTCCCCCACCCAATGCTTTCAGTTACAAGACAGCAGGTAGAGAAACACAAGCTAGGTTTTGAAACCTCCGTTGACTGGACCATGTACTCCAGACACGACAAGCCTGTTGACGGTTGATCTTTGGTTGTGTGTGTACGGTAGTTGAGGCGGGTGTCTCTCTCTGGATTGCCTGGCTTTGGAGAGCAGCTGCATTCGTAAAAGGTGACATGAAATGCCGAAATACGCGTACAACTCATATTCAACGAAAATGACGACGCATGGTATAACAAACTGAAAAGGTAGGTACAAACAGGGCAAGAGGGCTGGATGTTGATTGGAGCGGAACTTGGTTTGGTATCGTGTTTGGTTTAAGAAATCGTTTTGGAGTTCATTGAAGCTGCTTGGAATGACGTACCTAGACTCTGCTTTCTGGAGAAAGTTTCACTCAGCAGTTGAATTCTGTGCTTATCTTTTCTTGCTGCTTTTTGACTGCCATGTGCGCTATACTTGAGGGATGCTTTGACACACCATGAGTCCTCCACGGAGACTCCATGCTGACCATTTCCCTTGTCCATAGGAGTCAACGGATAGGCAACTCAAATCTCTTGGCTATTTTCGCATCATGTGCTAGAATGACAGACCAATGTGACAAGCCCGAGACATACGTACCAATAAAGTGAATAACAGGGAAGCTACCTGATTTGGCATTAGCAGGGCTCTCAGCGGACATGGCCAATCTCGAATCTGCGCAAGAGTGACCTGTTGGCAAAAGGAGGGGAAAGGGGGGGGGGGGGGGGGGGGGGGGGGGGGGGTAGTTTCCATGATCTAGAGCGTTAAGGATCGAGAAACATATCTCCGAATCTTTGTGGCGTGGTATTCAACAGCAATTTGCACAATGAGAGCAATGTTCAACAAAATGCGCCGCAAAGCTTTACGCTCGCCCACCTCCTTGGCCACACTGTTTCTATGCCAGAGTCCCCGTTTGAACAGCATCAAATACGAACATCTGTGACGGACAATGTCTGAATGAGTAGACGGAGCTGAGCCTCACTAGTGCAGGTAGCACTATGCAGTCTGCAAAATACCAGCGATACTCGTCTACAGTCTGTAGTCAAAGGTATTTAAATATATCCAAGTATACACTAATACAGCTCAATATGCCTCAACACACGACGCGATATGCGATACCTTTCCTTGTTTAAATACTTCTGACCCCCCACTGTATATTTTGATAGGTTTGATACTCTCCGGGCTTCTCACACTCGGAACAAGCATCGCACAGTCTCCGATAAGGGGGACCGCGTTAAACAAGCCATTCAGTCTTGAACGGTCAACATTCTCTGAACTCGCACAAATGAAGAACATGAGTGGACATCCCGTGTAGAGGGTATCGTGACGTGAATTTGGAGACTGAGGGTATTGGTCGCCTCACGGAGCAGTACACAATCACATCCTCCCTTTCAAATGAGAACTCTGTAGAAAATTCGGTACGATTATAGCCGTGTATCATTATCGTTTCTAGAGACGGGCAAAAATGCTATAAAACCTTGCCGTATATGTGCACTATGCCCAAACTAACTCCGTGGTATACTTTGCCCTTCTATGATGATTGATTCCCTGAAAAAATGACCCCGGTTATGGCAAAACACGCTAACGCTGATGATGAGATAGTCCGTAGACCAGGATGAGTCCTTCCTCTGGTCAAAATAACAAATGAATAAACAAGAATCGCGCCCCAATACGCTGCCGCCAATTTGTATATGAGAGGTCAAAGCAATCATATAAATGCATGGATGAGTACACTGCCAGGGTGCTCATCTTCCATTGACTGTCTTCTCACATGACTCGGAGTATGTCGGCACAGAGCCTTCAGGAGTTGGTCACCCGGGACCATTCAAAAAATAAGAATAAGGAAAACAGCTGGCGAATTAGTGTGGTTTGTCGCTCAGCCATGTTGTTATCCAATGACACACATTCATGTTGCAAAGTTAGATCTGCCACACTTCAGTGCTGTGAGGTCATCGTGGTAAGCTCAGTGGAAAGCCTCAATAGTCGGCACGATGCGGGTCGCATTCAAGAGTGGCTCTGACTGGGTTCTCCGAGAGCAGCGTCATAGTCAGAAGCTGACGATGATGTTGGTGTTGAGCGGCGACTGGACGCCTTGCGACTAAATCCTAACTTCTCGCCCACTTTTTTCCAACCCTTGTTATGGGCGGCCATGGCACGTTGAAAGCCACCCGGGGAAGAATTAAACGTATACTCTGACGTTGGAGGCGTAGTTGGGGGAGTCATTGGTTCTGCACCAGACGCTGCATTGCTGTCGCTATCATCCGTGAGACTGTCTAAATCTGCTGAATGCGGTGAGGTGACCGAGCGTCGAGGTTGGTCCGAACGATGGCTATTATTCTGAGACCGGCGTCGATGGTTGTATTGACTGTCATCATCATTTTGAACTGTGGGATAGATGGGCGCGACAGACTGCAAAAACGGAACAAGAAGCGAATCATTCATAAGCTCATAAACTATTCGACCAGCTTCCTCGAGCTCGGCCGGATGTGGGGGTGTAGGCCGACTGGGCAGGCTTAAGAGACAGTCCCTCACTCGAGCAGGAATATTCACCTCCCTTGGTGCACATGGAACAATGTAAACCTCCATGAGTTTGTCCCACCAACCACAGACGCGTGCGTTACTCTCCTGCGACGGAGGGTTTTCAGTTGTGAGCTGGTCGTAGAAGGCAGCGTATCGTTGAGAATCTAGGGTGAACTCCAGTGTTTCCATGCAATGATTCTGTGAAAGGTAGGCCATGAAAGCGCTCAGCGTCCAGGGGGGTGGAGAGACATCGAGTAAAATCTCGGTCAGAGTTGGAGGGCGAGTTGCCATGATAGTATGTCGAGATGACGGTGAGGGCGAGATGAATATGCCACTGACGCTGGTGGAAGACTTGTGGCGAAAGGAACTACAGTCTTCGAAGGCAGACAGAGGTACAGGAACGTGTTCCTTTTGGGTTGGTATGGTTAAATAAACTGGAGATGGTCGCCGTAACCTTGGTCTAACCATGTCTACTCAGCAGAGGTATGATTTTAGAGAGGTCGCGTCTGCTGGCTGATGGCAAAGAGGATTATGACGTTGCCAATCAGAGCAGATAAAGGCCGGTGAGCGTGCGGTGTGTTGCGACAACTGGGTACTATGGGATTAGTAGGCGTTCTGAATGCAGTGGAACGTGGTTCAAGGCCCTTACGTATTCCTAAATATCTAGTCTTGGAGATTGCGGGCGCAATTTCGGAGAGAGATTGTTGCAAGTCGAGCTAATGAAGCTGCGCCGCAGCCGAAGAGACTGTAAAATTCTGACGTGGGCGTGTGAAGCTGGGTCTCGTGAAATTTCCCCATGCAAGCAATCTTGTAATACCTGGGCGGGTTTATGATTGGCAAGTTTGGATATTGAAGTCGAGGCGATTCAAACCCCAATTTGGCGCAGACC
This sequence comes from Pochonia chlamydosporia 170, assembly GCF_001653235.2. Classification (NCBI taxonomy): domain Eukaryota; kingdom Fungi; phylum Ascomycota; class Sordariomycetes; order Hypocreales; family Clavicipitaceae; genus Pochonia; species Pochonia chlamydosporia. The sequence continues at coordinate 4,751,070 of NC_035791.1, read as the reverse complement.
AAGACAACCAAGAAAAGCTTGTATCGTTGTGGGTGGAACAAAGTAACGAGACTGGCAGGGCTGCGATGGGCTCCTTCTTTCCGTCGTTCTTGGTTGCTCCTCGAAAGGTTTTGTTGGCGTGGCTAAAATGATAAACAGAGGACGCAGATTGGGAAAACAAGCTTTTGCAACCAGGCACGCCAAAAGGTTGACAGAGGGACAGGGATGTTACGAGCACAATTCGCTGCCGATAGTTGCGATATTGATGCAAGGCAACTTCTAACTGCCAGAATAACAACCTATGTGATTTGGCTCAGCCCGGGGTAAAAAGATTTGCCCTGTCCAATTCGTGTCGGTCGGCAAGGCGCGTGTTCGTAGTCGATGCGGGTTTGACGGAAGCCGAGGAGGCAGAGGTGTCTGGTTCTTTCTGGGGTTTCGGTGGGAGCAAGACGGTAGAGCGAGACTGCACCACGTGGGTTCCAGATTCCCAGATTCTCGGAGGGATTAAAAGAGCGTGCTGGCTACTGCCGTTGTTGCGGTCGAACTGCGATGCTGCTCTTCCGAAGAAAGTGGTGGCCGGACAGATGACGAGGCGAAGAGCAGATGCAGAGAACCAAGAGCCTGTTGGTGAATGCGGAGAAGGGAGCGAGTAGGCAGCGCACAACAGCCTCAGAAGAGTTTGGACGGAGATTCAGTACGTGAAGGAAAAAAAAAAAAGACGGAGGCAAAGGCGGCTGGCTGACTGGAGCATGAAGATTGAGAAGGGCGGCGAGAGGAGGAGTCAGTGGGGAATTAGATGAGCAAAAAAGCTGATGGATGTTCACGTAAAAAAAACGAGGTGTATGAGAACCAGACCGGCGACAGCGAGAAAATGACTTGGCTTGACATGGAGAGCCAAAAGGGCCTGGCTGGGTCCAGTCTGGCGTGGCCTGACTGTTATCAACCAGACCCAGTGCCAGTCGCGGACATGGAAGACTACCAGACAGCAGTTGAGAGCAAGCAGGGGGTGCCAGGCTTGAGCCTGGGGAGGAGGCGGCGGCGGACAGCCCAACCCAGCATCAGCCCAGCCGGCAGTGGAGGAACAAGCACGACGTGAACGGCCCAGTCTGGCTCACCAGACCCCATGCACCAGACACCAGCCCAGTCATAGTAAAGTCTGGTACGTACCAGACATTCAATGTTCCAGACGGGCGTACCACTAGGACATCCCATTTGCCGTCTGGTCTGGTTCCATGTTGTCGTCGTACTTTATGACTAGGCTGCGCTAGGAATTAATAAGGCTCTCCTTGAAGTGAGCAAGTCAGCACCTCTAGGTACCTAGGTAGGTACTTAGATTAGGAGGGAACCGGACCAGACTGGAGGTGGTGAATTCATCACTGCGCTGTTCCATGTTGGCCGGCCGGACCCAGAGGCTTTTCGTCATGCACGCCACCAGACTACCAGACTACCAGACAAATGCCATCAACGGCAAGCACCAAGGCTTGACCATTGATCCAAGGGGTGGCTGAAGAAGCCACGGGGGTGGCCTTAGGGGTCTTGCGCACCAGGCCAGACTTAACCAACCAAACCAAACCAAGCCAAACCAAGCCAAACCCAACTAGACGTCAATGATGCCTGGTGAGGGGTGATTTCGGTGCCTCGTCAAGCGAATCTGTTCCGAGCCCGTTCAATGGCGTCTATTACGGAGTAGATGTCCGGTCGATTGTGTCCGTCTTGAAGATTGCACGCCCAACGAATTGATGCACTGGGATCCTGCGCACATCAGCATCAGAATCAAATGCATCATGCCTGGCCCATAATGTATGTATTGTTCGATGGCCGATGTCTGGCTATCCCAGACTCCGTGCAGCACACATCCTCTCATATCTACACAATCTTCTCAATAAAATAGCTTGAGCTCTTCCAAAGATGCTGAAAATCCATGCCTGGAAGGCTGCTGCGCACTTGTCTATTTACGACGGCGAGCATCCGTAGGCGAACATCTGCACACATGTACTTAAGTAGGGAATGATATGGAGCAGAGTGCTAACTCTGGTGTACTGGTGAGCTACAGTGGACACTCAGAAGTATTTAAACAAGGAAAGGCATCAATTGATCGCATATCGCGTTGTGTGCTGAGGCATACTGAGCTGTGTTAGTGTATACTTGAATATATTCAAGTCTGGTACCTTTTACCACAGACTGTAGGTAGCTAGGTTGGTCGCTCATGCTCATTCATCAAATGTCTGCACATGGTCAAATTTAGTCTGCATTGGCTTACCGGACTGCCAGCGCAGTTCTTGCACTGGTCAAATGCTATATACCGTCAATGTTGCAACCTGGTACCTGAAGGTAGCAAGGCAAAAATTTCAATAGCCCATACATGAACGCAAGTAATTCATTCAGATAATAAGCCCACATGCATGTTGAAAACCCCCGTCATTCCATGTTGCAAACCTGATAAACATTCCATGTCGAATGCCCACGCCCACAGTGCAGCCTGGTGCTTCTCATGCTCATGGTCCACAAATCAACGGAACCAGACGCAGATCCACAATCCTGACATGGAGGAACTTAGTTGGGCACATGTGCCCAGTGAGTATGAATTTGTAAGCGGTCAAGTCTGGTCTGGCCTGGTGTTTGGTTGGTTCAATGTTTGGTTTGCGCATCCACCTGACCAGAAGACTGGAGGACTGGCGGAAGTCGCAGGGCGCGCCCACAATGGGGGGGGGGGGGACATGTCCCGGCATTTCGTAGAATTTGGGAGCGCAGTGCATTACAACCCGATCCAAAACTGGTGATAATGTCCTGATCAACAACTTTGGAGCATTAGGACTCTGAGCTGCCTCACCATCTCGCTGTTGACAATTTTTCCACCCAAAGGGAGAAGAAGGGGGGGGGAAGGGGGGGGGGGGGTTAGGCGCGTATCATGTGGTTTGTTCAACTCAATGGCCAACTCACAACATCACCACTCAGTGGAATCGTTGTTCCCACCACAAGAGTCACAGCCACAGAGACTGTGGAGTTGAGTCTCGGCAGGGTGGCAAAGGAATGTCGGTCTGCTTGGCTCCTGTTGGCCAATACTTAATGCTAGAACAACGCTAGAAGCCCAGTGATGCTCCACGCAGGAGGAGGAACATGGACCTTGGGGGAATAAAGGAAAAAAAAAAAAGCTTGGCTCCGCAGCTTACCATCCAATCATCCGCGTTGACCGAGACAGCTGTGGGGCAGAAGGTTCTCCAGAAAAGGTGCAAGGGTCACATTGAGGCAAGTGGCACCAATCATGCGTAAAGACTGGCCCACTCACAAAAATGTGGTCGCCGGCCTCCCGCGAATTTTCGCCCATCCTTGCCCAGTCCGATCACAGCGCAACAATGGACAAGGATGGAGGATGGGCTCAGCCTGCAATTGCAATGAATCAAAGGTTTCCGAACACTGCCCAAAAGCCGTTTGGCTCTTTGACCATTTGACCCTTTGACCCTTTGACAGCCCTGCCTGTCTCTGCTTCTGGGTCTGGTGCAGGCTGCATTGGCCACTGCCCAGTTTTGCGATTTCTTTGCCACCCATCGCTAGTTCGTCGTCTGTGATGTCCGAGCTTGCCAGCTTGAGGCCCCTCTTCATTTCCTCTCTGTGTTGTCTTTCTTTTTTTCCCCATTCATCCATGTCCCTTTTCTTGCCTTTCAACAAATCGACTAAGTGATGTTTGACTGTAGCCACCAATGGGATAACAAGATTGAGACGTGGTTCTCTTGGGCTCGGATGAACAGCCTTGACAACATTGAAGTTTGGTGCGTACGAACCCAAGTAATGCGTACTTCGTTGCGGATTGCCTCAGGAGCCTACATGTACATATGTAGTCCCAGTTACCTACCTACCTACCTAGTAGGTACCTAGGTAGGTACCTAGGTAGGTAGGTATATGTAGGTCCGAGGTCGGCACACTAGAAGACACCTACCATGTTCAAATAACATTCGAGCAAATCATGCATTCATTTCATAAATAGACAAAGTACAGAGCATCCTCGCTTCTTCTGCATACCAAATGATATCTGGAGCCGGCCATTCTTCAGCCCATCAACTTGCGGTTTGTTGAACGCTTGCTCTCGTCCGCAGGTACAAACGGAAACTAATAATGGAGCTTGGTTGCAGCAATGTACATGCCGTCAAGCAATGGCTCGCCTGGACCAAGTAAGTCTCATTACCTCATCTGCTACTGTACTTCATTGAGGTGGCGAATCTCAGCGCGAGTCCACTGATACATGACATGCCAACCCTGGCCATGGCGTTTATAGGCCGATCAACAGGCCATATCCTTGTCCTGTAGTTCTAAAGGATCAATACCTCTGGGCAGGCGTAGGTCCAATTACAGACAGCGTCATAGAAGAGTATTTCCTGCTTCATACGACGACTGGACAAAGAAAGACCAGTTGATGGCAACTACAGTGCTGGGCATCTACAGTAAAACTTCACGAGCAAAGCAATGAAACTGATGAGAGGATGAACAGATCTTCTCTGCAGCTGCGGCAACCGTCAATATTTGCCACGCAGCCCGGTTTAGACCCGGAGTGCCATCTTTTTGACGTCTGGTATGAAGCACTGTGGTTGATTCCGTTCTTTCTTTCACCATGGCATGACAATAACCACCTGACCCATAAACGAGGCACCCATTAGCCGTGAAAATTGTCTGTGCTGGTAAACATGGAAAGAATTCACGTTTACATGTAACAGATGCAGAAATTTTCAACTTCGAATCTCTGCTCAGGCAGTACTAATAACAGTATCAGATAGTGCCATTTTATTTGTTTGGGGTGACGTCTGAAGTCCTCGCTTGGTTGCTGGAAGCCATTTGATACCAAGGGAACATTGAATGCAAAAGTTCAAATGTTGTCATTGCGTGACTGGAGTTTTAATGCATAACTATTGGAGCATCAAAAGCGGCAACCACACTTGGCATTACCCACTCGGAAATGGACGGGCCTACCTAGTGAGTGAGACATTCAATGTTCAAATGTTGTCAGGCCACATGAGTCCAAATGTTTGCCTTTCTCCAGCAACATTGAATCCCTCCGAGGGAGAATCTAGCCGGCGCGTCTCGCACTCGATGGGAATTCGTATGATCACACCAGCCATGTACTAATAGTGTCTGGTTGCCTGCACAATTCAACATGGGCTGGCGTCAATGCATTGCTAGGCGAGGGTGGTAAAGGAGCGGACGCTGCTAGTTGATCGAGTCTGGTCTGGTGCCTTCTGGTGTTTTACGGCCAGTTACAGTGTGCAGCAGTCTGGTGCCAGGCTGGTATTTGATAGGAAAAGGTCTGGCTCCTACTTAAGTAAAGTATGTAGTTAAAGTTAAAAACTGCACACCGGTTCAATGTTCAATCAATTTGATCCCAAAACATGGGGGGACTCGTCCTACTGTCGGCTTGCAGAGTGACATGGCCCAAACAGCAAGCATAGCCGTATTTGCTTCTTTATTAGTAAAAATAACTTGGAGTTCCTGTTCTGGCTCTCAAGTTTTTTGTCAATTTCTTTGATGCCACCAATGCCGGCGACACCGTCCATGTCTGGTCTGTTCTGGTCGTGCTGGTCTGGTCTGGTCTGGTCTGGTCTGTCTCGTCACACAGGTGCCAGGTTGGACAAAGACACCCCCTGACCCCTCCCCTGCACCTCGGCATTGGCATTCAAGGTTGCGCGTGCTTTTCTTTGTGCCACCAAAGCAAGGAACGATATTCTGGAATCCTTCCCGCCTTGGCTGCCAAGCTGTCTTCGGATTGCAGGAGCCCACTTGTGTCCGACTTGACCGGGGTGCCTTCCATCTTCATCCAATCCCCACTCTGCCCGGCCATGCCGACCTGCGCCTCCATCGGTCAACAAAGTAACGATCGGGCTTGACAGCCACCTGATTTGATCAATCAGCAAATCCGCAGGTCCTCCTGGCCTGGCGCTTAAGATTGGACGGAGCAACGAGACTGTCTGCTTGCCGTGCTTGCTTCGCAGACAATACTTGGTGATACGTTGCAAGCAAAAGGTTTTGGAATGTGCCACAGAGACCAGTTCTGTAAAACGGAAACAGGAACACTATTATGGCCGACACCTTTCCTTCAACTTCCCCAACCTCAAATCCCTGGCAAACCTCAACATGGCCCGATGCTGGCCAGAAATTCATGCAGCCGCGGTTTCCATCGGAGCCGTTGCAAAACTACACTTGCATCCAAACTTTCTCCGTAGAATACGGCATCTCGCACATGAGGTAAAACCAAAAGAGCGTAGAGGTACGGCAGGTAGCCGTTTGGCGAAAAAGAGGAAAAAAGGCTTTTGCATCCCTCGCCGCACGCCACAAAACAGTCACTCTGAGCCGTCAACACACACCTCAATTAGCACGGTTAGTGCTACTTTTCTCAGCTCACTTCACTAGGGGACACTACTGTCGCATATAGGAGAAATTAATGGCTGAAAATTGTCAATTCAGCAATCCAAAACTCTGCCATGTGATGGGAACCTTGGGTATCTAATTATACAAAACCCTCCCTGAACACCATGCTATGCACGCTGTCGTAGAACGACAACACAAACGAGAGAAACACAGTTGGTGCAAACCGCAAAATGAGAAAAAAAGAAAGAAATGGAGGCCCCCCTGCCACCCCCAAAAAATGTTGGGAGTGAAAAACAGCAGGAGTAAAGCAAGATGAACGCTAAAAAGACAGAGAACAAAGAACAAGCCGCAAAGTAAAACAGAAACAGCTTTTTGCAAAACAAAACAAGAACAGCTTGCAAATCAAAACAAGAACAGCCCACTTGCCAAAAAAAAAAAATAAGAATGAACCGCAAAGCAAAACAAACAAGAGTTCAATAGCCACCAAGGTCAAAGTCCCCTCCAAAGCCCCCATTCAGAAGCATTGCTGCCAACCTGAGACGTTGCTGAGGCATATCTTTCGCAGTGTAGCTCTCATTAGGTTCTAGGCCCAAAGCTATGCACATGCCGTTTGTGATGGTGTGCACACCACAGTCATAACCGTTGGTTTGAGCTGGAGCTTCGAACCGTTCTATTTCCCATTCATCTGCCACAAAAGGCTCAATCTCTTGGGTGTACTGATTGATCCAGGCCAACCCGAGGCGAATGTATTCCTGCGAGCCCTCGGGATTGAGTGAGTCCATGTGTGCAATAGCTTTCCTGATTGGCCGAATGATGAGGAGGGTCCAGTGTGAATGTTCACAGATGGGGAAGAGAATCGTATCCAGGCTGAAGAAATACTTCTTCCACAATCCAGCGCGGCGTGCACTTCGATCCGTATTGGCAACTCCGTGCTGCTGTAGGTGCTTGAAGAAGAAAGAGGAGAAGGCAAGACACCTGAGCATGCCTTTGCTGACATCAACGCCAGCGGCTGCGTTGATGTATCGCTGTAGCCAATGAAAAGAGGCGTTGACAACCTCATCGTTGAGCCAAGCAGTGGGTGGTACGAGTCTTTCGAAATCATGTCGCCTGAGGGTAACTCCTTGGCCAGTGATTGCAAGCTTAGCCAATGAACTCGAGGCAAGAGTTGCTCGCGCCTTCTCGAGCCAGCTGGAACTGAGCGGTGATACGAGTGGCCGTGCTGGAGCTCGTAGGGGGTATAATATTTCGAGTTTTGCTGCCTCCAGGCGCGTTTTATGCTGTTCCAACCAGTATTTTATGTCTCCGAACATTCGCTCCTTGTCCTTCTTAGGGCTGGTTTTCAAGAAGACCAAAGCTTCATCACTGAGACCTAGTGGATTTGGCATTGGCTTGGACATAAGCTTCTGAATCGCCTGCGAGGGTTCGATCTGATTACCCACAGACGCCTTGGACTCTGAGTTTTGCGTCCCGAGAGGACAATATTCGTACCGCAGCAGGCCAGTGCATTCCTGTTGGTCAAGGCTTGAGGTCCCGTCACCTAGACTCCTCTCATCGCGGGTGGAGGGCCGAGGAGGCGGCCACTCGTACCCAAAATCTTCGAAGGCTTTCTTGTAAGCTCGCTCCAAGTCATCCGCCCATCCTTGGAGGACTGATACTGAACTATTGGCCCCATCGTCACTGAAAGCTGGTTCGTCAGTGTGCTTTGAGTCGGCAGATTGTCTGTCAGAATCTGCTCCCGGTTGCGTCTTCTGTTGGATTTTGATGTCGCCCTGAACGAAACGCACCCTCTTAGGAGTGCGAGCTATAAGCCGCTTTGGTGTTTTGCGGTTCCTCAGAATGGCTTGTACAGCTCCAATCTGGGCGTCTGTGAGTTGCTCACTGGATACAAAGCTATTGGTGTCTTCAGGAGTAGAGTATGCGGAAACCATGCTGTCCTCATCATTGTAGTCTAAAAGGTGACATCCATGGCGAAACCCCGGATAGGTTCCTGGGGGAACAGGATAAGCTAAGTCCGTGATGGAGGATAATCGCCCACGTTTTGGAAACTGCTCCAGAAGGCGCAGGTAAAACTGCTCGGATTGCACAAAGCTTGGCAGGACGATATTTTGCTGATATGCTGTCATGTCCACGACAACACGGTCAATGACGTCCGTAGGAAGGGGTAAATTGGGGTTAACATTGTCCACTCGGTTGGAAAATTTGAGGATGGACTCCAAAACAAGAAAAAGGCTCGGAGCAGTCAAGAAGGTTTTGATTCGTGAAACTGTCTCCAACTTGGCGGGCGGGTGAGCATCTGGCCAGATGGCTGGCACCCTGGCATACTTGCTCTTCATTCTGATGAATTTGCCTACTTCATAGACACCATCCAAATGTGCAATCATCACTTTGCAAACAGAAATCCAGAGTTGGCAGAGATCCGTGTCATGGTGGCCAACGCGAATGGTATTGAGAGCACGCGAATCAGAGACCAGGAAGGGTAGGAGTGGTTGGAGAAGCTTGTTCATCTCCGCCCGAGACGGGTGGCTATGGATGATGGAGCTGGCCGTGTTGAAGAGATGACAAAAGTGGGAATAACGACCGAGGAGTAATCGAAGCCCTTTGTCATCCAACCACTGCAAGTTAGACTGTTCAGAGGTGATTTTGACGCGCTTATTGGCGACATGAACTCCGGGATTTTTTGGTATTTTGACGTAGGTACGAGCCTCAGAGATCTCGTAGGCGTCATTGTGAACTAATGCATATGTGAGCGATTTGTGCTACGCCGAACGAAGGCAGATGTGCAATGAGAGAGAATGGTGGCAAAGAAGGGTCAAGTGCAGGATGCATGAATTGAGGATGTGAGCGGGCAGGTACTTACAAAGTCGACGGAATTTACCCGTCAGGCTTGAGACAGTGCATAAAAGATTGGACATCATCCCGGCGATTCGTCTTGAGACGCGTTTTGATGGGAGCATGGGCGCCTGGACCTGTTCTGGAACTTCGAAATCAGAGGTCGGAGTAAATCCTTTGCGAGTGATTGCGATGGATGAGACCGGGACGTGCGTGGAGACTTGAACGGCGGCAACCAGATCAACCTCGTGGTCTTCAGCGCGACGTTTGTTTGTGCGAATTCCATTGATTTCAACAAATATTGTGTCCGGGTTTGCGGGTGGGCGGCAAGCTCGAGGAGCAGGTTTCGGGCCCAGACGCAGTGATAGAAAGTCAGGTGGTGGCCGGAACAGATCTTCCGACGTATAGGGGACAATAAACGGAATATCTGGTTGAGACAAGGTTTCCTGTGTGCGGTTATATGAAAGACGTAGGGGGTTGATTTGGCTTGAAAGACGGTGCAAGCGCGGTTCGAAACTGTCGTCAAAATCGTAAGAAAATGATCCTGGCTCCCCGAAAGAAACCGCCGTGAAATTGGACCCTGCAGGAATGCTTCTTCCCGGCTGATAACGGATGGGGTAATGGCGCTTCAGGTTGGGGAATCGAGGCAGCCACGGTCGATTGTGATTTCGCGGACGTTCAGGATGAAATATCTTTTTCGCCGGTGTCTTATTAGCTGATGGATTTTCAATTTCAGGGATACACGTAATAGAAAGTTTGTTAAGGTCGGAAGGCAGTGAGTGATATGAGTCAACGATGTCTCCAGCAGCTGCCAGGCCATGTGAGATGCCTTCCGAAGCACCATCTGCATTGGCGTCTGGTGATGCATCGTCCGGCTTATCTTCCGAGGTGGCGGCTGGCTCGGTATTGGCAGGAGGGACGGAGGAAGTATGGGAGGACTTGCGGAAGAACCGCGAGATGAATGGCAAGATCGAGCGGCGGCGGCGGCCAGAGATGCTGGATTTAAATATCCCACACATCTCGTCTGGGATGGATTCCGATTCCGCAGAAAGGATAATTGAAAGAGCAAGTGAAGTAATTTCAAGTGTAAAGCAGTTGCAAGAAAAAGTAGATGTAGCAGTCGCAAGCGACGGAAACAACTGAAAGCAGTGTGTTGGTGAGCAAAAGTAAAGTACGATGCTTACTGAAAATTGTATCGAACAGTCGGACGTGATGATGAAGAAGCAAGAGACCTCAGAGTCCAAGAGAACGAGGGAAGTCGCGTTATGTTCGATGGACGTGGCAGGAACTGTTGCGTCGCGCGTATTGGGGGGGAAACCAGTCGTGTGTACATGCGAAGGTAAACTCTAAAAAGAGGAGAAACCGACAGAAACTGCAGGTGAGGGTTGTGAGAACATTGAAAAAAGTAATATTAAGCGAGGCGCTGGCGTTGTGGCGCGCAGCTCGCTGAAAGGAGCCCCGTTGGCCAATTTGATGCTGTTGGAGATGGTTTGCCAACAAACATCTGGTTAGCTGTAGTGGAGTTTTGGGGGAAGATTGCACCCGGAAGAACTTCGGGATAGAATTTAGTGGTAGCGTCGAGTGTCCCTCCATCCAGTGCACGAGCCTTATGCATCTCTGGTCCAACTTGGTAGTCTTTCTTGATTGGCCCACCGGGGCCGACCTTTTGGATGGAACACTCACCAGTGATGAAGCACGTTCTTGGGCTTGTGTCTGGCCAGAGTCTCAATGTTGCCTGTACCAGGCTGCTATCAATCGTGGTCTTGTCTGCATGTGGTGAGAATTGGTCTGAGCTAGGCGGGTCAGCTTTGTCCAGGATGCGTAACACCCAACTACCTAGTAGTTAGGTAACTACTTGATTGACCACTTCTATCCACATGCCGACTTCTCACATCTACTAATACGTACCAGACAGTTTGTGGTCAAGGGTATTTGAACATACCCAAGTACACACTAACACAGCTCAATATGCCTCAGCACACAACGCGATGTGCGATACCTTCCCTTGTTAAAATACTTTTGACCCCCTACTGTACATAAAGTATGTTCTAAAGTTGTCTGGCCCTCTTAGACTTCGAGGACTTAGTTGGTGCCCACATGCAGGTATGGAGAAGATTGAAGATCAATCAATATCTTGAGATTTTATGGTGGGGAGAGTGAACACTCCTCCAGCAATTGCTGAGTCATTCTGGAGTATGTGCTCGATGTCATTATGCCGTGTACTGTACCAATGCATGCTCAACAGAACCTACTACCTAGGTAGGTACCTGAGTAAGTATTTGAAACCAATGGTAAATCTTCTGCTATATTGCGCCTTGAAGCTTAAAGCACTTCTTGGCATCACCATCACAACTCGACATCCTCACCGCTGTAACATCTGTGTGCAGTTCCGTGGCACTCCAGCCCCTTTGGCGCGGCTTCGCCGTGCACTTAAGTACTCAAGTATGATATGTTGAGGCAATCCTGCTAGTCTTTGAACTATGTCGACGGTTGGTTTACAACGTGTTCCTGCGAACTCGCCCAACTCTTTCCGATTAAAGACACTTGAGTATGTCCTCTCTGACACCACATCCACCACAAAACGGCCCCCTCTCTAGTACTGTATTGATCAAACCCATAAATTACACCCGAGGAGTAACACCCGCCAGCCTTGTACTGCAGAATGCTGAGAAATACTCATTTAGGGCCTGTACTGTCCCTGATCCCTCCACAAGCTTGACCACGACACCAACGTAGCCGTCAGGACGAACCACAACTAATGCACCTCTTTCTTCATCGATTCCCATCTTGGCGTGAGCTGAGGCTCTCGCATCAGGTACTCGTCTGTCCCAGCGATCATCAGCGTAGATGTGATCTCTATATCGTGCCAACAGTGATGGCACATCTCGGGAAATTTCGATGGTCGCCCGTTTGGTAGCAAATATCGTACATATCGTAAAGAATAAGCTGTGCGGATTATGCTGCTCGTGATGTGATACCGAGTTGACATCCTTCCTCACGTAGGCTCCATAGAAAGAGTCCTTTGCACCAAGACCATTGGCAAGGTCTTGCAACGCGGTCCGAGTCAGTCGAGGACTACCAGCAAAGATAAAAATGCGGAAGGAACCGTTAAGCGGTATCTCCTGCTCCAAATGTACCACATTGGCATCCACAACCCTCGTAACGTTGGAATTGATAAATATATGACCTGTTCGGAGTCTAGTACCTTCAGGTTGCATGAGGGAAGATGTTGCCGGATGACTCGATGACCAATTTACCTCATTTGGCCCGTAGGCTACGCCATATCCGCTAGTGAATTCGCAAGACTCCTTGAACACCTTGACAAATTCATCTTCTTTTACCATGTCGCAGTTTGACGGGCATTGCTCGGAAGCTGCTTCCACTTCCTTCGCAGCTGGAGGCCGCTGGGAAAACAGCTTCGCGTATCTGTTATCAAAGTCTAGCAGACTTTCCGCGACTCCTTTGCGCTCCGACTCGTATGTCTTGAGGAGGTCGCGGTGTGCAAATCCCCCCTCAACAGCGTGTATCTTCCAGGCCAGATTGAGGGCATCCAGGAAGCCGTATTCATTCCTTGACCAGCTTTGGGCTGAAAGATATACGCGAAGGCGTTTCGTTAGCAAAAGATGCAGGCTCTATATGCAGGAGGAAAAGCATGGAGCTTACGCTATGAGTATGGCACGCGTCGCCACCAAGGAACACCCGCTGATCTAAACTGTACCTCTCTGAAATTCCTTGTCCAATGGGGTAAACAGAATACCACTCAACACGCTCCCACTCTATCGCATAAGGGTGTAGGATTTTCCTTGCTGACTCTTGTGCCTCGTCTTGCGATGCAGTCTTTCTCGGGCTCCAATCCGGTTCGTTCGACGACGCGATTTGAATATACAGTCGAACCATGTTATCTTCTCGAGGTATGACCATAATAGAACCGTATTTGCTATGAATAGTGCATTTCATCTGCCAGAGGGAGATTAGATATGCGCACATGATGGCAGCCTCTACTGGTAATTGCTCTCTCTGGCCACGTACCTTGATGTCAGGGAAGTCAGTCTTCACAACCCCATCCATAACTCCCCACACATGCTCGATGGGATCGATATGTTTTACTTCAATGTTTAGCTGTTGACGAACGAATGACCGTGAACCCTCGCCACCAAACAGATATTTAGTTTTAATTGTTTCCTTTACCGTCCCATCACCGACATGTTTCAGTTCGACACGGACGGGATATTCTGGATTATCTTGATCATCGGATCTGAAGCTCGTAATTGTCCATGGGCGCTGTATCAGCACACCATTCTTTTCAAGGTCGTTGATGAAGACTTTCTCAATGTATCCTTGGTGTAATAGTGTGGTAAAGGGGTAGCGTGCATCAATGAAGCTCGGACAGCTCGCCCATGTCCCGGTTCGAACAATTTCGTTTCCAGATCTGTCAGGATTCCAGAAGGCAACTTCGTAAACTCGAGCTGGCCTGTGGGCCATGAGTTCGGACTTGAGCCCCATGTTGCGAAGAAGGTCTAGCGACCGCGGTTGAATGCCATCAGCACGTCCAGTCCTGGTTGGTTCTGATCGATTGTCAACATGCTTGACTCGATAGCCCCATCTAGCCAAGCAGGTAGAGAGCATCAACCCCACAGGGCCAGCCCCGACAATAACTGCATTCAGTTCAGTTTGTTAGTATGCGGAACCACTGCAAGTCTCGATGCACTTGATGGGAAGGAAGTGGGAGAATCTTACCAATGTCGTAGAACTGCGCTGATCCCCCTTGCGTACCTGGTACGGTCATTCTGCCCGCGAGTAGCTGGGGGTGGAATTGGTGACAGAGTCGAAGTAAAACAGCTGAGAGAATGCGAGGCGGTGATGGAGCATGCAGAGGCGCTCCAATGAAATGAAATGAAATGAAATGTGAAGACACCTTTTTATTTTGTCCCTTCTTGTGTTGGATTGCAGACACCTTGACTGTTCGGAAGAGCAGCAACTTGAGAGCTTTGGTACAATTAGAGAAAAAGGGTTCACGCCTCACTCGGTTCTAGATTATGAATGATGGCGAGATTGCAAAGTCAAGGGTCAGAACAAACCAGACACTTTTTTTTTTATGAACAGGATGTTTGACTTAAATGGGTGGTCGAGTGCAGTGTGGAAGCACCAGACGGGAGTCTGGCTAGATATACTCCGTACTTCGGATTGTATCAAGCTTGACAGGCAGAAAAGCCCATGCTACCTCCCGCAGCCGAGCTTCGGATGGGAGCATTTGAGAACAAGAAACTTGGCTGGGGTCTTGGTCGGGTGGTACCAAACTGGACATCAACATTGAAGCACCTAAACCCAACTAGTGCTCTCGACTTACCAGACCTGTGCTGATAAAATCCGTCAGCCAGTGGACGATCAATTGATGATGGTGGCATCGGGCGGGCGAGGTCAAGCTCTACCCAGACCAGACATCAATGATTGAACGGAGGCCGGGCCGGGGCAGCATGCCGCGCTAAATATCCGAGTCCAAGCATCGGATGGCCCCAGATGGGGATTTGAAGGTTAGTGGGGGGAGCTTGATGGGAACCGACTAGGGGTCTGGCACTTGAGCACGGGACATCAGGCACTGGGACCAGACTGTGGTGACTATGGAACCAGACCAGACATTCAACGTTGAAACAACCCGTGACATCAATTGATGGAGGTCAGAAACCGGTGGGGGAGACAGTGGGCACAAGCACCAAACCCCGGGAGGCAGTTAGATGTCTGGTACCAAGATATGGATAGTGTCAGTAGAAACCTTCATTGCGACCTGACAGGAGAGGCCTGGTCTTGTCTACCCACTAGGTATCTACCTAGGTAGGTACCTAGGTAGGCAGGTAGGCAGAAAAACCACCAGACCACAGACAATGGCAAATGCAGCCGCATTCCGATCCCAAGTACTGGTCAGAGCGTCAACTGGTGACATAGAGAACAGAACAGAGCGCATGGGTCTCTGTTGGTCATGCCCTTCAAGGTCAATGGGTGTCTGGCATGAAACGCGGCAACTAGACGCGGGAGTGCGGAGGCGAACCAGACATGGGCTTTGAACAGACCAGGTGAGACAGGGAGTACTTGTAGCACTTGTAGCACTTGAGACTGGACCACCAGAGACATGGACATTTGAGCATGCTTGTGGCACAGAACATTGAGCACTCAATGAACTGGACCCTCAACAGGCCCATCACAATTGCATCTTCCCCCGGCCCCCTTGGCAGTGAGTGGCCAGGGGATTGTTTATCTCAACTCAACATCGTCAAAGGAAATATATTTGCTGCGACTTATAACGGCGTACTATAGGCCGTAACTTCTCCAGCAATCCAATCAATTTGATGTGTCCAGTCTGGTTCAATGTTCCCTAGGCCTTGCTCCCGAACTGATGTAATGTCAAGTGGCCCAGCAGCACTTAAGGGCCTAGTACACGTACATGTACCTACCAGAACGCTGTTAGCTCTAGGCTATAAGTGCAGACATCAAAGAGCTGCATCTGTGCTTTTTTGCCCTTGTAAGACCATTCTAGAAATGCAAAGCGATTCAGATACGACTTCAATGTTGACGCCTTTCGCCTCATCTGTCAAGTGAGGGGCAATGGGGAGAATGGTCAACTGGTGCCAACACATGTGGATTCAGACGCGATGATGCGATTGTCTCATGCCATCCAATATACCTAGATACACTCGAGGTGCTGCCAGTGGAGTATTGCTCGACTGAACCCACAAAAGCACCTGGACCCAATACGGTCGAAATGGGCACATGGGACCCAGCCAACCAGCCTTCACCTCAGGCCGCCATGGTCCCAGAGGAGTCAAGATCAAGTTCTTTGTCGGGAACTGGCATCGGTAATTATTGGCCCCATCGACACGCACACATGGACTTGAAGACTGGACTCAAGATTCCAAACGTCCCTAATCGTTCACGTTCGTGGCTATTGACACCTGTGGCGTCTGCCAAGTTTACTGATGCTGCTTGTAGCTACAAAAGACCAGACCAGACATTATCTACTTCTGCATTCACTACCTGGGAGGATTGACGGACAGGTGGATGCTTGCAATGTGCTTGCAATGTGCTTGCAATGTTGAGGGTTCGTTGGGGAAATGGCGCGCGCGGCAATGGGCATCATAAGATCAGTGAGTTTGAGGCACGTCAAGACTTGTGGTGTGGTACCAAGCACTTTTCAGATTGATCTTGATGATTGCTCAATCTGGTCTTCTCTGGCAGCCCCGAGTGGCGATGCCGGTGGCTTGGGGAGAAGCTGGTACATGTTTGGTAATGTCAACGGCCAAATTCAACATTGAACCTTCATGTGGCTGACCATTCCGACAAGATGGGGCCACAAGGGTCAATATGACATGGAGGCTGGTTCCAGGCGCCAGACAGCGGCATGTGGGATCGGGAGTGCATCTGGTCGACTTCTTGGTTCATTCAAACGACAACATTTGAACCAGACCAGCATAAACTGGAGAACACCAAACCTCCGATTTTTGGCAAAATTAATTTCTAACCAGAAAAAAAACCATCAATGATGTCTCCACCAACCAACCAACCAACCATCTTGATGGAAGGAGCAAAAGTCAACCAGCCTCCACTGGACCTGGTTCGCGTCTGGTTTTTATCAGCGATAAAGCCAATAACTTACTGATATGGACATTCATATCACGAAGTAGTGCAAAGGTGATTGGCTCTTTCGTTGTTCCATAGGCTACTTACAACAAGGTCGGACCTATTCCCTCCCCCTTCCTTCCTTCGTTCTTTCTTTGCCGGATATTTTCCAATACAGCTGCGTGTCTGACCAAAAATACCTAGGTAGTTCAGACTTCAGAGATTTGATCTCGCCAAAACATCAAATGCTTTCCTCAAGGAACACCTATCCCTATTCCACAGCCCGGCATTTCCCAAGTCCATGTCCGTCTGGCAGGTACTAGACCTGAGGCACGTTTGTTGCTACGTGGGTATATGGGTGGCCACAGCTCATTTAAATGCCTAGGAGACTGGATGAAGTCTGACATGGATGGTATCTTATTTCAAGTCGTAAGCAACGTTTGAACCTGGTTGCAGCTTCTTCTAGATGCATGTGTACCTAGGTAGCCACCATGCTTGAAGTAGCGCAATACTTGTCCCTCCAGCTACCACCAGACTCGGCGTACACAAACCACATCAAACTAGAACTTGATGCACTAGGCTCAGTCATCTGCGGTAGACCAAATACCACTTTGATCACACCGGACTTCAAACCCAGACTTCTATGTTGACTTGGTGTTTGAATCAAATGTCAATAATGAAACCCTGGTTCGGCCTGATTGCTAAAGACTGTGCTGGTGAGCTGCCAACTGGCAATCCCGCCATCGCCAGCTGGCGGACAGTCTCAATCAATAGCAACCAGATAGCCAGTAGTTACCCCCGCCAGTGCCCATTTAAAGCCATGAAATGAAAAAGCAAATAAACATTGGCTGCATAAAACAATGGCGCGAGAACCGAACCTTGCGAGAAGAGCAAGCCAGGCATAAACAAGTGCTATTTGCTGTCTCTTGATATTCCCCCTGACGCTGATTCCACTTGCTTCGGCTAGTTGTTTTACCCGCTCGATCAGGTGCCAGCATCTCGATTCGACGTACATGTTGGGACAGCTTTGTGTTTACAGCCGAAATACTAGTTGGCTTGCTTGTATGATCAATCGTCTCAAGCTCGCCGACGAAACTGAATGTCGCCCTCAAGCTACCACCCAACACGAAGCCCGGGATCTGGCAACAAGAACAACCAGCTGCTGTCAACATCACCTCAAACACCCAAGCGTGTGTATGTAGTGACGAAAGGTCGCTGTGCTTCGCCTAGGAAGCGTATTGCCAGGCAGCCGTTGACCATTCAAATGAAGCTGACAGAACAACAAATGAATAAAGTCACCGATGCGTAAGTTCGCTTCTCTCTTGATTACGTTGATCTTAACCACTACAACGTCCACTGACTGGGTCTCAATAAAGCATTACTCAAAAGTTAGATAAAAGTCCAACCAGGTCAGAGCAGTCTGCCTATTGCTCATCTTTGGATTGTAAGAAGAGCATCCCTCTGTCTGAGGGGGGTGGTAGACCGCAGACGACTTGCGAGCGGAGACATCACCAACATCGTGAAGCTGATAACTCGCCCGCCTTCCCCCACAACATGCAGGAAAATTCAACGAGCGTATCGAACACTGAAAACCTTGCGCGACGTCGGAGGCATTCGCCTCCCCTCACAATAAGTACCGGCCCGCGACAAGCCCATACCCGTCATTCTTTTTTAGAGTCACCCTTGGACATCAAAATCTCTCCAGAGCGCCGAGGCGCTGGTGAGGCAATACCTGAGGAAGGAAATGAATTTTGCACTGCCGAGAGTTCCCAGATTCTTGGACATGCTAATCGACGCGAAAGTCTAAGGCAGCCAGCTAGCGAGGGACTTGTTGATGAGTATAAGCATTGGGTCAGTGTCCAGGCCACCAAGTCCCGGCCAGAGTATCCAACGAGGCATCAAAGCCTTATCCACAGGCCAAGTCGTTGAGAAAGCCTCTTGGAGCCGTTGAGGTCACCTGCGGACTTATCTGCTGCGCTCGGTGAGGGTGTTGTAGGTGAATTTGACCCGGACGCTTCCAGAAACTTAAGTAGAATTCCCGAGCTGAGTCCCCAGTTTTCACCGCTGCATCTTTACTTTCGAGGACAAAGTTTCCCTTCTACAAAGAAAGGCGAGAAGACCATGATCGGTGAGAATGGCTGGTTGGAGTGTAGCGGCAAAGACTTGAACCACGACCCGAAGCCACACATAAAAAGGTTGGGCTTTTTACACAATATCAAGAAAATTGCCAAAGATGTGGTATGTCAAATGTCGTTATCCCCTAACGTCGTGATCCCCTATTTCCTTTGACGGCTCGTCTTACTCACTTATTTCTATTGACTTAATTTACATAATGGCCCGCTAACAGCACAACAGACAGCTGAATTGAACACGTCATATAGACGGCCAGACTTATCTCCCCAAGACTTTGTGAGCTCGTCTCAGGTCACCATATCCCTAGACACTCGAGAACAAAGCTTGCTCTACTGCGAATTAGAATTCCACTTAACCTCTGCCATGAACCATTACATCGCTACTGAATTTGACAAGGGGCATTTGGTACCTGACAATCTCAAGAAGATATCAGACTTTTGGCTACGGCAGGGCCGCCCCCGTGTGATCAGCTTTCGGTACGATCTTGAGACCCAGATAGAACTGGTATTACTGCACCTAAACGATTTCAGCTTTTACGGACGTCGCCAAAGCAGCCCGGCAGAGATAAGGGGTCTCCTTCGATCGATGCAGGTGAATGCGCGTGCCATGCGTATTCGTACTTTTTGCCAACCAGACGCAGTCATAGCGAAACAGGTAATTGACTCACAATCACTTTTCAATATGCTGAATGCTCCAACAGCCCATCAACTTGCCTTGGCGGAAATTGGCCAGTTTTTCAGAATGATCATCGAGAGGGAGAGGGCCAAACATGAAGTCAAGGAGACCACTAAATCAATGAATCAGCTCTGACCAATCTGGGAGCACTACATGGTAGCTGAGCCATCAAGGAACTTGGCGATATTGAACATAGCGGACGTCAAAGGGTATGGGGTCTGGCGGGACGTTGCATGCAAGGTGCCACTCAATGGGATAGGCTCCTTCGATAGATCCACGATAAATAACATGCTCCGAACATAAACAACGCCAGCTCGAGAGAAAATGGTTGGGGGGAGGTTGGCAACCTATCCGTTTAAGAGAGCGTGACATCTTCACAGTGAGGAGTCGTTTTGGGTGAGTCATCGGACCAAGAAGAATATTTTACTTTGGCCATTCGTGTCAATAGCTCAATTGTCAAGTGTTGTGAATTGAAGGATATGATAGAATATGAATTTATTATGCGCCTGATAAAGAAATCCCCAGTACTCATTAGAAACGCCAGTAAATCTACAAGCTACTCACAAATATAATAAATACCAAAGGGAGAGAATGTCTTTGATATGCTTCACCCTTGTCGGATAAAGCCTGCAGCCGCGAAGGACCACAAACAAGCGGTGTATTTTGGTGCCCTCTTCAAAAAAGCAGACACATCCAGGGGATGACGCAGCTAGATGAGCGATATATCCAATCCATAACGAGAAATACTAGAAGATGGTTGTCTAGACAAGTGCGCGTGCATAAGGAGCCTCAGTATCGTTCGTGGTAATATCTTGTCTCTTCAATGTATTGGCGTCTTGGCCCTCTATCATCGTGTTTCCAGTACCCACCATTACCTGCATCATCGTAGTCGCGAGCGTCATATAGATAGCCTTTGCCATTTCGATGATTTAAATCCTGTGGTCTCCCCGTGTCGTAGTGAGGCAGGTCCTCTTCTCGGCCATACCGTTCCTCCCAGGCTAATTGCTGACTTTTGCTTCTTTCTCGTGCATCTTCCAATCTATGGGTAATCGCGTTTGCACCGAGGGCGCCGGCCACCGCACCAAGAACAGTAGATGCCACACGAGGCACATTCTCTGTGCTGTGACGTCGTGGACGACCGCTCTGCTTTTGCCTGCGGCGAAAGGCTGCTTCAGAGGCTTGCTTGGCGATAAGTCCCCCAACGACGGCTCCAACAATGCCAGCACCGATTCCTGCACGCGTCTGGGAAAAGTTGCTGTTGATTATACCGCGTGCTCGATGTACCGGGTCGGGGGAACGCTCAAAGTCGCGAGACGCACCGCGATAGGAGCGAGCATGTGACCTGCCTCTATCTGAGCGAGAGGAGGATCTGGAAGATGAAGGCGACGGAGATCGAGGGAGTCGAACGACTGCAGAGTTTGGGGGAGGTACCGAATGGGAACGCGACCCGTCATTCATGGGTATTCCAAGTGCCGCAGCGCTCTCCCGATAGTAGGACTCATTTAGACCTTGGGGTTGATTCTCCTGACCCGGAACTCTGGAGTTGCTGGTTTTTCCAGACTGTGGGCCAGGGGAGTAGTAGTCACGACGGCGATCTGAGAAGTGGCCGGAGTCATTATCGGCTGCTTGATACCTGGACATGACGAGGTGACGAGGTGACGAGGTGACGAGGTGACGAGGTGACGGCGAGAGACAGGGTACATGTACGGATGCCAATAGAAGCTGGCTCAAAGGCTGGACATGGACAGTAACTGAAATGACAACAGGAAGAGGTTTGTGTAAGAAGCGGAGGAGCTTGGGGCACGCATAAAGGCAAAACAGAATTTGATAACAATTTAAAAACTGGAAGGAACCTCGGCCTTGCTTCTTGATCTCTCCAAAAGGCGAAAGACGAAGATCAGTGGTTTATGTCCGGCTGGCACATGTACATGTATCATTTTGCATGTCGAGAGTCCCTAAGTACTTGACTTTACCACTTCAGACAGACTTGGACCATTTTGCCCACCTGACCAAGCTGGACCAAGCTGGAACTGGCGGCTTTGGCCGACCGGGAATGTCTGGTCTATCATTTTAGTTTGCACATCTGTGTCTGGTGGTATGCAACATAAGCTCAGCCCGATTAATGTGGTGAGTGGACAGACTAGCTTAATAGATGGCAGCAGCTGACATGCAGAGAGCCAACCATGAAAAAGGAACACAGCCATTTTGCTCACAGGGAGGGACAACGGGTTAGCCAGCACCGGACGTTGGACATTCGACTAAATCGAAACTTTGCAGAACCCGAAGCCACAAAGAAAACAATCGAGGCGGACAAGTAGTGAGGCGGGCTGCATGGCCATTTTATGCCAGTTGAGGCCGGAAAGTTTGGTGTCTGGTTTCTGGTGTCTGATGCATGACATGTACCACCTTCAATGTTAGCCAGGCGGGACTGCTCTGGTCAGTTTGGGTGCCCATGTGAGTGAATGATGTCACCGGCCGGCGTGGACGGAACATTGGAATCAATTTTGATTCATTACTTAAGTAGGTACTTAAGTAGTGGCGGGCAACTGGATCGTAGCCGAACTCCAGCTGTCCTTGGTTGTTGATACACTTGACCTTACTGCATCCAATAAAGACATCTGGACCTTATATCTTCCGTGCCATGCCCAACTGTCAAGTGCCCGTTATCGGTCTCAAGTGCTGTTGGGACTAAAGTCAAGCTGCAACCCCCCACGCTTTTTTACCGAACAGTCAAGTCCATGTTCAATTGCGGAGAGCCTGATTTGGTTGTGCTTGTTCCAGGTCCAGTCCGGTCTGGTCGGTTTCTATGACTAGACCAGACATGGAATATGCAAATTACATGCAAGTCGTTCTGCCGGTACACGTACAGCTACATCTCCTCCGATGTTGACTCCGGCTATTATCCCGCCCATGCCTAGCACCACGTACTAGTCGTTTTCCTTGAAGTCGCCGTGGTTCCCATTATGTGCTGTTAACCTGTCGAGTGGGGGTGGCCACTGATCCAAAACCTCATCACTACTACCAGTTATTCAGTTGTACTTGGGCAACTTTCGGGGATCACGTAGTCGCGGAGCCATGATGTTGTTGACTCCTTGAGCCACTTGTACCAAATCTGTGTCTCCACCGTCCTTGCTATTATCCGTCCTTGGTCATTTCGTCTTGTGTACTGTCCTTGTCGAGACTGTTGCTTGCTCGCTCCCCGCCCAAATGGCAGGCCCTCCTCCATTCCCAAAGACTTCAGTCATGAAGACGGGTCTTGGGGAAAACGACGAAGACGTGCCTTTGTCCCTGCAAGATAGCGAATCAGCCGCCGCCAGTCTGTTGCAATACGCAGAGGACGAAGCAGTGCGCTCGGACGAGGATAATGACCTGGAAGAAGATCTCGACGCCCTAGAAGTTGAATCCGACTCACATCGCGAAAAATGGAACAGCCCTCGAATCAATGCATTCCGGTATTGCGGCGTCAACTTGTCTTTTTTTGTCATGGGCATGCATGATGGGTGTATTGGGGTACGTATGAAGCCTGGCTGTTTAGAAGCTTTGAGCTCTTTCCAAACCTTTTTTCCCCATTTCACCCTCTTGTACTTGGCTCTGAGAATTTACATGCTAATAGAAAGGGTCAACCTATTGGAATTTTAGGCACTCCTCCCATATGTAAGTTGATTCCATCCGTGACGAGTCTTCCCGCCGTGTCTCTCTAGCGGTCCGCGGCCCCAGAGTCCATGACGCTGAATATATCACCAGATCGAGCAAGATTATGGTATCAACCATACTACAGTCTCGACTATCTTTATAGTGCCGTTTCTTGGATACGTTACAGCAGCATTGTCCAATAATTGGATTCACTACCAGGTTGGTCAGCGAGGCATCGCCTTCTTGGGTCCTCTCTTCCGCCTCATCGGATATACTCCCGTCGTTTTTCGCCCTCCATTCGCGCTGCTTCCAATCCTTTTCATGTTCACCGGATTTGGGAGCGGTATAGAGGATAGTGCTTACAACGCCTGGGTCGGCAACATGCACCAAACCAACGAGTTGCTGGGCATCATTCATGGAGCATTTGGATTAGGCGGGACCGTTGCACCTATTGTTGCTTCCACCATGGTGGCCAAGCTGAAAATGCCGTGGTACTCCTTCTACTACATATTCATCACCATTGTCTGCATTGAGCTTGTTTTCGGGCTGTGGGCATTTTGGGGTGCCACCGGTGCAGCATATCGACGAAAGCTTCGCAAGGGAGGCTCGGCCGAAGGGGCAACTACAGCCACAGTCCTACAAGAGCCCGTCACCTGGCTCGTGGCCATCTTCCTACTCTTCTATGCTGGCGCGGAGGTTAGCCTGGGCGGTTGGATTCCCACATTCATGATGAAGGAGAGACACGCCGATGGTTTTCTCGCTGGTGTTACCGCCACGCTTTTCTGGTTCGGTTTGTCCCTTGGCCGAATAGTACTGGGCTTCATTACCGGCTGGATTGGGGAGAGGCTGGCCATTACCGCATATCTGGCATTGTGCATTGCTTTTCAGCTTGCCTACTGGCTTATTCCCACCAAAATTGGCGCCATGGTTTTCGTTTCTTGCTTGGGGTTCTTCCTGGGACCTCTATTCCCAGCTGCTATCGTGGTGGCGACCAAGATATTGCCTACTGAATACCATGTCAGCGCAATTGGATTCTCATCGGCAATCGGCGGTGGCGGCGCTGCCGTCTTGCCATTTATCATTGGCATAATCGCCGAAGGCCATGGTGTTGGCGTCCTCCAACCTATTATTTTAGTTGTGTTGTTTTTCCTCGTAGGTATATGGATGTGTCTGCCTGAAAGGACACGCACTAGAAAGAGGCGTAATGTTCAACATGACAAGTTGAACTTGCGTGATAGATTAAAGACGACATGGTCTTGGCTCACAGGGGGGTTGAATCCGGATTTCACATAGAAAGCTCCTCGGCCAGGCTGTGGTGATGCAACTGGGTCGAGGATAAAGAATCTGCTCCAACAAAAAAAAAACGAGGAGAAAATGATGGGTAACGAAATAAAACAAATTAAAATAGAATAAACCAAATGTGGTTCTTTCCCGTTGAAATCGTCACCATTTGCTTCTTTGTACTTCTACCTATGCGATCCGTAGAACATCTCTCTCTCTGTTGCTTGAGGAGCACTGAGGGGTCTGGCAATCTGGGACTTATCTTATCAGCGGGGCGGCAAAATTTAGTGAGTCTTGGACATGTCGGGTCTGGCAGGTTCCCATTTCTGGCTGCATGTGCAAAAAGCCCGCCAGACGACAATTACTATGCGACATCGGGCTTGTAAACCCACGTCGTGTCTCTCTGCGCCCTGACAACATCTTCATTCTTGTACTGCTGCAAGGCCATCCAAGGCCATCTGCGTTGCCTTTGGCTCGTTGACTCTACTACCCGTAGTCAATTCGGGCGGTAGCCATAAGCCAGCTCGCTCGACCAACAGCCCACTACCCCGCGACGTCACCTCTGGTCAGCTTGTTGCTCTGTCTCATGAAAAGATGCCATCCACGGTACCAACATCAAGGTCACCGTCAATGACGGCTACCATATCGCTAATTCAACCACTTCGGCCCGATCTTCACGAGCGAGCATGGGCATCGATACCCCATCCAACCCTCCCACTAATTGCAACAGCCCACGCAAAGGCTGTTACCGTCTTTTCTCTGTCTACACTTTCGTCCCACAGCAACCTGACTGGCGGTCATACTCGTTCCGTTCGATCTGTAGCTTGGAAGCCGGGTTTGCCACCGCACAAACTATGTCTCATTTCTGGGAGCTTCGATGCCACCGCAGGACTATGGCGCTGGGATGACGACTCTGCGGCCGACGCCGACGCAGGAAGAGATGGCCACGAGGTTGAAATCACAATGTCTGGACGCGGCCTTAGCGGCCACGGCGATAGCGATAGCGAAATCGGCGATTCTGGTGATAAGGACTGGGAGTTCACACTGGTCCTGGAGGGCCACGACTCGGAGATAAAAGGCTGTGCGTTCTCGCCCTCTGGAGCATACCTTGCTACTTGCTCTCGTGACAAATCTGTATGGATTTGGGAGGATATTGGTGCATCTGAAACAGACGACGAATGGGAAACTATCGCCGTACTCAACGAGCACGAAGGAGACGTGAAAGCAGTCGCTTGGTGTCCAGATGTGCCGGGCAGAAACAATCGTCGCCAGTACAGCTCAGATGTCCTCGCCAGTGCTAGCTACGACAACACGGTTCGCATATGGCGTGAGGACGCCGACGGCGAATGGGTCTGCGTTGCAGTATTGGAAGGCCACGAAGGAACTGTCTGGGGCGTTGAATGGGAGCCTCATCCAAAGAATGACCGATTTCCGCGATTGTTGACCTGCTCGGCGGACGGCACGGTACGCCTGTGGGCATTACATGAAGAACTTGACGATCAAGAAGACAACAACGGATTCGGCGGCACCAGTCGAAGTGCTCTTGGAGGAATTCCCAACACCATGAGGAGATCCTTGAGAGAGGAATGGACGTGCACTGCCGTCCTCCCAGCGGCACACGATCGAGACGTCTACTCAGTCACGTGGAGCAAACATTCTGGAGTGGTAGCCAGCACAGGGCGAGACGGCAATATTGCATTGTACAAGGAAGTTGACGGCCCAGTTACATCTACGGAAGAAACCGCAGTCCGGAGTAATGGTGACGGTCTCCATGGCGTCTCCGGTGTGCCAAACACCACCGGTGCTCATGCTCACCCGTCAAACCTACCGCCGTCCTCAAGAGCATGGGAATTGTTAACTACCATGCCGAACTCACATGGTCCGTTTGAAGTAAATCACATAACATGGTGTCGACGTTATGATGCCCGTTCTCAGAACAGAGGGGAGGAGGAGATGTTGATAACTACTGGTGATGATGGCATAGTCCGCTCATGGCAGGTCAAGGTTGATGAGCTGTAGAACTGGGCGACATATGTTGCAATAGAGCTACATGTACAAAACTTTTGCATCTGGAAAACTAGCAGTCAGGGCGGTAGGGTGTATGTATACCCTTGGATATCGCACGTAGTTCGACTAGAACATGCAACGGATGTGACACCTTTTGGCCGTACACTGACCTGTACCAGCTGTTCCAAAATACGGCGTCTATTTTGATCTCAATGTGAACTGGACAAACCACGCATATGCCAATTTTCGCCGTACCAAATCCATGCTACGATAACATTGGTACAAATACTACTAGTAGTTGCCCTCGAGAGGGCATTTTATGATACATTTACTAACACAAGGAGCTCTGTCTTTCATTTCAAACCACACCCTCCGCAGGTCAGACTCCAAAATCTAAATCTCTGTAGTGTCACCATGGCACTTCGTCGATTTCCCACTGTCCCATAATTTATTCTAATCATTGTCGCTTACTCGCCCTTCAGCTTATCTTGCTTAACAGTGAAAGCCATTTCCAAGAGATCTGCCTCCTCTTTCTTGTGCAAGTGCTTCATGCCAGTGGCGACAGAGGCACTGGGGTTACGACCGGCATACATGACATGCTTGCGGTCGTGGTACTTGGTCTGGTTGAGCAGAGTTTCAATACGGGGCTGAGTGAAACTCCAAGCACCGGCGTTGAGGGGTTCTTCCTGAGCCCAGACAATGGTCTTAGCATTAGGGTACATGTCGAGGTTCTCCTTGAGTTGTTGCCAAGGGAATGGGTTTAGCTGCTCAATGCGGGTAAATGCCACGTTGTCAATCTTGTTATCAGCGCGGTACTTATGCAACGTAGCCCAGACCTGACCGGTGCAAAGAATAACGCGATCAATCTCCTCGGGGGCCTTGATGCTGCCAGTCTGGTGCTCTGGGTCGGGAATAATCCACTGGAAGCCAGCATCCTCGCCGTTGAAGTCCTCAATATTTGAGCGAGCAAGAGGGTGACGAAGCAAGGATTTGGAGAAGAAGATGATAAGAGCTAAGAGACGGGTTAGTCGAAGGAGTTTACATAAGCAGTTTCCGTGGAAAGGTGAACGGAGTGAATGACTTACGTTTTCGGAACTGTCGATGCATCTGGCGGCGCAGAGCATGGAACAAATTGGCAGGAGTTGTCATGTAGGCAATCTGCATGTTGCAGTCCTGGTGTTGCCTGGCCAGCTTCTCCTCAGTTGGGAAGATTCGAGGATCCTCATTAGACAGTTGGAGGTAACGCTCGAGACGGCCAGATGAGTGTTCGGGGCCTTGGCCATCATATCCGTGAGGTAGAGACATGACAAGACCAGTTCGCTGCATCCACTTCACTTCTCCAGAGGCAATGAACTGATCAATGATGCACTGAGCGTTATTGGCAAAATCTCCAAACTGGGCTTCCCACATAACCAAGGCATTGGGTGACTGCAGAGAGTAACCGTACTCGAAACCAAGGGCACCAAACTCACTCAGAGACGAGTTCGCGATAACAAATTTGCCTTGATCTTTGCTGATGTGCTGCAATGGAGTGTACGTCTTTTCGTTCTCCTGGTCATGGAATACGGAATGACGTTGAGAGAAAGTTCCTCGCTCAACATCCTGGCCAGAAACACGAACATGATAGCCTTCAGTGACCAATGTACCAAAAGCCAGAGCTTCGGCAGTGGGGAAGTCAATGTTCTTGCCTTCAACAACCGACTTGGTCCTGTTGGTAAGAATTCGCTTCAGATTGCGGTGGATCTGGAAGCCTTCGGGTGCAGAGCCAATGACCTCTCCAACGTGGTCCAGAGTCTTCTTGTCAACACCAGTGGCGTGGTGGGGTAGAACTTCAGTGGCCAACTCCTTAGGGGACTTGAAACCGTTCCATGCCGACGTAGTCCACTCCTTAGACGTAGGAGTATAGTCCTTAGATTTGTTGAAGCTCTCTTCAAGCATACCCCACACCCACTGTTTGTGCTCCTCAATGTCTTCCTTGGTGAAGGTACCTTCGCGCAGAAGTTTGTTGACGTAGACGTCAATCTGAGGCTCCTTCTGCTGTATTCTCTTGTACATGAGCGGTTGTGTGAACGAGGGCTGATCGGTTTCGTTGTGGCCGTGCTTTCGGTAGCAGATCAAATCAATGACAACATCATGCTGGAACTCGGCACGCCAGTCAGCAGCCAGCTGGCAAACGAAATTGACGGCTTCAACGTCATCAGCGTTGACATGGAAGACTGGTGCGTCTATAGCCTTGGCAATGTCCGTGCAGTAGGCGGTAGAGCGAGCAAATCGAGGGTCGGTGGTGAAGCCAATTTGGTTGTTCACGACAAGGTGAATTGTGCCACCAGTAGAGAAAGCGGGTAGGGAGTGGAACCCCAAACACTCATAGACGATACCCTGTGCAGCAAAGGCAGCATCTCCATGCAGCAGAACACCCATGGCTGTCCTGTGTGTCTTCTCGTCATTATTGTAATGCTGGATGGCACGCGTCTTGCCGAGAACAACAGGATCTTCAGCTTCCAAGTGAGAGGGATTGGCTACCAGGGAGAGTTGAACACGCTTCCCAGAAGGAGTCGGGCGTTCAAAATTCATTCCCAAGTGGTACTTGACATCGCCCGAACCCTCGTCCTCGGCACCAAGGGTGCCGGCGAACTCGGAAAAGATCGATTCGTTGGGTTTTCGGACGACATTGCTGAGGACGTTGAGCCGGCCACGATGAGGCATGCCGATGATGATGTCCTTCACACCATAATCAACACTGCGGTCAATCAAAGCCTTCATACCAGGAACGAGGGTTTCGCAGCCCTCAAGGCCGAATCGCTTGTCGTTGGGATACTTGGTAGCAAGGAACGATTCGAAGCTCGAACTCCAAATAAGTCGATCAAGGACGCGACGTTTCTCGTCAATGGAGTACTTGAACGGCTGAGGGACTTCGAGTCGCTCACGCAACCAGTCACACTTCTCGCGATCAGGAATGTGAATGAACTCGACGCCCCATGATCCGGCATAGATCTTCTCACAGGCAGCCACTATTTCACGAAGGGTCATCTTATCGCGGCCCTCGCGTTTAAATCGAGGCAAAATGCCGGGACCCAAGGTGTATTCGGTGTCGAGATCGGCTTCAGTGAATCCGTAATGCTCCAGGGTCAACTCCTTGGGCTTGATATTACCGAAGCCTTCCGTAGTGTTCCTGATACCAAGAGGATCAATGTTGGCCTTGTGATGGCCTCGGGCCTGGTAGGCTCGGACGAGCAGTTGGACCTTCAAATGGTTTGTAACATCGGAACCGTCTTCGAGCGTCAAACTGCCGGCAAGTCGAGGCACGCCGCCAGTCATGTTGGGGACCAAATTTGGTGGTGGCTGAAAGGCCTGTGAGATGGGCATATCGCCGCTCTCCATGTTCTTGAAATAGACCTGCCAGGACACATGAACACTCTTGGGGTCTTGTTTCCACTGCATATACATCTCATCGATGTAATTGGCAGCGCCGCCAGACAAAAAGTTGTCACTGGGGTCGGGGGGCGAGTGAAGTGCATCAGTCGCATAAGACCTCGCGGCTGTAATAGCCAGCGGCCGGCGGGTGGCGGCCAGCTTCCATGACGATGTCCGAGCAGAAACTGTCGAGATGGAGCATTTGGACAGCGACGCGGAGCATCGAGCACCGCGAAGTAGCTGTGAGCTAGCTCTACAGAGCGGATTCCTCAGCATGATGAGGAGAGATGTAGAGCTTCAGGAGAAAACGAGACAAATGGTAGTGGACGGGCACAGGGTTAAAGCTCAATCGAACGACACATTCCCCAATCTCTCGATCGCAAGATGATCAAAAAAGAGTGGCGGAGTAAGTCGCAGACAGAGGTAGCAGAGGTGGCAAGCTGGGTATGAGGAGGTGAAGAAGTCGAAGATGCAAGCTGGCATGCACTAGGAGTCATTTACAGGAAAAATCATGACGGCAAAATCCTGCCAGTAACGTCAAAGTGCAGCTGGCTCAGATGGGGCAAACAGCAACGGCTAGTTTCCAGGGCTGCACCAGACCTTGTTGGTCTGGTCTGGTATGGGCCACTCAACTCCGAGCCATTGAGATCTCTGAAGGCCATGCAGTTTCGGGCGTCCCGGGCAAGAGGAGACTTCAATGTTCACTTGGCCAGACCAGACATGACCAGTGGACGGCAGTGGCACAAGGGGTCACAGGGCATCCTCGTTGCATTGACCGTGCATCCACAGGAGGGAGAATTAGCCACTCACAGCACCGCCAAGGGGCCGTTCTGGGGCCTCCAGGCCCTCCCAGTGGCCTAAGCCCAGCCATTCTGGGCTCAATGCCAGACATCCATCCAGCCACCCTGTGTTCGGTCCAGTCAAGGTGAGGCAAAACCCGATACCATGCCTGTCGCATAAATATTAGCACTGTAATGTGAACGGTTGAGCTCACCTCAACCTACAGTTCTTAGTTTAGAACCTCACACGGTACGGGTTGGGTACGGGGAGTATTCGGGTTGCGGCTCAGACTGAGGTCAGCTTTACCGACGCCACAGTTTTGAGATCAAGCCACAGTCTCCCTGGCACACTCGGTCTGTCACCAGCCTCACCTTAAGCTCACTCAACTTCAAAGCTGTCGGTTGTCGGTCCAGCTTCACGATTCATTTGCACGATCAGTCAGGCCGTCAGGATCCACCGCACATGATCTTAACTTATTCTCTTTACTGTGGTAGAAAGAGGTGAATCTTTTGGCAGCATATCCCCTCGCAAGGTTTCGTGTTGTGTGCCTTGCTTTCTAGCAGCACATAGCCCTCTACTGGCGACGTGAGAGTGGCCAGGGAGGTGAGGACATCAGCGCGAGAAACGGCGATGACGCTATCATTGCCCTGAAAGCGAGAAGGAAGGGCTTGGTCAAAGACTTCACAGCAGACCCCAAACTACCATGGCCACCCCAGCTGGTCGCACGCTGTTCAAAAAGAAAGATGGCATTCTCACCTTGACTGCTGATCATCAAACCGTCACATGGACACCGAATAGTGGTGGCCCGCCAACAATTTCTTTGCCAGTCTCCAGCATTACTAGTAAGACGTACCAGTGTGATTCTCTTGTATAGTCATGTTCATCCTAACACGCACATCTTAGATCTTCAGCAGACCCCTGAAACCGCTGCCAAGGTCATGCTGAAAATATTTGAGAAGGCAGACAATGGAGCCGACCCCGCGACATATCTCTTTCATTTCAATACTTCCGAAGCTAAGTCGGAAGCTAAGGCTGTCAAAGATGTCCTGTCCAAAATTTTGGCGGATATGAGGAGTAACGATGCTGGCGTCCCTCGACCAAGTGTTGGAACAACCACCAGCGGGAGCATCTCTACTCCTGCTGGTGTAGGTAGTGGATCTGCAGCCATGGCATTTGCCAGCGCGGTGAACTCGCAACCCCCGTCATCAACTCGGTGGTTTGATGAGACGCAGTTAAAGAATGATATAGAGCTCCAACAGTCCCTGATGAAAAAGGACAAGAGTCTCCACCAAACATATATGGAAGCCATAACGACAAAACCTGAATCAATATCTGGCGCCGCTTTCAACTCACAGTTTTGGTCTACACGCACGAACTTGCTCAGAGCTCACGCCATCGAAATTAATCAGAAGAAGGGCGCCTACAACGTCCTCTCAACGGTCAAACCGCGCACAGTTGATGGAGAATTGAAACTGAATATCAGCGTCGAGCAAGTTCAAATGATTTTTGCCCAGCATCCACTGGTGAAACGAATATACAACGAGAATGTACCGAAGCTTTCCGAGGCAGATTTTTGGTCTCGATTCTTCCTAAGTCGTCTGTCAAAGAAGCTTCGGGGAGAGCGAGTAACGGAAAACGACGCCCAGGATCCTCTTTTTGACAAATATGATGCCTCCGAGAATACACAAGGCGTTCAAAGCAAGATCATGTCGCAGAGTGTTCCTCACATCATCGATTTAGAGGGTAATGAAGAAAACCAGGGAGGCTTCAAAGGTGGTAATGCTAAGGATGTAGAAATGCGGCCTAGGTCAAATATACCTATCGTGAAGACATTGAACAGTCTGAGCGAGAAGATTATGGCCAATGTCGCACCCTCGGATGTGTATGACAATGATGCCCATGCGGAACGGGACGCATTCAGCGAACTTGCTCTGAGGGATTTGCGTGGTGACAACGCCGAGCGACGCATCATGCTCAATGTGAAAGAGCAGAACAAATTTTTTTCAAAGCAAGACGCATCTCCATCAGAAAATGCCCGCATTTTTGCGACGCAACGGCCACAAGAAGTTTTATCCAAGATTCGGAGTGCCCTGAGACAGTTCGAAGAAGACTCTAGTGATGGCGCTAGCTTGCAAGCCGCCATCGCTTTTGAGGACGAAAGCGATAGCGATGATGAGGATAAGAAGCACGTTCAAGTGGGATCTCGTGCCGCGATCAAAGCCGCCGAAATGGAGGTCATGGATGGAGTTCTTCAGCAGCGAGCACAAAAGTATGGTCACAGCACGGATGCAACATCTCCAATGGGACTACCATCTTCCATCACAGAGAAATGCTCGCTCACTCACGCGACAAGTATTGAATTTCTTCATCAGTTCTGGACTGCGTTTCTCTCTGGTGATCCTGACCGTGCTGCCGAACTTCAATATCTAGCCGAGTCTCTCAAACGATCAGTTGCCCGCATTACCGCGGTTGCCGAAGACGCCGATAAAGAGCGAGAGAGTATCATTCGTAAACGCAAACAGGAAATTCGCGACCATTTCGAGCGTACGGGCAAAAAAATCAGATGGAAATCAGATATGGTTGGAGGTGGACGAGACGCCGTCCTCAAACTGATGCAACCGGTGCTCCACGCTCTGGACAAAGCACAAGCTGATTACTCCAGAGCGCTGGCAGCCGAGGGAATACAAATATCAACCGAGGGTTAACAGTCACTCTCGCATTTCATTCAATAGGTAGACTGCTATGAGATTGCCGCTAGAGGGCTAAAAGTGCCATGCATCCACCGTAATACATTACTATGGTTTGGTACGCCTAACTAGAGCCATATGTAGTGTTTCAAGAGCGTTGCCGTCACAGCACTGCCATAGACACAATCATCCTCTTTCCGCAATATATGCAATGATAAAGAAATCGTATGCCGTCTGTTCTAGAATGGCGGACATGTGGCGAGTCACATCTTGCGCCAATGCCACTTTTCACAAATAAGTATACAAATATCCCCCGTGCTCTCTGAACATAACCGTCACTTACACCCAACGACGTTGGCGTATAAGGTCGCCGACCACGGCACCAAGGGGCATGTTCGACGTCGTCACCAACCACCGCGAACACATTACGGATATCAACTCCATTAGGTTTACGGCCGAATTCTTGCCTCGTCGGTTCTGCTATGCCCTTCCTCATACAGCAAACCAAATCCCATTGAGGCTTTCTTCTTTGACCCTTTTCGTCTGTTCCCATACTCCTCATCAAACTTGCGTATCAGCTTCAGCGAGGTCATATCTTCACTGATGCTCGCGGGGATCTGCTTCAAGGCACTTTCCAGATGATCATTACGCAGAATGCGGCGTTCCGGGTATCGATATGGCTCAGGGCCATCATGCTTCGCAGCTGCTTCATTTTCTTCCTCCACCGCAGCCATAGCAGCTGCAACGCACACATTTTTCAGATCAGATCCAGAATAGTACGGCGTTTCTTTTGCCAAGGCTTCCAGTGAGACGGAATCATCCAACAATTCATCCTTGAGCAGGAGCCGCAAGATAGCTGCGCGGTCTTCCCTGAGTGGCAGGTCCACGAGAATTTTGCGCGGCAACCTCCGCAGTACAGCGTCGTCCAAATCAAACGGTCGATTCGTTGCGACCATGATAAAAGCATTAGTCTCCTCCATACCGTCCCATTCCTTCAAAAACTGGTTAATATGCTCGCGATGTGAAGCCCTGTTGCTAAACATGCTACGATTCGCAAGTAGAGAATCCGCCTCGTCGATGAAAACAACACAAGGTTCTAGCCTTTTAGCCAAGGTGAAAACTGCCCGAATCAGCTTCTCACTCTCTCCGACCCATTTATCGTTGATAGTCGCGCCACTGATTTCAAGCATATTGGCGCCGCTCTCCTTCGCCACGGCTTTGGCAAGCATAGTTTTACCAGTCCCAGGCGGCCCGTACAGTAGGCAGCCTGGAATCTTATCCTGCGCAAGCACGCCGTAAGAAAAGGCATCGGGACGCACAAGTGCTAGAGATGTGAGCAGCTTGAGAGCCGATATAGTCTCTTGTGGGGCATGAACATCCGCGAATGTCGTCCGAAGATTCTCTCGGTTTATTTGGCCGGAGGAGATGCGCTTTTCATACTCATTCATCTTCAATACGTGTCGAGCGTCTGATTTGGGCTCTTCACGACTTTGATTACGAGCATCGTCTGCCTCCCTGTCCATGTCACCGTCGTCCTCGTCAAGGAAACGTTGGCCAGGCTGCTGTCGCAACGGACCCATTGAGCACCGATCAAGAACTCCGGTCGCACCGGATCCCTTACAATTCTCTTCAAGTGCCTTGAATGCGCATGCAAGGTGATATATCTCGGGAATCGGCAGGATAGAATCCCGTAGAAGAGAAAACTTGGGATCCCCTGAGCGCAGATGGGTTTTGACATGCTCATTGCACATATGCAGAGCCGCTGAGGGGGTTTCAGGACTTAATGCGCTAAGCATACGATTTATGTTGCAGATATTTTCGGCAAAGTAGTCCGTCTTTTGAAGGCTAAAGCGGCTCTGGGAGGTGTTGGCCTTTGCCATCGGGCGTCTGTATGTCCTGTCTGGCTCAATATGCCGCGTAATGACCCAGTCTGTAGTCGCCAATTGCCTGACAGCATCCTGAAACTCGTCGGAAGGCTTCTCAGATGACGAGGTTCCTACAATTGCGATGTTTGTTCCTTGTTGCCAAGCAGTGTCTACCATGACCCTCAACCTCCCAAGCAGCAGCGACCCTTCTAGTGTCATGCTCAACTCAACAATGTCGTGAACATGGATAAGAATTGGCCGCTGTGAGGTTTGGGATGGCGTCCTCTTGAGCTCCGGGGCTCGAATAATATGGTCCAAGATCTTGTCGATTTTGAGGTTTTCCCATTTAGTGAAGCAATCGAATTCGCCCTGTCGAATCTTTTGAAGCTCTTCCTCCAACGAGCCGCCAGAAGCTCGTAGGCTGATTATGCCAGCATCTGCATCACTATCATCTTCGTCATTCAGCCGAGAGGGACTCGTAGGATCCTGTGCGAGCTTCCCGTTCAACTCTGCCGCACGAAAGCCCATCATAGAGAGCGCTCCACGAGAGTAGGCCCAGTTTAAGCCCAAATAGTCGCCTACAAGCAAGGACAGGTCTTGTGCGTCCAGGTGAATCAAATCTGCGCGATTCCAGCATGCTAAATGCTGACCTACAGCCTCAGCTATTGATCTACCGCCGTAGCCAGAAATTGAGAGAACCGTGATGGGTCGTTTGCTAGTCTTGGGGTCGAAGACTGTTGGTGGCGCAGTTTGCAAGTCGCGCTCAATTGCCTTGGACATTGTCATGAGAGTATCTACTGGGAGATCTGCAATTGCATGGGGTAGGGGATATGTGAGCTGCTCTGCCTGACTGAGTTGTTGGTCCAAGGAAACAGTGAGAGCGAGGAACTGATCACGGAACTTGTGGGTTCTGTGATCAAGGTCTTTATATATGTTCCACCACCAAAATGGGCGAACTTTGTATGTATACTCTGCTTTTCTCGCTGGGTAAATGCAATCGACGACATGCCACGCGGAATCAAGAATCATGTCCCAGACCCTAACTACCTTTTCAATTGAGGCAGCCGTGCTCCAGCTATGGTCTTTAGGGTCGCTCCGAGAGCGTTTGAAGTCCATGAAGAGCTCGCAGTCTCTTAACAGCAAAGATGTCAAGGCAGTTTCAAAATACATCTCCATGGTTTGGTGGGTCTGTCTGGAGAGAGGTGTATGGCTTTGAAACAGAAGGGACGTCTTATCATGAGTCGCATCTTCGACTAGGGCTGCCGGTAGTCGCGGCTGTTTTTCTGGGGAATATATAGATATGTTATTATCGAGAAATTGTTTCGGCAGGTTAACCGGGGGAAGAGCAGATACTACACGCCGGCGGGACAAGCGATTCCTCATAGGGTTGAGGGAATGATTTCTCGTGCGGCCGCCAGCAGTCTCGGTAGCTGGATGTAGGTCGGGTCCACTGTCGTGTTCTGATATCGAGTCCTCGCCCGGTTTCCCTCCAGGCACAGAGTCACCGCCATGGCGATTGCAGCAGGATGAGTGAAAGGCTCGTCGAGGTATCGGTCGAGAAGCTCTTGCCGTTGCCAGGGCTCTCCTAGGCAAAGCTTTGAAGGCTGGCTCTTGCATCCGGACGGCTGGCGACAAGACTGAAAGAAGCCACAGTCTAGACTGAAATGGCGCAAGATATCAATAGCTTGCCGCGATTCCAATCTTTTATGTTGTAGGCCGCATCGTCAGTCTCCAAACTGGTTAACAATATTTCGAGTTGATGGGCAGCAAGACGATGTCTGTCTGTCGGGCCCCACATTTTCTTTTCATCAGTCTGGCGTCGGTGTCTGTCGTTCCAACAAGACCGGGCGCTTACGTGATCAAATATCCTGACCCAAGAACATGGTCACTGCTTTTGGAGAATTATGTACAGTACCGGTTTAAATTCTAGCCTAATTAAATTCTATCGAGGTGTTGCGGGGAAAGGCAACACTGTGGTGCTGGTGGAATAAAATGTCCGAATACTCAGTTGTGCGGTTTTTAAGGCAGTGGAAGTCATATATTTCGTGTGCACTTGACTTGTAATTTTGTGCGGTTGTTTCAATTGAGACCCCAAGGAACAAACCAGAGTTCGCTAAAGACAGAGACCGAGGACTGGGAACTTTGAAGGATGTTATTAATACAGTTGATGCTTCTGATGTAAATTGGAACTCATGAGCTGTGTTGTCTTTGTCTGGGTGGCTGGATCGTCAGCTCCAAATGTCGACGTAGTCCAGTACGTCACCCAGCAGCGTCATCTGCACGTGTCCTGATTCCTGAATCTAAGTACCTACCTTACCTAGATAAGGTACCTAGGTACCTAAACTAATCATCCTTGAGCAGACATTTTACCTGCCTGCCTACCTAGGTACCTAAGTAGGAAGTCGATGTCGAGCTGATACGACAAAACTCTCGTCCACATACTCGTGTGATTTCTTCCAGTAAGCAGGGAATGTGCGGTTTGGTGACTCTGGTTCCTTGATGTTACGTAGCCGCTCAGTAGTACCAGACTCGTCAGCGCCAACATTGAAAGCATCCGAATGCCCTCTCCAAGGCTGATTCTTGGCATTAGGCCCGCAAACCGTTTGATATTGCATTAGGTTTGATTTAATTCAAGGTCTGGTTCGGTCATCCAAGACTAGACATGTCGACAATGCCTGCAACATCAACGAAGCCTGGCCCAAG
This sequence comes from Pochonia chlamydosporia 170, assembly GCF_001653235.2. Classification (NCBI taxonomy): domain Eukaryota; kingdom Fungi; phylum Ascomycota; class Sordariomycetes; order Hypocreales; family Clavicipitaceae; genus Pochonia; species Pochonia chlamydosporia. The sequence goes on along the minus strand of NC_035791.1, from coordinate 4,713,125 downwards.
CCAAATGCCGACTCAGTGCTGTCTGGTCTGGTCACTCTTGTCTCCGCTAATACTGAACCAGTTAGTGCAAACAGAGCGTCAAGGTGCCCAGTGCCAGTTGAGAACAGAGGACAGAACATATTGACCAGACCTTCAAATGACCAGACTTAAGTAACTTGTCGTTCGAACCCAACTTAGTTGAGGTACCAGTTGACGTGTGCAGGTAAATTACTTGGGGAAGAAGCCACAAGCCTCAAATTCTCGGAGTCAACTTGAGTCGTCAAGTCCAGACGTAACTGGCGTCAAGGACCGCCAGGCCAGACATGCTGGATTGACCAGACTTCAACATTAAGCTTCCAGACGCTGCTGAGCGGCGCCAGCCAGCTTGAGGCCCCCTTTATGCCCCTTTGGCATGCAAGTGCAGACATGCATGTGGACTGGACGTTCGTTGGAGACAAAATTGACCAGACTAGACCAGACCAGACCAGCCCCGGACACCAAACATTTGACCAGTTGACCTACCAGACCCTTGCACCCACGTAAAGCGTAAAGCGTAAAGCACTTACCTGAGAATAAGCACATGCAGCCTTACATGGAGGCGTTTTCCCACCCATCTTGATTAATTTTGACCGTTCTAACCTCTGTGCTTCAACATTTGTCTGCCAACCAGTTTCGGTTCAGTGCCAAAGGTCCTGTCTCTGATTCAATCCGTGCATCCAGAGGTCTGCTTCGAAACTACGACTCCTCCAGGCAAGACTGACTGCATCGCGAGATCAAATCGGTCCAGAGTCGCAAACCACCACTTGCATCAGCGGCTCTTGCATCGTTTCCTCAACATTGAACGGACCCCCTCACAAACATTGAAAGGTTAACGCATCTCAGCGGCCTTTTCACGACGTCTTCATTTAGCATTTACGTACCAAGCTCTACTACCAGGGGAGTGTGTATGACATCGCCACGCCAGGCCTCGGAGATTTTCAAGCCTCTACCAGAAGATTGATTGCTCGGTCCTTCCTCCAATTGTTCCAGGTTTTCCATTTCCATCTCTCCTGTGTTAAGAAGACCCGGCCGCGCTCGAAAACTTTTGAGCATCCCGAGGCGTCTGGTGGAAAGCGGTTCCAAGACCTTTCTTTACATGTTGTCATTCGCACCTTCATACTTGGATAAAAACCAAGAAGCCTTCCGACAGTGACGGTCTGATCACACTCTATTGTAGAGGTGGTTGACCAGATTCTCTTCTCCTGCTGCATACGCGCTTTACCTCGGCGCTTTGAGTAGATCAACAAGATATCATACGGAGAACCCACGGCAATTCTTATAGGACTCGCTCTCTTCATTTCCTCAAATTCTTCTGCTTCTCCTACTCCCTTTCGCCGGCATCAATCACTCCGACCATCAGCCTCTGCACCATCCAGTTCAGTGGCATTTTTGAGGACCTTTATACTTAGGGCCATCTCTCTGTGGGCAACATACTTGTCCTTCCGAGGAGGCGACTCTGTCACACTCACTCATTGTCTCACCCACTCTCTTCCATTTACGTATCGAATCTCTGAACTCCCAGATGTGATACAATGTCGGCAGTAGCAGGTCAATGTGGTACAGACCAGCCATCGGGGTCTGACAGAGACCCTGATTCTCCTCCGCACCACAGGACATATCACCCCAAACGGCCACACAAGAAATCTCGTCTTGGATGTCAGAATTGCAAGAAGCGCAAGGTGAAATGCGACGAAAAGCGCCCTTCTTGTGGGGTATGTACGCTTCGCGGGGACAAATGCGTCTACTCTCCCTCCGCGAGTAAACCAAAGACGCCATCAGTATCTCCTCGCTCGAGAAAATCTTCCCCTGGTTCGACTTCTCTTGTGCCCGTATCATATCAACGCACCATGCCTTTCGTTGTGGCTCAAGAACCCCTGCCGATTGCTACTGGCTGCGATGCCATCGATATGAAAATCCTCTGGCATTTCTTAGGCCATACCTGTACCTCTTTCTCTATTAAAGGCGGCGATTCCAGACCCGTGGAAGATCTCATGCGGAATACTGTCATGGACCACGCCTTCAATGTCAGATTTCTTTACAATTCAGTCATGGCTTTATCGTGTCTCCATGCCATTGAAACGAGGGGCGATGACATGGGTGATCCCCTTCGTCTTGTCCACTACCAGGACGGTTTATTCGAGGCCTACTCAGCAGCTGTTTCCACTGCTCATCCAGAAACGTACGGCGCATTGCTAGCCAACTCTCTTCTCCTCACAGCCCTATCTTCTCAAAATTTTCGAATCCCTCAGACTGCTGATCTCTACATTATTCAGTGGATGGCCATCTGGCGGGGTATCGGGACAATTTTTAAGAGAATAGATAGAAGATCCTTGAGGGGCACCGGGTTAGAACAACTATTTTATCGCCCGTCTATGGATCTTGATGCTGCTTTCGAATACATACCGTGGAATCTCAAAACCTTGATCTCCTCAATACCCGCCAATGATCCAGATCTTATCTACATTGGAACGTATGTCCGAGGACTGAGGTATCTAGCAACGCTGTACCAAAACATGCACCAGCGCGGATTTGGGGCTGTAATGAAATTACGTGTCATCACTTGGTTTACGTACTTACCTCAAGATTTCGTCCAACTGATCTTCAGCAGGAACTGTCGAGCGCTTGTCATTCTAGCTCATTACGCTGTTTTCCTCAAGCTAACTACTGGAGTTTGGTGGTTAATAGGCGTGGGTGCTAGGTCTCTCCAAGATATCTGCACATTCCTCGGCCCTGCGTGGTACGACGAACTGGAGGCCCCAATGAAAGCAATTCAAACCGAGAATCCGGTAGAGCTGGCAAGGCTGCTTCTGGGCGATACTACGTGGGAACCTCGAACGTCCTCGGCTGATACATGGAGTCTGCAGGAAGAGGAAGAGGCGAAGCAGCTCACCTTAGTAGATGATCAAGGACGGCCTGTTCGCTATGAATCTGAAGCAGGGACCATGGTTCTGGCGAATCCGAGCCAACCTGACGACGAACCTGTGTGGAACGCTAGTCTATAACAGACGATTGCGATTTTGATAATTCATCTGCATACACTCGTGTGGAGCTTAGAGGCTGCTGTAAAACATGATTAGCCCGACGGGAACATACAGGGTCGTTGCAACCAAGTCTCGCATCGGCCCCAAGATGATGTGTCTTGAGGGTTGTAAAGATTATTCCGCAGCCTGAAATTTCTATATTCCGACGGAGTTTCTATCGAAAAGAAAAGGTGGAATGAGCGTCAGCGCAGCGGGTTTCTGTATATATGTTAATTTCCCAGCGAAAATTAAGATGCGGTAACAACAGCCACTTCTCGATTCATAAAGTTATCAGGTAGCATCAGCTGGCTTCCACGACGTTTCTCGGGGTTGACTGCATAGTTCACAAGTATATCCAGCTCGCACCCAATCGACAAGATCACAAGTCACGATGTAATTGCAGGATACCGCATTGTCTTTTATTTCAGGTCTCCGAGCGTCTGTTTCGTAGTTTCAGCAAAGACAGCCAGCCCGAGATAGCAGTCTAGAATTGCACATGTATCGGGGTCTGGATGTATACCAGAGTGACCTATGCGTCCCTCGGTCAGATAAGCCATGAATCTTGCTGTAACTTCTGGCATCACTGTTGAAAAATCTGGAGAGGCAGCCTAAAGAAGAATTCACGTATGCAACTAGTTTGACCTACAGAGCTGGCGGACCATGGTGACTCTAACAGACTTGATACGACATTGCTTTGCGATACAGAGAATCCCTTCCTAAAGACAATGGTCAGAGCGCTACAATTGTTTGGCAAAAATTTCTTCCTTTGGATAGGCCGCGGTGCCTAATTGGACGATTCCGTTCCTGCGTCACTAATCATTAGCCAACCACAGCTGTCACCAAACCTGCTCGAGGCCAGAGTCCGTCTCAGAATTATACTACGATTAGATGCAATCACAAAATAGCGAGGGTCAAGACATAAAGAGGAAGTTTTATCATTGGTACACAGCCCACAAAAGAGACTAAATAGATGGAGCTTTAGAAGAAACCTCCCCAGCCCCGGTTCCTCTGGTCTATACACAGGCTCCTTCTCCACACCTTCTAGGTATTATGTAGTTAAGGCGCCTAGTTCTTCTCCAAGTCCGCAAGAATCTTCGCACCCTTCTCCTTGGCGGAGGCAAGATCACCAACCATGTAGAAGGCACCCTCGGGAAGGCTGTCACCCTCACCGCTCAGAATAGCCTTGAAAGAAGCAATAGTCTCCTTGAGGTCGACCAGCTTACCCTCGATACCAGTGAAGACCTGAGCAACAGTGAAAGGCTGGCTAAGGAAACGCTGGATCTTACGGGCACGCTCGACAGTGAGCTTATCAGCCTCAGACAATTCGTCCATACCCAGAATAGCAATGATATCCTGCAGGGACTTGTATTCCTGAAGGATCTGCTGGACACGAGTTGCGGTGTTGTAGTGCTCCTCACCGACGATACGGGGATCAAGCATACGGGAAGTAGAGTCGAGAGGGTCGACAGCAGGGTAGATGCCCAACTCAGAAATGCCACGGGACAACACAGTAGTGGCGTCCAAGTGAGCAAAGGTGGTGGCCGGGGCAGGATCAGTCAAATCGTCAGCGGGGACGTAGACGGCCTGGACGGAAGTAATGGAACCCTTCTTGGTGGTGGTAATACGCTCCTGCATACCACCCATATCGACGGCAAGAGTGGGCTGGTAACCGACGGCAGAGGGAATACGACCCAGCAAGGCAGACACCTCAGATCCGGCTTGAGTAAATCGGAAAATGTTGTCAATGAAGAGCAGGACATCCTGGCCCTCCTGGTCACGGAAGTACTCAGCAATGGTCAAACCAGTCAGGGCGACACGGGCACGGGCACCAGGGGGCTCGTTCATCTGACCGAACACCAGGGCGACCTTGGATTCGCCATCGAGCTGAATGACAGAGGTTTCCTGCATTTCGTGGTAAAGATCGTTACCCTCACGAGTTCGCTCACCGACACCAGTGAAGACGGAGTAACCACCGTGGGCCTTGGCGATGTTGTTGATAAGCTCCTGAATGAAGACAGTCTTGCCGACACCGGCACCACCGAAGAGACCAATCTTTCCACCACGGGCGTAAGGGGCAAGAAGATCGACAACCTTGATACCAGTGACGAGAATCTCAGCGGAGGTAGACTGGTCAATGAACTCCGGGGGATCAGAATGGATGGGCAGGAACTTGTCAGTCTTGATGGGACCGCGCTCGTCAATGGGATCACCGGTGACGTTGATGATACGACCAAGGGTAGCAGGACCGACGGGAATGGTGATGGGAGCACCGGTATCAGCGGCCTCACGGCCTCGGACGAGACCCTCGGTACCTATTTTGAGGGATTAGAGTTTGCGCACATAAACATAAATGGGGCGATAACTCGCAACTTACCATCCATGGCAATACAGCGGACAACATTCTCACCCAGGTGTTGCTACAGATATATGTTAGCCAACTATTGCCATCCACCTTGGTTGATTCCGGTTCACAAGTCACATACAGCGACCTCAAGGACGAGCTTCTGGCCATTGTTATCGGTCTCGAGAGAGTTCAGAATAGCAGGCAGCTTGGCGGTGTCGAACTTGACTGTACAACGGTCAGTATGAGTTTTCTCGTACCGTAGATTTAGTAAATGGCTATGAGAAAAGGTTTGACGAACCATCGACGACGGCACCAATGACCTAAAAATTGTTGTTAGCTCAAAATGCCTCCCCGATCGGCAATTCGCTGAAGGATGTTTACCTGGTGAATTTTGCCAACTCCAACACTGGCAGAACTAGCATATCTGCTGTTCAGGGGGAATCGGAGAGCGGCAGGCTTGAGGGCACGTCGCGAAGCGGCGGCCGAAAAGGTCGGGCGAGACGCCCTGGCGAAGGAGGAAATGCCGCTGCAAGAAACAGCCACGGGTCAGCTCAATTCGATTCAATCGGCCTCAATTGGCGCTACCGCCGCGCAAAAAACGCTGAAACTCAAACTCAGGCGCCGAGACTCACCTCTTGAACATCTTCCCAGATGGCAGAGAGCGATCAGATATGGGAGTGGAGAGAGATTGGTTGGAACTGGGGGAGAATTTGCAGAGTGAGCAGTTTTGCTCGGAAGCGGACGACTTCGTCGGTTAGAGCTTTCTCATGAATCACGTGACACGCTAGCCTGAAATTACTTGCGCTGGGCCTTCACAGTGCAGGCCTCGGGTTTTGCAGGAACGCGATGTCCCTTGGGTGGTACAGCATGGGGCTGAACAAGTACAGTAACGCCGAGCAGATGTTCTACACGATCTTGACACCGTTGGAACCTACATTTTTTGTTTCACTCTCCTCCATATCATGTACCTAAACATTGTAGGCTTGTTTATCATTCGGCTCGGGTTGATAGCACGCGGTCTAAATATTATGACTGTCTCGACAGTTACTATGGAGTACTTCGTCTGGAATCGTGAGAATGATCCATGCACAGTGTGAAGTGGCCCCTTGTCGCCCCGGTCAACCAAGAGGAGTTGCGGCAGACGCCTGGATCAGTTCAGTTGGTACCTGAGGCTCCGTCCTGGTCCCCCTTTCCTGAAGTATCAGGCACGGCCTTGCATTCTCTGTGTGACTTCGCCGGCCATTTCAGCACATGCAGTGGGTCAACCTTGCTCCTGGCTGACCCACTGTCACTTTGCTCTGTGCTCATCGCAACATTGAAATTTCTGAAATACGGACCGCGACAATATTCAGCGCAGTGCCCATATCTAAAGACTTTGCCAGTTTTGTTGTTTTTCCTTTTGCTCAGGGACAGACAATTACAAGATACATTTCATACTAAACGTGTTAGAGCTAGAAAAGGACAAATGGAAATGCTTTTCAAGATGAAGCAAAAGCCGTCGGGAGAAATCTGAGTACGTATGAAGTTACAGTTTTGTGCAGAAAAACCTCTTGGAGCCCAACTTCGAGACCCAAACATGTTCCGAATACTACAGTCCTTATTAGAACCACTCAGTCGACCTGTGAAAGTGGTTATGATCATTACCCTCCGCCCCAATCCATAGGCAGGGTATCTCGCAGACCATCTCACAAGTTGTTACTGCCGTGCAGTCTGCTCTTCACGTGCTAGTACCTAGTTCAACGAGTCAATTTACGTTCATAAGAAATATCCAGTTGGCGCAGAGAATCGTGTAAACTTACCATGGCTGTGCGGCAAGGAATATACACTTGGGTCCAATTCTTCCTTCCGTTCCATTCCATCGGAGTCGTAAAGAAGCGTGTGCTCTCATCCACGCGGCCGAATCCTCCAGCTTCCTTGGAATCAGTGTCGAGAACGATAGAATACGTGCCTGCATCCTCAACACCAATGCGGTAGTCGGCGAAGCTCTCGGAATGGTGGAAGTTGAAAATGAATACCAATCCTGCTCGCTCGAAGACAATGACCTTGTCGCCTTCGTGTTTGAGAGAAATGAAGGCTTGAGGGGAACTAAGCCACCCGTACTTGGCTTCGCATTGATTCATTGATCGATCGAAGTTATTCAGATACTGGTATCGTAGTAAATCGTCTTCTGTCAGGTTTAGCTGGCGACGAGCATACCAAAAAGAATTGTTATTCCCTTCCCTGGGAAAGTCGAGCCACTCTGGATGGCCAAACTCGTTTCCTTCAAAATTCAAATATCCTTCACCGCCCAGGCCATGAGTTACCAGCCGAATCATTTTGTGAAGGGACATGCCTCTTTCAATTACAGGCGTCAGTGGCGACAGAACCGACATGTTTGTGTACATTTCTGCGTCACAGAGATGCATCATGAGAGTCTTGTCACCAACCAGGCTGTTTGTGGGAGAGTGTTAGCGAACGACTAATAAATAAAGAAGGCTGGGAACATACGCTTGATCATGACTCTCGCAATAGGCAATTGTCTTCTCTCCGTGTCGTCGATTTGTGAGCGTAAAGCAAATATTTCCAATGTCCCACTGCTCGTCTTTCAGCTCTTTTAGAATCTTGATCCACATGTCGGGGACGGCCATTGCCAAACGATAATCGAAGCCAACACCGCCGAGCACAAGTGGCAAACAGAGAGCGGGCATGCCAGATACATCTTCTGCTATCGTGATACACTCAGGAAATAAAGAGTGCAACATTTCGTTAGCAACCATGAGGTAAACTACAGCCTCCTCATCAACTTCAGCTCCAAAGTATTCGTGATAGCCACCTGAGAAGCCTCTGCGAACGTTCATTAGAAGGTAGAACAACAGTGGTGGGAAGGTAGACAATGACTCACGTGCCAATACCATGATGAACGTAGAGCATGCTGGTTACGCCGTCGAACCTAAACCCATCGAACCGGTACTCTTCCATCCAAAAGTGCAAGTTACTGAGAAGGAACCGGAGCACTTCGTGGTGTCCATAATTAAATAGCCGGCTGTCCCATTGGTCGTGGCGCCCTTTACCACCACCATGGAAATATTGGTGATCTGTTCCGTCAAATTCGTTTATGCCATCCAATACATTCTTCGAGGCATGGCTATGTACGACATCCAACAACACAGTTATTCCCATGCCATGTGCCGTGTCAACCAACTCCTTGAGATCTTCAGGGGGTCCGTAACGACTGCTGGCTGCGAAGAAATTGTTAACTTGGTAGCCAAACGATGCGTAGTATGCATGCTCCATAACAGCCATCAGTTGTATCACATTGTACCCAAGGTCATTTATCCTGGGGAGCATATTCTTTGTGAATTCTTTGTAAGTCGCCACTCTTTGATCAGGTGTGGATATTCCAACATGGGCCTCATACACACGAGCGCTTTTTGGCTTGGACGGTCTTGCGTGCTTAAAGGTATACTTCTCATGGGATGGTGGGTTCCAGAATCGTGCTTCATATGCTGGAGACACGCTGAGATCCTGAGTGACGTACTTGATCCAAGCCGGAAGTCGGTCTACCCTCTCTCCAGTAGGCAGCTTCAGCGATATCTGGTTTCAGATAATCTCAAGTCAACTTCTTTTCTCTTTCCGATGGGCGTTCGTATCTACAGACCTTTATTTTTGAATTGTGCGGTATCGCTGGACGGCCCTCCTTGGGTGGAAGGACGATCTCGAAAACCCCAAAGTCATTTTTCCTCATCAAATGGGAAGTGATGTCCCAATTATCTAAGCTTTGTGTCAGCTTTCGATGAGCCTTTGTGGGAAGTAATGGGACTGTTGCGACGCACTGAACTCTCCTACAAGTGATGCCTCCACAGCATTGGGAGCCCATTCTCGATATGTGATGGTATTGTCCTTACTCGCATTTAGGCCGAAATTTTCATAGCCCTAAATCACCCGGTTAGATCTGCCTTGGAGGGCAACATAAGATCGTCGAAACAATTTTGGGCGTGCCTACCTTGGCAAATTTCTCTAGTCCTCCTTCAGTGGTTTTAATTCTGTTGATCCAATCATGGGATCTGGCATATCTCCGCTTCAGAGCTTCACTAAATGGCTCTAACCAGGGATCGAGTTTGACAACACCTATGTTCATGTTTAGACAATGAATTCTGAATATTACATGATGTAGCGGATTTGCAGTACATACCAGTGCCATCTCTGGGAACATCGTCTGGGGAAAGTCCGACAGCGCCAGCTTCATTAAGCAGCTTCTGAATGTCTGTCATGGTGTCAATTGATTGAGCCTCCTTACAAAGGATGAAATCCGACGGTGTAGCAAGTTGTCTTGAGGTCATTAACTGAATTGTGTAAGGGACAATGGCCAAGGTTGATCAATGAGCTGTTGTGGGGGCGAAGCTGAGGGGGCGCGAGATATCTAGATGTCTGGTGGTCTGGTCTGGTCTGGCAGCTTGCTTCGCGGTGCGTCCTTCCTGAGCTCCAAGCTCTGAACAAAATTGAAAGATGTGCGGCAATATCTGAACGTCTGCAGATTTGGTGAATCTATGTTGAAGTGCGGTTTTGTCACAAAAAAAGAAAAAGAAAATTGAGTCGCGTGCTACGATACAGAAAGTGTCAATCAGGCAGGCTTGGAGCTTTATCGCAATTTACCTGATCTGAAAAATGGAATGCGCACGATCTTGTCATTCTTGCAAGGTTCAACAAAGCTAGTGGCGAAGGTGCTGCAGCGGGGCTGCCGGTGATATGGTGACGTCGAAGTAGCGCCGAGTGATTGACAGCTAAAGCCTGGCCAGCCACCAGTGCAGGAAAAGAACATTGAATTCAATGTTGTCGAATCTTGCTGTCAAGTACTCCGTATCTCAGGTCAATCAGCTTGAGCGCCAGGGTAGACCACCGGAACGGCAAGAAATGAGGGTCCATGTCTGGTCTGGTCTGGTTGAGGCACCATCCTTCAGTCATAGCACCAACCACCACACCTCAGGACTGGACTGTTGGGGCCACAAGATGAAAAGCTATCAGATACAGTACGTTTCCGTAAATACCCAAAGTGCTGTACAGTACCAGACATCATGTCACTCGAGAGCCAGCTGGCTGCAAAAAAATTGCCTCAGGTAAGTGGTCATTGCCACCGTGCCAACCTTGATGTGTGGAAACTGGCCAATAGTGGCACGAGCTTGAGATGAGATGCGAAGAATCAACCCGGACCACAAGATCCATCTTCTGACGGATGCTGATGGCAGTCTAAAATCTCGAGAACGTACCTGGGTACCTGGGTAGCCAACAAACAGCTGCCTTATACAAAACCCCTTCACATATGCTTATAATCTTATCACTGAGTGGAAGGGCTTTGAAGTTGGACTTACACTCCCAGCCGCCAGTAAAGGAGGCCCAGGTTCTGATGTCCCAGCCGACTCTAGCCTCGTTCACGTTCGTCAAATGTCAAGACATCAATGGTCTGGTACTTTGATAGCTGACAGAGAGCACCGCACCAGACCAGAGCAAAGATGGACAGAAACATTGAAGAGATTTGCCCCACCCTCAACGGAAACTTCGAAGTTGCCAGAGCTCAGCATCCCGGCAGTAGCCTGTTGCCTGAGCAGACCAGGCCAGCACCAGACCACACCAGCCCAGATTTGCCCCCCGGCCGGCTGCCACATGCAGGCCTTCAACAGCGGAGCTAACGCAGCCGATGGCGGATTGGTCCCTGCGCATGCTCCAACATCCAGCAACATCGAACCGGTCTGGTAGGTCGTTCTGTGTGGGCTTGGGATCCATGCATGTGTCCATCTCCAGCCTGGCTTGAATGCCTTCACCGCACCACACGTGCCTCAGATACCACGCGGTACGCCTGGAAGTATTACAAACAACTTGCCCATAGCCTGTACCACCTTCCATGACCGCGATTTTATGAAGCTAGCTATATTAATCTTTTTTTATATTTTCTATCTGACAAGCAACGAGTCCATTTCTTCTACCGCCCCCAAGATCCTACGCCTTTCCTTGGACCGGTAGACGTCATTGCAGCCTCCGCGGCTCTCCGGTTCACTTTCCCCAATCCCAAGTTGGCCTACTTACGCCTTGCATCTACTACATATAAGATTCAAAGGTGTGATATGCGTAGCTCATTCTCAATCAGCTATGCTTGCGCAGTCAAGGAAGCTAGTTTGCCTTGTGCAAGCCGGCGTGCGGGCTGAGGGCCGCCCACAACGTTCAACCTGTAACAACTACATACGCCGGTTTACAACCACAGCTCTAGTTTGCACATCTCAACGAACTCCAGACTTGAATTCCGGCTTTACGGGTAGCTATGACCCCACGAAGGAGTCGGGCCGTGGCCCTATGTTCAATAAAGCCAACTTCGGTGTTCCTCAATTCTATCCCCGGGACCTGAAGAAGCGTGTGGATGAGTACGTGGTAGGGCAGGAGAGGGCAAAGAGGACCATATGTTCAACCCTCTTCAATCATTATCAGAAACTTCGACGGCGTCATCAACATGAACACGAGCAAAGGAATCTCCATGAGAAAATGATGCGCCAACGTTTCGCTCGCGACCGAGAATTGCATCAAAAGCGGAGAGAAACCCATCCTGTAGAAGGTTTGTTTCTACGCTCTAAAATCTCCTCAACGGCATAATAACTCTCCTGTAGATGAGTTTCCTGGCCACAATGAGTCTCTCAGACAGTTGCATGAGACTACCGAACTCGAGGAAGATCCACTAGACCATTTATACGTCCCAGAGGATCACTCCTTGCCTGAGCAGGTGAAAATTGACAAGAGCAACCTGCTCTTGATTGGGCCTACAGGAGTTGGCAAGACTTATATACTAGAGTAAGTTGACGCAGTCCCTCGCCCAAGATGACAACGAATCTAAGGTGATCCAGGACTTTGAGCAAACAACTTCATGTTCCATTCTCGATATGTGACTGCAATTCCCTGACGCAAGCCGGCTACATTGGTCAGGATGTAGAGACTTGCGTTGAGCGCCTTCTCATAGAAGCCAACTACGACATCAAGGCCACGGAATATGGAATTGTGGTGCTCGATGAGTTCGACAAGCTTGCCAGAAGAGAGTCCCCTACCGGTCGTGATGTCGGCGGGGAGGGCGTCCAGCAAGCACTGCTCAAGTTAGTCGAAGGAACCAAGGTCACAATCAATGTTAAGGATAACCGGTCATTACGATCAACTCCACCCGTTACGGCAAGTTACAATGCCGGCGGATCATCCTCATCCGCTCCACAGACCGCTCCTCCTGGGGGGAAAGTTGATCAGTATACCATTGACACCAGCAACATATTATTTGTCTTTTGCGGTGCATTTGTCGGCTTAGATAAAACCGTTTTACATCGTGTAGCCAAGCCATCAATGGGCTTCGGTGGTGAGCTGAGGGGCCGCTCGACACTTGCTGGGAGCAAACATGTGCTTCCTCCGGATACATACACTCATGTCGCTCATCACGATGCGATGCCGGAAGCTTCTTTCACTCCACTGGATCTGGCAACACCCGCAGATCTTCAAAGTTTCGGATTCATTCCGGAGCTAATAGGTCGTTTGCATAATATTTGTGCTCTGAGTCCCTTGTCTACTGACGATCTACTCCGAGTGCTCACGGAACCGCGGAACAGCCTTGTTGCACAATATACAGCCCTATTCGAGACATATCCTTCGCGGCTGTTCTTCACCGAAAGGGCTCTGTATGCTGTTGCGGAAAGAGCCGCCGCCGCAGGAACCGGTGCCAGAGGTTTGAAAATGGAAATGGAACGGGTTCTTGCCGAACCGATGTTTGACGCCCCTATGCCTTACGTACTTATCACCGAAGCTTGCGTCAAGGGATCCGAAAAGGCAGCGTACTGGGGCAAAGAGGGGAGGTTCGAGGTAGACAGGCGACTACAAGATGAGAGAATGGCTCCCCAGGAGTCATTTCCCCAGATGACCTTTGAGCGTCTCAGGGAAGCCGGGCAGAGTGGAGGATAGATTCGGAATCCCAACGGGTACCAAGGTTAGGCGGTATATGTGGTTGGCTAGTGGCACAGTCGGATGCTCTTGGCGTTGGATGTTTTCTCTTCCTTCCATCCTTTCTGTCCGGAGCATTCATTGCGCGGGTGGGGGGAGAGGAATAAGGTTATCTGTACAGGCAACGTATGCAGGTAAACAATGGAAACAATTAATTTTTGAAAAGTTCCGTCGTTGTAGTACAATATTTACACCCACTGATCAACCAGCTCATTTTCTGCCTTGCTAACTTGGCCACCCTACCAATGCACACTCTAAGACCATGCTACAAATGGCGGCAGCTCTCCAATGAATCACCTATCCTTCTATCACAAAAGAAAAATTGCATGGTATTTGAAGACGGAGCTTAGTGGCCCTTGGGGGGAGACTGGACCATGCCCTTGCCACTGTAGCCCTCGGAGGCAATACCGGTGAGAGGGTCGGCTTTTTGTTGCTGTTGGAAAGCAATGTCAGCAATTGTTCTTTCATAGAGCCTGGGGTAATTGCGTCAAGAGACTGCGTCCAACTTACAATAAGGAGCTCGTTGGAAGCTTCCTGGTATTCTTTGGACATGGTATGGGGTTCGGGCTTAGCAACCGATCGAATGGCCGCGAAAATCGCAAAGCTGGCAGCAAGGCCGACGGCAACACCCCAAGCTACGCGGGCATTGGTGCCAGGAGGGTCAACAGCACGGGGGCCGTGGGGACCAAAGGCGATCCAGTATGCTATTGACACCATTCGAATTAGTTTTCCATCGTCCCAAAGTGATGCATGCCATGTGACTGGAGAGATGCGCGTGATAACCCGGCAATTCGCCAATTGACACGTCACCACAGTAGTTAATGTGTTCAGAAGTAGTCAATTCAAACAGACTTATGCCATCATTCATCGCCAAACGCAAAACGTATTGTCGATGTGGTGGCTAAGTCTATGCGTGGTTGCGCTGGTAGCGGTGGTGCGTGAAGCTCGGCTATTCGGGAGGTATTTTGGGACAAAAAAACGCCAGGTCATTGGAATCAACATACCGGCCTTCTTTTCCTGCAGGGTCAACTCGCTCCAGTTACCCTTCATGCGATCCCGGAGTGCCATCCACAGATCGGCCTGTTCCTGGAGAGGCATTCCCTCCCATCGCTTCTCGATGTTTTTGAGTGTAGGGTTCGAAAGAGCCTGGCTGGAAACGGCTCGTGAGGTAGCAGCAGGGACACTGCGCACCAGGCCTTTGCGCAGCAGACTCGATGCTGGGGTGCGCAGCATTTTGGAAACTTCGAGTTCGATGTGTTGAGGGTTCAATTGGCGTAGTTGGTTGTGCGGGTGATGGATTTCGAGACGCCTAAGACGAAGATTTTCAGGCTTCTTGAGGTCGGAATCAATCGTATGATGGATTTCATCCACCTGCCCCTGCGAAGAAAGCTCAGGTCTCGCTGACTAAGCGAATGATATGTCGCAAGTCACGTGGGCTCTCGCCAATCATTAGCACCGGATTTGTTGTTGCTTGCTTTCCACTTCCGGATCCCTGGGGAAGTCCACTGCCACAAAGTCACGACAACGTAAGACCAGTCCACCAACCACAATATCAGATCAACCCTCGATGAATGCACGCAGTATAAATCAATCGGTGGGTTTTATTCTTCTATTCGATCCTGACGCCATATCTCTACACTATTTTTTGTTCTTCGCTCTTTTCTTTCGTATGTAGTTGCTAGTCGCGACTTGTGACGGTGAACAATTGTTCCACCTGGAGGATACACTTACAACGGTATCATCTCCATGAGCGTCCTTACAGTTAGTGACTTGCCCCCCGCCCCGGCAATGCGCAAACGAACACCAGCACAATGTATAGTCTCAGCATCACTATCCGAGAACGGGTGAGACTTAAACAGGCGCAATTATCAACATATAGGACGAAGACGTCGGAAACATCCGTCACCTGTAGGGTAGGAAGAGGGAGCCGCGGCAACACAAACAGGCCGACAAAGAAATTGTGTTGATCAAGAGCCCATTGACTGGCTTGGTTGGCCAAATGTAGAACCGCAGGACATGATTTAAGTCAACTCGTATTAAGAAGGCACCGAAACGCACAAGGCAAGTGGCCCTGGGACCAGTGGAGCATCACAATTCCAAGCTCGATTCAGTGAGAGGGTTCAATACAACCGAGTGAGAAACCCTGAGACAAGTTATGTTCGGTGCACCCTGTCACCCACCTACCTAGGTAGGTATATGGCCTAAAGCCAAGAACGAGATGCAGCACCCCACGTGAATTTAATATACGATGGCAGTGTGGAGAGCAAATACCACCTGTTTTCGTGTTAGTTGACAACAAGAGGAACATAACGCCTGCCACAGGCTGGGGCATGATGGTTGTACATAGCTTCCCGTCGACAGATGAGACATGCACTGTACCATCCTCATGGTGTACTTAAGTACCTTGCAGACAAAATGCAGACAAGATGCTTCGCAAAATAAGCAGCAGTTTTGTTAGTCATCCCACATCAGGTTACAAGAGGCGGATGCGGGACCCAGAAGCAGTTGATAGTCGCAACTCGTTATTGGACAACCGGACTCGGGAAGTGCGGTGTTGACGCCATTTATCCACGGAAGATCCGCGGATTCCGGGGCAATCCGTGGGCAACTGCTTAACCTCAACCTCTAATTTCACTTACACAAACCATTCTTGTTCATTTTCCCACCCAGCATCCTAGACCCCAGTTGAGCATTAAAATTGCCAAAAAAAAAACCAAGAAGAAGAAAAGTGATAGACGAGCCTCAGTATCCCAAATGGGTCGTCAGCCAAGACAACGGCCTATTTCATGTACTCTATGCAGAGTGCGGAAACTCCGCTGCAGTCGTGTGTTCCCATGCTCCAACTGCACATCCCGCGGGGTGGTATGCCAACATGAGGGCACACCCCACGACGCTACCATTGCAAGTCAAACCAAAAGTGCTGCCTTGCCCAAAGATATATCGGCGTCTGAATTATTGTCGCGCCTTGAGAGACTTGAATCATTGGTGGCCTCGCAAGCCAAGACTCAGACCCAGTCTCAGATCCAGCCGCCCACGACTGGAAGTACAATATCCGCGGAACCTGGAAAGGCTCCCTACAATGAGCCCAGACAGCCCACAAACTTGAATGCTGTACCGTCAAGGCTCCAGCGGTTGACTGCCGATGCGTTGTGGCTGGAGAGATCATGTTCGGGCCAAAAGCTACTGGTAAGCTAGTGTTTCACTACTCATCAAACCTCTCGAGAATTGCTCCCAATCTAGCCAGTACGTTTCTATATTTTCCTACCCGTTGTCACTGACATCATCGTGCTCAGGATTCCGTGGTTGCGGACCCCATAACCTTCCGTACATGTCCGATAAGGCTCATCACAAAACCTTGCGGGTTTGTATTTGAACCCGATGCATCTCCTGGAGCATTTGGAGTGACGCAAGCAGTAAGATGCATCTGGCTTCCGCGCCGCGAGGAAGCACACATCCTGATGCAAAAGTATCTCAGTGATGTCAGCCACTTCCATCACATTTTACATGCTCCTTCCATGGGAGGTCTGATAGATGCGACTTACAACGAACTGGAGCAGGGTGAGCGAGTGGACATAGGTGCCATCTTGCTCTTGCTAAGCATATTCACCACCACAACTTATGCTTGGACCACTTTCGACGACTCAAGGTGCCTCTTTGCGAGCTCTGTAGAAGCCAACTCGCAAGCGACTTCGTGGCTGAAGGCTTCCCTAGACGTCGCTGACCACGCGCATCGCATCGCTCATCTCTCCGTGGAGTGTGTTCAGGGTATGATCATCATGTTTTACGTCTTGTGTAGTTTAGAAGGAGTGTCCTCACGGGCTCGATCACTTGTAGCGAAATCCATAGCAATGGGCCGCGAGCTAGCCCTACATCGCATCGACTACTCCCCGAACGGCCCATCAAACGAAGTTAAAGGACCAGACACTGTGAAGACGGAGGTTAGTCGTCGTGTCTGGTGGTACCTAACGGCAACGGATTGGTGAGTGAGCGGCTCGAGAAATATGTTTGCGCAGACAAGACACTAACACGGATAATCTCAGGATGCTTGCTCAGTTTTCTGTTCCACAGGAAGGGACATACACAATCCACCCAAATCACATGGCTGTCCGAAAACCGCGAAATGTAGATGACGACGAGCTCATCGATGGACGCGAAGCTCCCGACCATGCTCCCGAAGAGCCGACATGTGTTTCGTATTTCCTTCAGCGCATCCGACTGGCCGAAGTTTGCCACAGCCTTCTGGATCGATCACCGTTTATTTTGCTCAGCCCAGAAACGCTGGACTACCGACAAGTATTGGAAGTCGACGCTAGGTTTAAGCAATTCATTTCCGAGATGCCGTCGTTTTTTTCGCTGGACGATTCGAGTTTGAAAAATCTTGCCCTTGATGATCCAAGATGCGCACCCAACATCACTGTCCAGCGGTACACACTGAACTTGCTCTTGCACCGACAGCTCTGCAAATTGCACCTACCCTACCTCGCTCGCGGAGCGGTGGAAACGCCGTTTGTATATTCCCGGGAGATGTGTCTCAAGTCAGCCAGGATTATCATTAGTGTAGAACATCAGCTGAGGAGAGAAAATCTGGCCTATGTTTCGTTCAGACAAAGGATGAATATGGTTCTTCGAAGTGTTTTCATCGCCACAATTGCCCTGGTTCTCAACGCTTGTCTGGGAGGGGACGAAGACAGTGCCACAGCCAGCGGAGAAGAGGTGGCGGATGCTTGGAGGATACTGGAGGAAGCAAGGCATCAATCTCCGGTGGCCTCGAAACTCCTTGAGCTGTCAGTTCAAGTGCTGAAGAAACACCGGGGGAATCATCCAGCCCTTGACGCGGTGAAGAGCCACAGCTCAGGAAGAGGCCGACCGCAAGGCGGTTCACCACCAATGACACCCGACTCTGGGCATCGAGATGACGGAACAAATGGTATGCTACCACCACAGGCGAACCCTGAGTCGGAGACTGCATATCTTGAGCAGCAGTGGCAAGCTCTGCAAGGAAGGATGGACTTGGACGCTATTGATTGGGACAGACTTTTTTGGGGCCTAGATGCGCCTTTCATATAGTGAAAGGGCCCTTTTTTGTCCAACCTGGCATTGACTACCTAGGTAAATAAAAGTCGTACAACCACTGTGTGCTCTGATCCTGCGGAGCTAAGGAAGTAAAGAATATTATGAATTAAACGAGAGGCACCTAGGTACACGATACGTACATGTTGGGGTTACATTATGTGTGAGATGCGGTTATGCACGGGTTTTGGAGCTGTTCATGACTGGGTTGGAGGACCACTCAATAAGAAGATGAATCTTCACGTAGAGCGTTGTTGATTACTCTATTTTGGTGCCTTACTAGTGCCTGGACTTAACTCTTTGGTTCTTGATGTAGGTTCCGTGCTAGAGGCAGTGATTCTGTCCCGAGTTAGCATTTAATCGTCTTGTGGTTGGACGTGTCTGCTTGTCTACTTTTGTGACTGCGGCTTGCTATCCAAGTCTTCCCCTCGAGCCAGTGCTGGCTGAAAGGTGTAGTACCCTGGTAAGACAGTTAGAGATGATGCCGTTGAATAGCACGAGTTGGCTATGTTTATCCTGGGTGCACGTCTTACCTCCAACAACCCCCAAAAAGATGGCCAACCCAACGGGAAGAGCTCTTTGCAGGCCACTCATGTTGTTAGACGAGTGTCAGGTGTCTGCGATGGGCTTGAAGTCAAGAGGTTGTGGTGAAACTTGGGTTGAAAGGAGCTGATGATGTCTGAATCCGTGAACATATTTTGGCCATGGTCAACTGGTCCTCCTGTCGTTACAGATGTCCACATGCAGGTCCGGGATCGACCAGACCCACTGAGCACTACACTCACCTCAACCAAGCACAGACCAGTTGGCCCTACCGTCTTCTGGTGCCACATGCAGACTTGACTTTTTGAACATTGATGGTTCTGCCCCACATGGCAAAGCGCGTGCAGCCTCCATAACGCGTCTCCCCTTCATCAAGCGTGTTGAAAAACGAAACGAAACGAAACTTTGTTGAAAGAAATGGAGTCATGCCACAGCAAGGCGTATAACCTGTACAACAGCTTGGACATTCAATTTGGTCCTCAGATGCATCACAACTAGGAACTGGCCCGTCAATTTCCAATCAACTTGGCATGCATTGTGTTCCATGCTTTCTCTTTGCTTGGCATGCTGTTGCGTCTGTGGTCTGATCTCGTCTTTTTTCTCGTTAGCAACCCCAGAAACAATGAGCGGTGGAGGTCATGGCAAACTGGAAAGAATTGGGTGAAGTCCCAGATTCAGAAGATGATGAGGGCTTCTACGGCGAGCAGTTTGATTCTCAGTCGAATCTGGCGGCTGCCAAACCTGCCCTAACGGACGACGTAGAACAGGATATTTGGGATTTCCCAGACTCGCCAACCGACGATGTCCTTGCGGATTCACAAGCGCCCGCCGTCTCGACTCCATGCGATGAAAATCTGCCTAGCCCTGCAATATCGTCGCCCTTGTCATCTCCCCCTAGTGAAGATGAGCTACCTCCTCTCGACGACTTCACCTTAGGCGACGGCCCTCAGCGAGACGCCAAAATCCTTGAACAGGAAGACGTCGATCGAGCAGACCATCTACAAATAAAGCCTTGTCCCAGCCGTACGGCATCGTTAGATTTTACGCCGTCACCACCGGGGCATGCTCCCCGGAGCCAGTTACCTCTCGACGAATCCGGACTGTTGAGTCAAATGGCTGAGACTTTTGAGGCTCAGCGAGTAGCTGCTCGATACGAACGATCGTTGCGTCCGCGAAAACCCATCCAAGAGCACCCGTATCTGCTCGAGAATGCTCAGTATAGTAGCTTCTTGAAGTTACATGGCGTTAAGCCTTTACGAATGGCCATCGAAAATGAGCGAAGGAAGCGAGACCATCTATCGGGAGGATTGTCACAGGATGGCGACTTTCAGGAAGAGAGCCAAGAGTCTGTTCAACCAGATATCACCAATATTCCTCCACTATATGACGCAGAGCCTTCGGAAACCCAGGACGATTTACTTTTGCTGCCCTCAACACCCCCAAGGCACTCACCAACAAACAGAGGCCCTGCAGCTAGTAGCCCGGTCAGCTCCCAGGGAGAGACGGATAACACCAGTGTTTTAGATCAGGACCTTCCAGCTTTAGATGAATTACTCAGAAAGCCTCCCAAACTCACCTCGACAAAGCTACACAAAAGGATCTCAACACCACTCAAGTCCTCCACACGCAAACGGATGAGAAGGAGTATTATTTCCAGTGATCCAATCGATGGTGACTCAACTTCGGGAGTTTTGAACCCAAAATCCCCATTCACCTCACTTTCGCCTTCATTGAACACCCCGGGACCATTGCAAGGTTCCCCTATTAATTCAGACCTACTAGTCGAAACACCCAAAACTCCGGCAGCTGGTGCCGCGGCAGCTATACAGCCGAGTACCGGAAACCATACTACACATGCCTCTTCAAGCGAAGACGGCCGGCGTGGCAGGACTGTCTCTGAGATCAGCGATCCTACATCGTCGGATGATGATAGCTTTTCTGTCAGTGACAACGAAGCTGTGACAACAATGAGTCGTCGAATACGAGGTGTACTTCCTGCATCATGGCTACGTCTCGACCAACAAGCTGGACAAGAGAATGCCAAAAAGTCTCTGAAGAGCCGAACTCGGTTCCTCCGATCTCCTGGGAGGGAAAACAGGCGTGGTGTTGCCCAACTACGACAAGGTGCTTTGGGAAGCACTCCAATCCCAATGTTTGATGATGAATCAGACCATGAAGTCGTTCCAATTGTTTCATCAACCAATGCAAATAAATCTGACAGCCAGCCTAGGTCGACAGTTACTCTCGCTGGCCATCTGAATTTAGAGTCTATGGTGCATTTAGGAGACGACGAAGACGTCTCGGTCGTAGAGGACGATGCGATCGACTTCATGCTCTCGAAACCATCCAGGAAGCGCCAGCTGAAGCTGACAGATAGCTTGAATGCAGCTCCCAAGAAACGACCGAAGCGACGGGATCTCGCGCCAAAACAAGGCCACAGAAAAGAGAAGCAAGTTGCAGTTAAGGCGCCGTGGCGTGAAGCTGGAACGCGAGGCACGTCGGGCAGCTCGCGTTCTGAGAATGTCCAGCACCGGCACCCTTCAAGACAAAAGAGAAACTATGCTTCTAAGAGCATTGTCCAAAGACCAATTAGGAAGTTGCCTCCGAGTCTCAGTATTTTGGATACAATTCAACCAGATGCGCCACGATTCCTCAAGATTGCAGCCAGGACCGCGAGGAGGCGGCGGAACCAAGGTCGTTCAAGGCCAAACACCAAGACCATCCAGCTTGCAACTCGGCAGGATCAACTTGACGCGGTTACAGTGTTGAACAGTTGGCGATCCGGTGCCATCAAGCCACGCGATTCAGTCACTGCAATGACGAAATCTTTTGAAAGGAAACGACACCTTAGCGTACTTTCAGAAGTTTCAGGAAACACAGATGCTCGCGATTTGACGAGGACACACCACAGAGCCGACGTATCTAGAAAACTCATCAAGCAGGTAAGCCACGGCGGATCTATCAGGTATATCTCCAGCCGGGATGAACTTGAACGACAAAAGCCGAAGAGCATTCAGAGAAGTGGCTTCCCAGGAGAGAGATATCTCCCAATTTCAACTCGCCCAGCGCAGTTGGAGACAGGCGCAATTGCTCAAATGACGAAGTCTGACTTCAATTCCCGGAAGAAACTATTGGATCGACTGTATCAAAATGGCAAATCTGCATCGGGAAGGGACAGGAGTGACTCATCGTCCATGTCAGCCAGACCTCAAGATCCAACGACGCCTGCCTCCGATGTATCAAAGGCAAGGAAAAATAAGTTGAGAAGACTTTATGGATCGCGAAATCACAGGAAAGCTGCGCCCCAACGGATCGACCTGGACGCGCCTCAATACAGCCACGCCAGAGATCCAGTGCCAGAAGTGTATTTCGCGGAACAACCTGTGTCTGATGCTGAGCTTCCCGAAGCAAAGTTAAATGGCTTGGGGCCTTATGGCACTCAGTACACCCATCATTTTGAAAGTTTTCCGCTTCATCCGGATGTTTTCTTCCATGAATCTACTCTCATTGGAAGCGGTGAGCTTTCTTTTTGCGAAACCTTCAACCTGCCGATAGGGTGGTCAGAAGCACGTCCAGTTACGTCCCTATTGTTTAACAACCACATTCTCAGATGGGGCTTGTGGAATGAGCAAACTTCTTCAGAATTAGGAGTGGTGCTTGACTATATTGCAGAATATGCTGAGGCTTGGCTGACTGGAAAGCTTGATGCGCGGGAGAATGCGACAGCTCCATCGCAAGTTGCGAGTTTTGTGTTGAGTTATGTCAAAGACTCCATTACTTTCATGGAACGGCATCAACGACTATCCTTCATCTCTCGAACTCGTGAGTGCCTAGAGAATTTCAATGATCGCATTGATTCTGCCACCAGAACCACGGCTAGTATCAGTAATGACAACATTAGCCAAGTTTTGCCGATATACGACCGACTATTACTGATAGCATTCCTTACATTACGGATTTGTGCCCAAGATTCATCACTAATGGCTGAACAATTTTCAATGGAAAAGCTCGTTCAGAGCATGGCGACAACTGGTATTGTGATTCTTATTAGACTTGGCATCGGGAACCTTCAAGAGCTCTACATCAAGCTACAAACCAAGCGGTATAGAGAAGGTGGAATTCGAAATGACTCCCCGCTAATTCACTCTTGGGTGGTGACTATGAAGGTCTTGGACTTAGCACAAATTCCGCGATCTTCTTTCTGGGATGTGGCTCAGCGTCCACTCGCCCCAGACCAGGAGCTGTCTCGTCACAATGCGCAGGATCACGAACGCATTTGGGAGCGTATGTTTACGCTACTTCCCCTCGTGGAGTTCGGCAACACTGGTGTACTAGTTTCTGGACGGCGACAGAGTGTATCGGGCGATGGATGGGCGATTCCACACAAGCTTCTTAGACAAGTTTTCCAACTGTATGAACGAAACCCACGACAAGCTGCTAGCTTCAACAATTACTGCCGAGCTCTCATCGGAAGGTGTCATTACCTTGTTCAAGAGTGGGGTTGGCGGAAATGTGTCAGTGTCGTTGGCCTTGTATTTGACTTCTTTGGCTCGCAACAACTCGCGCACCTTCGAAATGAAGAAGTATACAAATCCCCAAAATTCCTCGAGAACCTGAATTCACGTCCAAATTTGGAGATTGAACGGGAAGACCCATGTTTCCACGTATTCTTGAAACTTGTGGCAGTTGCAATAAGGAAGCTGAGAGAGGTTGGATCCGTCAAAGATATCGGCAATCTTGTGACAAGAACCGTGCCCAACCATAATCGACAACACCGCAAAGACGAAATTGTACACGCGCGTGACTTGGCAGCCTTGAGAAATCATCACGACCTGCTGTGCACGCTTTTCTGGGCTGCGCCGCCAGATTGTCGACCGTCTCCGGTTCTTATTCAGAATCTCGTGGACCCGGCAGATTCTCACAAAGAAGCCTGCCTGATCAATCTTCGTGCCTGGACTCAACTTGCACGTTTTAACATTGCATCGGGCGAAATCGGAGTATCGTGGAAGGCATTTCATAAATGGCGAGGATCGTTCTTTGAACAGATTCTCAAACAATTTAATTCTGTAGCGTCTGAAGTTGCGCAACAACTGTCGACCCTTGGTGAAGAAGCAAGCCACTCGATCACCGCCGAAATGGTTCACACTGCAGTTTCTGTCAATAAAGCTGCTTTGATTGATGTGCTGTACGCATCGCTTACTTCGTCGTTGGATGCCATCCAACATGCCCCCAACCTACAGGCAGCCACTTTCGCTTGGAATCTACACCAGTTACAAACCATTTTCACACACTTTGCAGCGGGACATACAGAGCTTACATGGGCAGTGCTAAAAGCGTCCTTAGCAATCCTTGACACGATGCTCTCGAAGATCGATGATTTTAAAGCAGATGACGAGAGTCAACAAAGCGAAAGCCAGATTTCTAACTCAGCGGTAGCGGACGATGCGTTGCTGGTCCTAGATGCGCACCTATCTAGAGCCTTTTTCGGCATGGCGAGGTGCGTCTTGTCAATGTCTCTAGATGAGTCCGGTCGCCACACTGCTTTCCAAGAGCAGGCCGAATGCTCAGAACGAATTGTCGTCCTTGCTGCACGAATGTGCATGCGATATATCAATGGAGGCCTGATACAGCTTTCTGGGGTGTTCAAGGGCAAGTATCAGGTATTCAATGAATCACCACACAAGCTGGATCTACGTCAACGGCAATTCATGGTCCTGTTCGCCTTGACCCTGCTACGATATGATATTGATGATTTCGATGAAGCTGGGTTCACTCTTTGTGAATTTTGGATCTTGTCGCTCGTCAAGCCTCGCGCATTCTTGAAATATGAGATCGAACTTGGCCAAGAGCTTCGTCGTCATGGACGTACATTTCTACCAGAAGGAATCACATCCATTTCTGTTCAGTCTGATTATAATATCAACCGGGATTTATTGGAGTATGCGATCTCAACGATGCGTAAAGCTGTTCGAGATGCTGGACCTGACCTTCGCAGTATATTGGTCGGAGAGTATTCATCATCACTGAAATTGGCGATGGAGCAAATCAGAGGAAACCTGAAGAATACGGCGCAGAGACAAAAGGAGCATGAAAGTTACGTGGTCTTTGTTCAAGACGTAATTTCCCTAATTAAGACACACGGATCGGATATATGCGCGGTTGACAACTACTTCTGTCAAATAAGCAAAGAATACTGGCCACCAGCCGAAGATCCTCAACTGAAAGTTGCCAATTTGAAGTCGTACGGCCTGCGACTGCAAGAGGGCGAGTCCCGTGTTGGCCGGCAACTCTTTCATTTCCTGTTCAACAATGCAAAGTTTTCCATCTTCAACAACAAGTTGCCAGAAGAAGTCCAGTTGTTGTACAGGGGCATGTGCAGCAGCGGCATCAAGACATTCATAATCTCGAGAATGATGCCGGCCATCGTCAAAGCTTCTTTTGAGGAGTACAATGCCTTTCCATTACTGGACATCTACATGGAGGCTTTCGAACTTCGGTTAGCCGGCATGGCCATGGCACTCGAGCTCGATTCTGACGACCTGCCCTCACTCTGTACTATGGTACAGGCTATACTCAACGGGATGAAGGGTCTATCTGGGGTTAGAGGGACCTGTACTAGAACTCAGGTTCATGTACTGAGGCAAACAATCGGTCTCGCAAATTTGCTTTGGCCATCCATTCATGTGCTGTCAATGTCAACCCAAAGACCGGAGCACTGGATCGCATTGTGGAGCCTACTGACTGAACTTTGGGCTATCATTTCAAAGTGCGAGGTTTATTTGGAGAAGTCAAAGACAGAAGAGAGACGGAATAGTGTCGTGGAAGCTCAAGGCCTTCTAGCGGGCGTGGGGAGCATCCAAAGCGAGGAGCACCACTTACACTCGGACGTTGTGGATTTTGCCAAGAGTATTGTCGAGGATGTGAGGAAAAATTGGACGGTGACAGGTGACAGGGTTACAATACAAATACCTGGCCAACAGAAAGGCGCAACACCAGGTACTGTGGCAACATTTGAGGGATGGACATTAGAAGGAGGTCCAGTTAACGAATTGAACGAAGCGATACATGAGTGGATTTGGTGGTGGTACAAGGCGAATGCCCATGGACCAATTCATAAGCATCATGGAAGCGTTGTATTTTGAAGCATTAGTATGGCGTCTGGGAAACTCGAATTTTACTGGCAAACAGGTGCATTTTGAGTATACGGCTTACCAAACGGGAGCATATATAGAAGGAGGGATGGAAGTGAGGAAGAATCAAATAACCCAATAAACAATCAGGATATAATATTTGTCCGGGATGACAGATGGCACAAATTGAACAATGGTAAGATACAAGTGAGTCTACTGGTTTGCTTTTGGTGATGAATGATGATGTCTGTTGTGGTCGGGTCTGGTATGGTGGGGGAAAATGAGCAGACCGGACGGACTGTGTGTGTGGGGGTTTCTGACGTCGCTGCATCTAGTCTGGTTTCTGTCTGGTCATAAAAAAAAACGCGTCTCACGGCCCTCAACTTTGCTTGACGCGTTGCCCAGCTTAAAGTCTGCACATGTGGTCAATATCATTTGATGACGCGCACCAGTTAACCACCAAACAACTGCCGTCAATGTCTATTTTTGCCAGTCAGCTTGGCCAGCTTCAGCAGCCAGTACAGTGAGTTGGTGACAAAGATATCACATCATTTTGACTTGACTTCAACTGGTCCCCTCAACCGTCATCTGCCACCGGATGACATCTGCAAATGGGGTCCCTTTTTCAGTTGCCCGGTGAGGAGCTTCTCACGCCATTGCTGGAGAGCTTTCCTGGGCGTTCTCATCAGATTAGATCGCTTGCAACCCTCATCCATGTGAGTTCATTCCACTAGACGATCTTTGTATTCGTGTCTTGTGTTGAATCCAAGGCCAACCTCATTCCAACAAGACTTCAAAGTCAAATCCACTGACTACTTTGTGCTCCTTCAGCCTAACGCCGCGCCTTGTCGAAACCTCGTCCTCCATGGCACCGAAGCCACGGGAAAATCAGCCATCACCGGGCAGCTACTCGAGACGCTGGCCGAGCACGTTGCTACGGAAGCACAGAGCGGAGGACTCAAGTATACCATTGTCAATGCTGCGCAATGCATCACAACGAGGCACTTATTCGAGCGCATCGTGGGTTCCGTAGCTGATGCTTTACCATTGGATGCGGCAACCGGCGGGAAGTCTTGTTCAACCCCTAATGCACGACCCACGAGACAAAGACGCTGCGAGACCATGGCACAGCTATCTGTTGCCATGAGCACAATGCTGAAGGAACCTACCAGAGATCCGAGATGGCGGTTTGTTTTAGTGCTGGACGCTGTTGATACCCAGAGAGATGCGCCGCCGACCTTGCTGCCAGCCTTGGCCCGTCTATCGGAGATTGTGAGTTTGGTCATGGAGGCGAGAGATCATGCTAGGCTTCGTAATCCGCCCACCATGCTAACTAAATTCATCACAGATTCCTAGCCTCACTTGCGTCTTCATCGTCACAGCACCACCAGCCGGTTTTCTTCGAACTCCAGCCTCCGCACATCTTCACTTTCCTCCATACACAAAACATGAGTTTGTCCGCATTCTCACTCTCTCGCCACCGGCCCCAATTCCCGGTACGACGCAACAAGAAACAACAGATCTTTGGACTCGCTTCTGTGCCGCTGTTCACGATGCCTTTGTGCGGTCCGCATCTCGCACTCTGCCATCCTTTCGCCACAGCTGCCGGGCTCTTTGGCCGCGATTTACGGCTCCTGTCACCGCTGGAACGCACTCGCCAAAGGAGTTCTCAAAATTACTAATAGCAGCACGGGTACATTTCCAAGATGAATCACTCTTAAATCCCAGCATCATCTCGGTTCGTCCGGAACCCTCAGCAACGCCGCAGCCTGGGGTTGTTACAACATCTTCAAGTCTCCCCAAGAACATGAGCATCGCAGCATCGGATCTGACTGCTCTGCTGCCCATTGCCGCACGTCTCCTTCTCCTGGCAGCCTATCTTGCCTCTCACAATGCGACACGCCATGATCTAACGCTCTTTTCAACCTATTACCACGGCCGCAAACGCCGTCGTGGCGGCGGCTTTGTTGCTAATCGAGGAACCCCTCGGACAAAGCATAGGAAGATTGCGAGAAAGCTTCTTGGCGCACATGCATTTGTTCTAGAACGCATGATGGCAATATTGGAGGCCGTCCGAGGCGAGTGGTTACCCGACGGGAGTGCTGTGGGCGCCGCAGGCTTGGATGGTGATATAGGGATGACTATGGCAACATTGGCTAGTCTTCGGCTCTTGGTTAGAGTTGGGTCAGGAGACCTTATGGACAGGTCCGGGAAATGGAGGATAAATGTTGGCTGGGAAGCCATTAGGGGCATCGGGAGAAGTATAGGGGTTGAGATCGAGGAATGGCTCATTGAATAGCAAACGAATTTCGCTGGCCAACACTGCGCTGAGACAACCGTCTGCGCATATTTACGCTGTACATGACCTGAATAATGAACATAATCATAATTATAGTATTTTGCAAGCTCCGCGTGAGCTTTTTGTTTAGACCCATTTTGACTAACCGGTGTATATACATAACCACCGTCCCTAAGAAGCAATTTTATCCCAAATAGCTGATGCTATGCCCTCTCTATAGATGAAAGTCACAAAAATGAGAAAGCAAAAAGGCGGGAAATCAACACCGTAACCTCCCATACGTGGCTACACATTATGACTCTCGTGGCTGTGCAGCCAATGCCCAAACAGTCGCACACTCCATAACAAACAAGTTCGACTCGCATGAATGAATGCAAGTTACCTGTTTTCTGTTGACCATACACAAATTTTAACGCCAATAAAAGCCGCAGCGTGCTTTTGTCGATGCAAAAGAGACCCGAGTTTCTAGTAGATGGCTGGACAACACAATTGCAATAAAAAGCACAGCTTTCCAATTCCAATAAAGACAAGACAACGCAATCCAGCAATCCAAGATGGCCCCAAATATGACAAGAGAACTGAATTTTTGTCTTCCGCTTTTCAAACGTGGCTTGGGCGAAGCTTTCATACCCCAGTTCCAAACCGCAGTGTCCGCGTCATTTATCTGTGCTTTGCTAAAGTGGTTCAAGGAGCTGCCTTGTCCATCCTATTGGGGAGCTTAAAAGTTTTAGTCAATTGACTTTTTCGAGTGGTTCCCCGACGAAAGAGAACTGAAGTAGCCTCCATTGAGCGGCCGGGCAGCCGCCCCATTCATGCTACTCCCTGGCCTGCTTGGCCTCTCCTCCAAGGGCAGCAAGGGAGAGCCTGCTCGAGACTCGGTCATTAGCCGTGCCTTTCGATCAGCCCTGTTGCTCTCGCTTGAGCGATCATACAAGTACAGCCCAAGGAAGGTCAGGGCGATGCCGACAGCTTGAATCGGCGTCGTGGGGCTCCGGAACCAAAGAATGGCCATGACAATAACAAACACCCGCTTGATCAAGCTGGCCACAGAGTATGTGACTGGTGACACCATGGACAACAGGATGAAGGCTAGAATATTCTGGGCAAAGTGAAATACACCATTGAAAACGAATTCAAGAGTTAGACGGCCATGATCCATAGCGTCTTTCTTGTTGCTCAAATCCAGCGAACCGTCATGCAAGAAGTCCTTCAGCAGGGTGATTCCCTCGCTCCAGAACCAGATAGGCAGCGTCACAACGAATGCCATCCCTGACGAATAGCACAACAAGTTGAGCTTGTCCAACTTCTTGGAGCGACCACCGGGGCCTTCTGCCTCTGCCTTGGCAGCCTCGTTGAAAATCTTCTTGGAAACGATGTTTTGTGTGACGAAAATGAGAGTGGCTAAAAGAGCCTGGATTACTCCAAGCATTTGCCCTCCGTAGCTGTGTTTTCCGGAACAGGCGAGCATGACTCCTATTGTAAGAGGAATCAAGGACCAATAAGTTGCTTGTGGGTATCGAATATCATAAAAGATTCTGTAGGCTAGCACCGTGAACAGCGGAGATAGCCCTTTAATCGTATGGACGAGCGAGACGGGAATTTTGGCGGTGGCAGTCGAACTCAATAGGTGACCGCCAATCTGGAATGCCGCGAGTGGCAATGTAGCCATGAGCACATCTCGAGATGGTTGGCGGATAGGATGTCGAAGAGCGGAGACCCTGTCGCGAAGGCCTGGGAAGACAGTTGCTAGCCATGCGAGCAAGATGCAGAGGGACGAAACAAAGGCAAACTGGACCAAAGTCAAGGTCGCGGGTTTGTCAAAGGCGTTGAGGATGGATTTCGAGGAGGTATTGGTCAAGGCGGAAGACGTATACCACATGAGGCAGAGAATCTGTCAAGGAAGGGCAATATCAGCAACCAGACACGCGACAGACGACACAAGAAGCAGCAGTAGAAGTTTTGGGTTGGGCGAGTGAAGACATACAACAAGTTTGGGGGATACGGGAGCGCGCAGGGCGTCGGCAATCTCGTGCGCATTCTGGCTGACACTCCCTTTTCTGGTGCGAATGGTTCGAAATGCGTCACTCAGGCTCTTTTGGCGACCATGCCCTCGCCTTGAGCCCTCGGACCAAGGCGTGAGGTTTTGAGTATGACCATTGAGCCCTGAGAGGCTGTGACCATTTTCCTTCTTTGCAGCAGGCGCTGCCGACCGGCGATCGGAATGTGAAATACTGCCATTGGGAAGGCCATAGCCGGACGCTGGTTTCAAGGGGCTGGGAGATCGAGATATGCCATTGGGCACACGGGGCGCATCGATATGATCAGGGAACTTTTCCATCGTGTGATTCGACTCGACGGTAGGAGACAGCTAGCAGCCGGCTGCGCGCTGTAGCAAACCGAGGAGTGGAGGAAGAAAACGAAAAACGAGTCAACACCAGCGCAGTATGGTAAGCACCGGGCCAAGTGTCAATTCCCTTCGGCTCGGTCGCGAATCGTGGGCCTGTTGGAACGGGAATTGAATGAGATGCACCCGTGGATGGATCAATTGACGGATGCGTGGTCGATTAGTATTCTTGGCATCGAGCGGCTAGCTTGGAAGGGGAAAAGCCTAGGAGCTGCAAAGACCAGAGTACTGCAACTACCGGTGGGTTAAACGAATGACAGAAAGACAAAGACAAAGGATGAATTTTGGCGCGGAGTTTTACTGCAGCGACTTCATGACGAGCGCCTCGACAATTCGACGGGAGAGACAGAGAGAAGTCTGATCCGGTTTGGTCTGGTCTGGTGGGATGACGGAGGGAGACAGGAGACTGGAGTTCTAAGTTGGCTTGGTGTGTGGTTGGACAAAAGCCTGTGATTGGAACACAGTATGCGACAAGACCAGAGAGCACGGTAGGTCCCTGGGTCTCTGGGCTGGAGCAACAAATTACTTCAATGTTGACTTATAATATTGACCAGACTCCTTGTCTGCGTTATGGGTGAAGACTGAAAAGGCAGATTGTCGTGTCAAGTGCACATGTGCGTATGCGTGTGGACGAGAAGAGATAGGATTGGAGCCATTGATCGAGGTCTGGTCATGGACATGATGACGACAGGGGGGGAGACATTGGCACTGTGGTCAACTGGTACTCGCACGAACCCAAGCGAGAAGTGAGCTTTTTATTATCACGCAACTTGGAATCTCTCCGATTTGGGATTTTATCTTCCCTTTCGTTTCGCGTGTGAGTACTTGTAGCTTCTGCACCAGCTCATCCATGTGCGTACTTAAGTAATATACAATTTTCTGCCACCGGGCTGCTTAGTTGCACAAATGGTTAGATGCTATGTCATCTTGCTTAGAGATGTCCGGTGGCCGCCGCGATTCTGTGCAGTGACAGTGGACGCACTGGAGTCTGGTATACCAGACGTTGACCTCTTTTTTTTGCTCCATACTTAAGTACCTAGGTACCTGCTAGGTAGGACACATGCCATTGATGGTCTCTGGTGGACTGGCTACGATGCACCACCTACCTAGGTAGCTAGCAGGCCAGGGCATTGGCTTTTTACCATTCAATTTTGCAGCCAGAATTGAGCTTCCTTGACTGAGTTGGAGAATTGACGGTATCAAGTCTGGTGCAGCAGCAACATTGAAACTGCCTTCCCAGGTACCAGTTAGATACTCCACACATGCAGCTGATCTGAGAGTTAGGTCTCATCAAGTCCAGGTCCGGAACCTTGTATGAACATTGAACGCACCAGGGCCTACCAGATATTACCCGGTAATCTGCCGGTAAGTTGACACACTGGTATGCACTCACCAGAGCAAATCTGCGCCTGGCCAGACGAGTCCAGTCCAAATCAGACTTGATCGGACCAGACTGCAGATAAGATTTATCGCGACACTGCAAGTCTCCTGTTGAACTGACATCGCACCACTTTTCTTTCGACTTTTAGGCGGCACCACTATCGCATCATATTTGGTACTCGACTTTCTTTGCCACTGCACAACGTACTTCGCATCCCTGTGCTTCTACACGCGTTGCATCTTCATCACTTGCTCCGTCAACCTTGGTTGATACGCAACCGCGCCGCAACAAGCTTGTCGCATCGATTCCAAACCCAAACTTTTCGCTAGGCTGCAATACTGACAGCATCTTAACGGGCCGGCAGGCTCGAGAATCCCCGCCACTGTCCTTCAAGGACCGTTGCGGAATGGGAAGGGACCCGAAGCAATACATTATTGCTGTCACAGGTCTCTACGCAGTCTTCCAACTTCTCACCCGAGCTTCGAGTACGCCAACCCTATCCCTTCAACCTAGCGCCTCATCATCGCCCGCCTTATCCTCACCATGGCGGCCCCAAAGATGACCAAGAACCAAATGCGGAGGGCCAAGAAGAAGGAACAGAAGAAGGTTCAACAAGCTGAGGTACGAATCCTCCATCTCAAGCCTTGCGGCATGCCCAGCCCCTTCCTGAGTTTGGAACTGACAGTCATACAGCCAACAATCAATCCCGAGCAAGAAAAGGGTGAAAATGAAGAACAAACAGAAGAGACAAATACAACAACCGGCACCGACTCCAATACTACGGATAAGAAAGGCCATGACGCCGAATCTCGTGTCACCACTGAAGCGCCAGCGCTGGACGACGATCTCGACCAAGACCCTGCATTTGCTGTGTATAAGGACATATTCACCAAGTTTGGCGCCTCCCTGGAAGAGGATGAGATAGCCAAGGAGGCTAATGCAGGTAACCAAGGCACAGTGCTTTATGCAGACGACGACAACATCCCAGATGAAGATGACCAAGACGAGAAGCCCAAGCTGTCAAAGAAAAAGCGCAAGGAATTGAACAAGCTTTCGGTGGCCGAGTTGAAGGCTTTGGTTTCCATCCCAGAAGTTGTCGAGTGGCACGATGTGTCGTCGTCTGACCCACGAGTTCTCGTTCAGATCAAAGCTCAACGCAATGTTGTACCAGTACCGACTCACTGGTCGCTTAAACGAGAGTACCTGTCATCCAAGAGGGGCATCGAGAAGGCTCCCTTTCGGCTACCTCAGTTTATTTCCGACACTGGTATTACCGAGATGCGAGACGCCGTGCTAGAGAAACAAGCCGAACAAACTTTGAAGCAAAAACAAAGGGAACGAGTCGCCCCAAAGATGGGTAGGTTAGATATCGATTATCAAAAGCTTTATGATGCCTTCTTTCGCTTTCAGACGAAACCAGAACTTACGCGTTTTGGTGAGGTATACTACGAAGGGAAGGAGGCAGAAGTTGACTACCAACATTTTCGACCAGGAGACTTGACCGAGGCTACCAAGGAAGCTCTTGGAATGCCCGCTGGAGCTCCCCCTCCGTGGCTGATTAACCAACAACGCTACGGACCCCCTCCCTCTTATCCAACTCTCAAGATCCCTGGCCTGAATGCCCCTCCGCCTCCAGGTGGTTCATGGGGCTTCCACCCAGGCGGATGGGGCAAACCGCCTGTGGATGAAAGCAACAGACCTCTATATGGCGGTGACGTGTTTGGCCTCGCTCAAAACGGAGCCCAGCCGCAGGCAGCTCAAGGTCAGCTGCAACTTGGCGACGCTGTGGAACGAACCCTCTGGGGAGAGCTCCAACCCCGCGAGGAGTCCGAAGAGGAAGAATCTGAAGAAGAGTCCGAGGAGGAGGAAGAGGATGCTGATGCCGGTGGTCTGGAAACACCCAGTGGTATGGAGACTCCGAGTGGCTATTCTACCAATTTGAACGAGTATGGGTCTGGTATAGAGACGTCGATGGCAGGTGAAATGGACCTAAGGAAGGAGCGCAGAGGTTATGACACCGAAGAATCATCTGCACCCAGATCTGCATACACCGTCCTACCAGAGCGCCAGGTACGAGCTGAGGGCTTCTTTGGCAGCGACCGCGTCTATGATCTGAAAGCTGGCCAACAAGCCGGAATGCCAGTCCTAGGCTCAGAAGATGGCTCTCGCAAACGAAAGAAGCCTGGTGATGTCGACGTTGCTCTTGACGTGGATTCACTAAACCAGCATGATGGTATCAGCAAAGATGCTCTCAGGCAGCAGTTCGAGGATACCAATAGACAGGAAGGTCTCGGAGCCAAGTGGGCTCATGACGACGATCTTACAGACCTTATTGCCGAGGAATACCACAAGCGACAGCGCACCGAAAAGGAGCGCCAGGACAAGAAGAAAGAGAGCCGATACAGATTTTAAGGACGTAATTGCCTATCTTGTCGCTCTTATGAGTGACAGTCCAGCATGAGGATGTTTCGGAATAGGAGGGCTTGTAAAAGTTTGTGTAAAAAAGGAATCGAAGGAATCGAGCTTGTATGTATTGCAGATGGCGGCATTGGCGCAGTTTAAAAAGGTTTCTTGACAGTGTGGCGTTGGAGAGGGCATTGGGTGCTTTATTTTTGGCTTGGCTGACATGCTTGGGAGTTGCTGTCAACCTAATGCTCTACCTAACTATCCAGCCAGGTATTCAAATTAAATATCAAAGTTACAAGGCGTAGCCAACGCCAAGCATATGCATCTCATTGCCACGTCAAATATGATCATGCTTCCGGCTGGATCAAATAGTGATAGACTGTTAGGGAGCCAGCTAGTTTAGGAAAGCACATGTGACTTATTTTCTTAATAATGATTTGAATCAAGAGTTTTGAACATTATGATTGTCAATGATGCCAGCTACCAAATGTGAGGGAACCAAGGCCTCCATGCTAAACTGCAGATCGTCACTAAGATACATGATAGATATTTCATAGACTCGACTTCCTTTTGAGAAGTTTGAGTTTGGCCCTGTTGAAGAGTGAAATCGGCCGCTAGTCAGAACTCCTGTTTTTGCTGCAAATGTTACAGAGCCATCCTGGCTTAGTCACCGGTGTAATGGCTTCGCCTTTGATGCAATCAGCGTGGTATAAACGTTTCAAACATGTCTGAATCACCACGTTAGCCTAGGACTCTCTCTATCGTTCTCTCGGTCCACTGCAAGCAGGGTTTGGGGAATCTTACGACATTGGCGCACAAGAGGAGCCGCGGGCCGAGAACGGGAAGTTGGCAAACGGTGCAGCCATTGGCCCCCTTGCGGATTTGCGAGACTTTCAGGGACTGCTTGGTGCTGGCCATGTCTTTCGCCTGCCCATCGATTCCCGATGTCTCCGTTTGCTGGGTTTGGCCATGGGTAAGTTTTGCTCTTGCTTCATTGATGTACTTGAAAGCTTGCTGCAAGTCCTCATCATCCAGGGCATCTCGTGCCAACAGCACACTTGCGTGTTTACCAAACTCAAGCATCCGGTGGTCTTTCCCGGAGAGCCAGCTGGCCTTTTCTTCAACAAAACCTAGCCAGTTACGGGAGAAATACGCAGCTGAGGTAATGTTCTGCTGTAGAATATAGCCGTCCCATTCCCATATATACTCCTTCTCCGCCGCAGTGACATCAGAGAATTCTGCTATGCTTTCACGGTGCCTTTGTATCAACCAAGTACTGTCCAGAACATTCTGAGGGACTTCTTGCCCAGGCTTCAACTTGGCTTTGCTTATAGGGTGGAAAAGTGGTTGTGGAATTTTTGGCACCAAAACCTTGCTGATCTTTGTCGCCTTGACAGGTCGGCGTAATGGGAGTTTAGGAGGCTTTGCAACGGGCGATCCTGACTGCACTCGGTCAAGAAAGCTCTTTGTTGGAGACTTAAAGACTTCGTCTGCATCAAGCCCGAGTCGCGACAATGCCCAACTCTGGTCCCCGGATATGAGGGTTTGAAGGTTGAAGGGCTTCGTTGCCCGTCCCAGATGAATAGCTTTGTGCGGAGAAACCGTCGGTTCCCGAAGTGAAGATACTCGAAATAGGGGGCCCTGGCTTGTCGACTCAAGGATATAGTTGTATGCTGGGTGAGACGATTGTAGGTGTAGCTGCAGTTGGTCCATTGAGTCATGATACGCGCCGCAACTTACACAGCGGTGGTAGTCCAAAGAAATGGGTTGGTCAGTTGGTAGGATGTATTGCACCCGGCCGTCATTCGTCTCTGGATTAAGATTTCTCCCGCGCTGTTTCTTCTCTCTCCCGATTGCTTGATCGCTGAGTACTTTCAGATTATATATCTTGTTCTTTTCTCGAGTTCTTAACGATCGAGATGGAGTCTGATCCCCAGTAAGCTCATCATCTTGGTCATGAAGTGATTCGCCGTGTATATGACCATTGACGCCATTAGCCCCATTTTCACAAGGTTGGCCGAGGACACTGTCGCTGTACATGTCCACATCTGGATCAATTGCATTGATGCAGCCCATGGACCCCTTTTCAAGGCGTCTCAGGGCCTTGAATCCAGCCGTCCACCGAAGGTCAACTGACATTACATAGTTCGTCTGGTAGCTGGATTGGTCGGATGGATACCTTGCTGAGAGGCTGAGAGGATGTTTTAATCTCCCAAAAACGCTGTCAAATGTGCTAGATAGAATCCACTGTCGAGTCGTCCCCCAGGGTGGATATAGAGACTGCAAAGGTATGCCAAAGTCTTGCTCGTCCAACGGCGGCCAATTGGTTTCATTGGCAGCCTCCAGCTCTATCACCAATTGGTACGAGTCCGACAGGTCGAAACCTCCATCGTCGGGTCGATTGATTAGAATGCTCTCGTGAGGAACAAAAAACGGGCGAGGCAAGTCAACGCGGGCAATACGATATGGCCCGGCCGGGTTTTGGAAGGTTATCAGGTCACATAGCTGACTCTGGCAATGCAGGACTTGTGGTGGACCTGAGCTCATGTCAAAAATGGTGACTTTACACCGCGCCTTTGTGTTGAAAAAATCAGGGGGTGTTTCTCCATAGTATGTCTTGACTCTTTTCGAGTCTTTGTGAAGGATTTTGAGAACCTCAATGCGGAGAGTTGAACCGGACTCAGACATGCGTGGTGATGCGACGAGACGATCCATGTCGAGTGAGTCGGGTGATGAAATGCGACGTCGCTTTGGCGGCGGGCCGTCATGACTTCCGCCATGAGGCAACTTATGCATAGGCGAAGATATTATGTTTCCCATGACGGATGACTCTTGGAGAGCTTTAACACTCTTGAGCCAGGTGCGATGGAGAAAGGGGGCTGTCCGCTGGCAAGGGCTATGCGCCGTCATGTTTAAAGCCCATTCACAGAACGGCAGTGCTGAAAGAAAACGCCAAGAGGTGAACTGTGATGATGCCGTATGCAAGGTTGCCTCAAGAACAGCAAAATGGTTGATTCATTGTTTCTGCGGATCAGTTGAGGGTCGCTGCTGGTCAAGTGTGATACCCAGAGATGTTTACAAAACCGTCAAACACGTGGAGACGACCAAAGGCAATGAACCGGAGACAAAGGCAGCCTGAGAGCCCTCGTGCACGATGGTATAGCAGCCAATTTCCAAGATCACGGCGGCCGTGAGGTTGCTATGTTCAATGTCTGGTCGTGCAAACAAAGCAGTCGGCAGGGAACCGATTTGATGCCGTGTCTGGCAATGCGAGAAATGAGGCTCAGTCGGACGTGATGCGATGGCGCATGCGATCAATGGCAGCAATGAGACGCGTGAGAGTTGCAGGGGGTGGATTTGCTTCGATGAAGGAGTCCAGAAAGGGTTTAGGGCGAGTCTACGTGAAGAGTACGGGAATCTCCACTTTAGTTGACATTGGTTGGTTCACCTACGCTCAGTGCTCCATGCAGCACCAGGCATGAGAGTGAGTACCTAGGTACTTGGTGCCGTCGATGCACACAGGTGAAATCTGTGATGGTTACAAGAGCAGACAGCAGACTCTGATGCGCTTTCCTGCCTGAGGTTTCTGAACCTTTTTAATGCTTCTAGTTCCTATGCAAGGCAATTAAGTTTGCCTTGTAAAAGCAATGTCTGTTGTCAGAAGTGCTGCCCTACCCCGGCCAGCACCTGTGAGTAGTAAGTACCAGACGGCGTGCAGTCTGTGGTAACAAGTACCTACCTACCTTCAGTATAGACCAATACATCCAAGTTTTCTCTCATACATCCAAATACGCACTAACATATCTCAGTATGTGTTAGAATACACCACGAGCGATACCTTCTAGGAGTTTAAATGCTTTTGACCCCCAGGTGTACGGAGTAGGAGGCAGGAGGGCTCATCCGTTGGTTCTCTGCTGCTGAAACAAAGCAGCATTATCTATGGTATGGTATAGAGCCAAGATTCAAATTACATTTTTATGGAGAATATAACTCTTCTGCATGGCAGCACATAGCACAGTTATTAGACGGAATTACCTCACAAATCGGTAGAGTTTTCGTAATCTCTATTGAAAAGTAAAGGCAGCTCATCCAAGGTGTTGATTGCCATTACTATCATGGTGTCCAGTGATTTGTCTAAGCTTGCATTGATGACCCCGTTTCTCTCAAGTGTTCCACTTTTATTGCATAAATCTGGCCAACCCCGGCTTCGAACAACCAACGTATGCACACTCAGTTCCTGCTTGCATGTTCCGAATGCATGGCTGCCGGAACAGGCACCTTCCCAAGCTGAGCCCCACCAAATCTCATGCACTTCAAGGTCACAATACAGTCTGGTATGACTTTGTTCTCTACAACCACCTTTGTTCGCTCTTGTGCAGTGACTTCATTCTTGAGAACCCACCTTTCCACTCTCCAAAATGATAGGAGCTTGTACAGCACATGGCCTGGTCCGTATCAAGAGTAAAATACTAGCTGTGCCCGATCAAGATGGCTTTAACTCGCAGCTCAAGCTCTAGGCGCAGAAGCCGAACTGCCAACCGGCGCAATCCTAATAGCGCGTCCCGAGCAATGAATTCCCGTGCAAGGAGCCGTCCAAGGCCTAATTATGCGGAGGATTCTACCGAATCCGATAATAATACCGATGCGCAATCTGCCACTACCTCCGATTCGGACGTTGAGAGCAACCCCGGAACTACCACGAATAGTTTAGAGCCAAGGCTGTCAAATATGCGAGTGTCACGATCAGCCGCACGAGTCGATGGAAATCAACAGTTTCGAGCCAGCCCTGGTGGTGATGTGGTCCAAAATTCATCTCTTGCGAGACGCAGGGTTGCCAGTGGCTCACGAGGACAATCTGGGAAGAAACGACGTCGAATCCCAGCACCGGCAAACGCTAAGAGGCGCAAAATACTCCCTCAACCTGCTGCCTCCATCGACTCTATATCACCTGCTTTTATCCCAGACTGGCAAGACCCTCGCGTGCCCTTTGGGTGCTGGTCTGATATTTTCCTGTATGCCGCTCGAGAGGGCTCTACAGACGTGCTGTCCAACAGTTGGTTGATTCAGTCTGCGACCATTTGCAAGGCATTCTCCGAGCCTGCACTCACTGCCGTATATCGTTGTCCCACCATTAAAAATACCGCCAAGGCCAAACGGCTAGCACTTTTGCTTAATCAACCTCCTTCGCAGACCCTGTATAACTACAGGGTAAAGGTGGAGGCACTGCACATCAACGTTCAAATTGTGCCGTTGGCGCTCTTATATCAACTAATTAGCCCACTCTCTCGCCTCAAAGAGTTGATACTCTATACCTCCATGGATCAACCCCCTTACAGAGACTTAGACCAGACTCTTCGCTGGCACTATCCCGAGGATATTTTCCGGGCTCTGAACGCCGCCTCTCCTGATTGCGCTTTGGCAGGTGAAAAGCCCTTCCCAACTACCCTGAAGAGCTGGGAATGGAGTGGCAGGTTTCTTGGAAATTACGTTCCCACGATCGATGCCATGTCAGACCTCCATCGGATGGCGCCTTTCGCACAGCTCACTAGACTAAGTTTAACCAACTTCCAGGTGCCATCACTGAAAAACCTGCAAATAAAATCGGGTTCTGAGGAACTACAGACCTACCACGAGGACGGTAGAGTTATCCAAGCCATGGCCCACGCTATTTCACAACTGAATTCGCTGAAACACCTTGTCTTTGAGTCCTCGACCGTGATGAATGATCGGTTGCTCCCACTGCTACCAAGAAATCTTGTCCACTTTGAGCTAATCAATTGCTGGGAAATTAGGTCTGAGGACTTGTCCTTGTTCCTTCGGACCCATGGTGTTGGACTCAGAATTTTGACCCTCATGCACAACCAGTCGCTTGACCTAGCATTCCTCACAGACCTGGCCGACACATGTCCAAACTTGAGAGAGTTACACATGAACTTGTCGTACTATCGGCATCATGATTGTATAAATGACGCCGACCCAATGTACGACCAAGCACTGCTGCCATCTCAGACACCAAAATGGCCATCTAGCCTCAGGGTCCTCGATATCGAGCATATTCGGGACTGGTCAGTAGAAACTGCCGAGATGTTCTTCCAATCGATCATCAGCAGCGCACCGCATTTACCACATCTGAGGTTTCTTGCCATCAAGACAATGCTAGACATTCCTTGGCAAGTACGCGCAAAACTGCGCCATGAGTGGCGCGAGAAGATGGAGAGGGTCTTTCTCCGCCCGTTTGTCCCCCCAAATCTCCACACAACACTGCGCGAACCAGATGAGCGTGGAATTCTTCCGGCGTTAAAGAAGACACGGTCGTTGGAGTCCACATCACCATCCCGCCGTAGCAGCAGAATTGCCTCCAACAGCCAGTGCTCGGACGCTCGAAGCCGACTCGGCAAATCTACACGTCATCAACATGGAAATCCTTCATACAAAGAGCCTGATACAGATGACGACGAGTTTAATGCCACGGAGGGACATGATGACGACGATGACGACAATGAAGAAGATGATGAAGATGACGGAAAAGAAGCACTTGGTAGCAGCACGAGTCCGCAGAATTTTGTGCATGGAAAATGCACAACTGTGAACATCCTGTTCGACAATCAAAAAATGCGAGAACTACAGTACAGTATGGAGGATTTTGGTTCGGAGCAATCAGACTCGGAGGAGGAGTGGGATGGTGATTACGAAGACGACGAACATGTCGTGGCCTTCTAAAATTTCGCAAATCCAGTGATTTTAAAGGCTTCACACATGTTAAAAAGTATTTAACTAGGTACAAGGTATCACAAGCCGTGTTGTATGCTCAGATATATTGAGATGTATTGGTGTATGTATACTTGCATGTAGGTAAACACTTTTTACTACAGACTGTATTCTGAGTTTGTCTGCGGTTACGACATGTGAAGGCTTTGTGCGATAAGAAGAGACAAGGCAGATGGGAGGTGACGTGAGGTTTGCATCGGCACATGAAATCCACCATGCAATAAGTACAACCTGCATAATTTAGGTCACCATGGCTCCATTCTCTTGCCCATTCTGTCCGATTGCTTTTTGCATGACAAAAGCAGGTATTTTTAACATATTTTTTGGTATGCTTCATCACCTGGGGCCCTGTCGACATCTTACAAGCCACTTCATGTATAACCAAACAGTGGTATTCAGTTTCCCTGCAAAAAAGGGTTATCTCTACCACCAAAATACTATACATGAAGTTCACACTATCCTTCTTGCCAAACGCCTAAAAGCACCAGTTGTTTGTTACCTTTTAACCCAGCTGTACTCCAGACTTGCTCAAATCCCCCATGCAGAGAAGAAAAATAAAAGTAAAAGTAACACAGTGTATAGTAAACTACAAGGCATACGTATGCGTTTTGACGTCGTGAAAAGGGACAAGTGCGATTGCACCGTACCACCCATCAGCTGATTAGAAGGCAGCGCCTCCCATGCCCTCCCCAGCAAGATTTTTCATACTCTTCTCACTTAAGTCACTGCGCAGCTCCCAAGCCCGAGATTCCCGTTCTAGCCTGTCCCACATGTATAGTGACTTTCGAAGGCGTTCTTGTTTGACTCGGAGCTCGTCGCGCATTTTTTCTTCTTCGTCACGAAGCTTTCTGTAGTGAGGCTCCAATTCACGAGTGACGCCTAGTGTGAGTGGTGTCATTGTTGAGTCCAGTTTCCCACCTGGAATGAGAGGAGGCATAGTTCCTAGAAGGCTCTGAGCAAGGGTCTGTCGCGGGCCGCTACCATGTTGTGATGCCGGCCCTGTGGGTGGATTGAACGGTCTGCCTTGCGTGGGCGTTGATGATCCAGCAGACGGTGCCCCTCTTGGACCGGTAGGAATTCCAGCAGATCCGCCTGGAGTGGTTGGTGAAGGAGATAAGCCTGACATCTGTCGGGATGGCGGCTGGCTCCAACCCCCTCGCCCAGCGCGAGATGAATAGCCTCCTCGTTGAGGTACATATCCTCGCGGGCCGGATGGGGGATTGGTTGGGCTGGGCGCATCTGTGCGATGCGGCATTGCTCCAGGAGTCTGTGGGTGCCTGGAGCTAGAAGGTAGAGGGGACGACACAGAAGTCGAGAGAGTTCGACCTGATGATGGGCCTGTAGGTGGTGCTCTAAGTGCTGCAGGGCCCCGCGGTGGTGACCTAGAAGCGGATGGAGGATCATAAGGGCCAGACCGGGGCGTATCCCTGATAGAGCCGGACCCCGACCCTACGGTACGATGAGGAGATTCCTCCCGCGATTGCAACGGAGATCGTGC
Source organism: Pochonia chlamydosporia 170 (assembly GCF_001653235.2). NCBI lineage: Eukaryota > Fungi > Ascomycota > Sordariomycetes > Hypocreales > Clavicipitaceae > Pochonia > Pochonia chlamydosporia. The sequence continues at coordinate 4,670,252 of NC_035791.1, read as the reverse complement.
CCTGAGTGAACTCGGGCGTGGCGAGGCCCTTTCCGATGGTGGCTGAGATGTGATGCCAGAGGAGATCCCGGATTCGCGAATCGGTGAAGCTCTCCGGTAAGACTGATATCTCTCGCCCAACCGACTTGGTGACCGTGATCTGGGCCGATATGATCCCCCTCTTGTGCCCATAGGTGTAATTTTGCCCGGCGGGCTTCTTTCTCGCCTGTCACGACCGAAAGGCGAGCGTGACCTGCGTCTGTAAATATTTGTTAGTCTCCAGACCTCACCATGTAGTAAACTGGGCACGATAACCAACCTCTCATCGCGTCTGTCAAAGTCCCGTTCCCTATCACGCAGTCGATCTCTATCCCATTCTCGGTCTCTATCCCGAGCTTGATCTCTTTCGCGTTCCCAGTCGCGGCGTGGTGACCGAGGACGGTCGTATCTATTGTCTCGAATCGGTGACGCTCGCCGGGATGGACTACGTCGTGGTGGAGGGGATCGTCTTATGGGCGACCGTGTACGTTCTCGTCGTCGTGGAGGGCTGTCACGGTCACGAGATCGATCGCGACGAAATCGATCACCGCTTCTTGACCGTCGTCGAGGCGGATACCGACCAGGTACATAGCTGTCGGATCCAGAGATAATGGGACTTCTCGGACGAGGGCTGCGTGGACGAGGGCTGCGTGGACGAGGGCTTCTCGGGCGTGGACTTCTCGGGCGTGGACTTCTCGGGCGTGGACTCCTAGGCCTATCTCTAATGGGACTTCTAGGTCTCCGAGGTGATCGATCTCCAGGAGGGCCGCCACCTCGTGGTGTTGGTCTCCAAGACTCGCCCGCCCCGTATCGAACCACCTCTCCATCGTCGTATCTGCAGATTTGATCAGCATCGATTCCGCGCAGCGTTTGAAACGAACATGTCTAAAGGTTGAGGTAGGGCAGCGACGTTGACAATGAACTTGCATTTGCAAGGCAATTTGGCACCTAAAACAGGGGCCGGCGTCTGGGCATGAAGTTCAGAGTCGGCGAAAGCAGAATCTCCAGAATATCAGATGACAAATTCAGTAAAATATCTTACCTCCGACCTCGTCCATCACGATCACGATCCATATTGAAGGAAACGCGTCACAATTCCACGCAGAGATACTTTGCGACAACCGGAACAGGGATCCCCAAGTATGAGAGGACCGTGATCTTGAAACATGCTGGTTGCAGGCTTGATCCTACAATTCTCCCAGGAAAATCTGTCGGCGAATCTCTAGACCGACTCCGAGCACAAAGCATGGAGAAGGCAGACGTACAGTGCGAAGAATTATTGGCACTAATGGCACTGTGCGGCAACTCTGCTTATCATGTGTTTGTCAAAAAAGGACTGCTTGGAATAAATCCTGATCCCTGGTATAGGTATTGGTAAACACGCAGAAAACAGGCCTAAAAGAGATCACCCAAATCGAAAAAAAAACCCCCCCTCATAGCACTTCCTGAAACCCGCAACCCAAACACCGTATCCGAATGCAACCTGGCCAGGAGCTAGCAACGCATTAGAGGCATCGTTGGGCTCTGGAAAACAGTCCCAAGAAAACAATCCATTGAAATTCTTAAGTGGACTTAGTGCCGCCGTTCTCTTCGTCTTCATCTTCCTCTTCTGTGGTGTCACCGCCGCTTGTAGTCGAGACCCGCGCCAGAATCCATTCCTGTGCTTCGTCTGCATGCTCTTGCATCATCTTATTGAGGCCGAGCTTAGGACTGCGAACAACAGTTCCGAATCTTCGTTTCTGCACCTTCTTGGTCAAGTCATGATCTGACCAACAGGCATGGTCGCTGGCAACATAGACCCTTGAATTCTCTTTGTACCATGATGAAAGGTCTGGATCGATGTCGGACTTGACTGGACGCAAATTTCCTGTGACAAAGTTCACAACTCCAGATATTTTCGATTTGCAATCTTCGACGCTATCAGTTACCGAAACATATGATACGATGCGAAAGAGAATAAGTACCTCGATTAATTAAAAGGACCTTTACCCCGAGGTAGGCATTACCTACTCCCATAAGAAAGATCTCATCCGCGTCATACAATTGCAAGAAATTATCCCAAAGATAGTTCATAAGCTGTTGAACTTGCTCTTGGAGGGCCCTTTCTTTATAGCCCGGAATATAAGAATCCATGTCCTAGCTCGAGGTTAGCATGGTTTCTGGTAGAAGCAGAGTTTACAGAAACGGAATGGCATATTACATCGTCGTTCGTAATGTAAGGCGGCACGTTAATATCCATGATGCCAAATTTCTGACCGACAGCCCAGTCGATATACTGGGTCACTCCGTCCACCTGTGGTTCTTGTCAGTATGAGACAAAATTGGGTGACTATGATATTAGCACTCACCACCCATGCATTATGCGCTTCCAATGACGAATCAATGGCGTCTGGTTGTGCGAGTAATTGCGGGCTAATAAATCGTCAGACACGTACGATTTCTATATCAAAGGGTCACAGCCTCAGGCAAATACATTACTTACGGGTCGTGAATGATGACCAGCATCCTTCTAGAATTGTGAAGATTCGGCGTAACCAGAACCTGGTTTTCGAACGACTTGTATAACTGGTCTCTTTGAACATAAAGAGGAAGCATGTTATGCTTCTCCTGCAGAAGTAGCCGTTGGGCACTCCGTATTACGTCATGTAAGCGATTTGCGTTTAGAGACTGAACAGCAGGAACGTCGACTACTCCTGGACGCATGCATTCCCAGTAAGGAGCCTGGTAAGCTTGAACCTTTGCCAGCGTTCGTGCAGCTTCCTTGTTGAGCTTCGGTATTATCATCTTTGGTGGCGGTTCTCCCATGAGCGTGCGTGCAACGGCCACCGCAGAGTTCGAGATGGCGGAAAGATTGTACCCTCCTTCGAGACATACGGCCACCTTGCCGTCAGCCAGAGACATGAGCATATGGGTCATGTGTGCGTAGCAGGGCGGAGTGACAAAACATCCACCCAGCTCGTCCCCGTCTGCCGCATCAAAGCCAGCAGATATAACTACAAGGTCAGGATTGAACTCTTTTGCAATAGGCATGACGATCCTTTGGAAGGCAGCCATGTATTCGCCGTCGCCCATGCCTTGGTCGTGCCAGCCAATGTTGATGTTCTTTCCCAGGCCAGGGCCAGTGCCACAGTTTTCGATTCCTCCGTCTGGTGTTTCCGGGTTTGGAGGCTTCCCGGGGTAAAAATTGCCATTTTGGTAGACGTGAATAGAAATATAGAGGACGTTGGGATCGTCATAAAATATGTTTTGGATGCCATTTCCATGGTGAACATCCCAATCTAGAATAAGAACTTTGCGGCAAACATCCGAGTAATCCTGCTGGCATACACGAACGGCGACTGGTACGTTGTTGAAAAAGCAGAAGCCCATTGGAGCATCATATTCGGCATGATGTCCGGGAGGTCTGATGACGGCAAATGCATTCTTGACCTGGCCAGCCACCACATTCTTGCAGGTATCAATAGCACCACCGGCGGATAGAAGAGCAGCGGGATATGACATGCTTCCGACGTAGAGAGATTCTCGTCCCTGGTCGTATCTCTTTGTCAGTTCGCGAAGCTCAGCCGTGCTCAGCTTGTCCAGTTGTTCCACCCAGGTCATGTGTTCGGAAGAGTGTGCCAGACAAATCTCCTCGCGAGTCGCGGGACGAACGGGAATCCTCCACATGTATCGTGTAGGGCATTCCTTGATTATTTTTGGCAGCTCAGCTTCTGGCCCAGAGTACACCAGACCGACCCGCTTGAAAGCCTTGAAGATTTCGTGAATGCGACGCGGATCCTCAGGATGGTGGGTATTTGGGCTGAAATCTGCATTCATGTGCAGTTTCATACGATCATCGTAGCAACAGCCGGTGGGAAGCAGTCCACGCCGTCTAAGCTGCTCCAGGGCCAGGTCCTGCGCATCAAGGTCGGTGCCATCCTCATAGCTGACTTCTTCAGAAGCAGTATCGTCGTCATCCTCAGGCCGCGCTCCAGTGTCATGACTGACTCCGTTTGCCATGTCAGCATCTCTCATGGGATGATCGTCCACATCCATTGCCAAGTGTTCTTCCATGATAGTGCAGCCCTCTTATAATAGAGCATCAGGCAGTGGCAAGAGAATGGAACGACTGCGATGTTGGGGATTGTGCACCTGAGGTTCTACAAGGTGGATTGTAGGCTGCGAGTGTTGGATTGCGCTCAGATGAGCTAGCCTGGTCTCAAGTTCTCAACCGTCACCTCAAACCGTAATGGATCTGTAGCGTGCCTGCGTCAGCAAATAAGGGATGTCTGAAGTATAATATGAAGCTTTGGAAATGCGAGTTTCCAAGTGCGTTTGTCTTTTTAGAGCGCTTCACAAGACTTTTTGAAACAAGGGTGCTGGACTGTATACACAGACCAGGCTCTGTCTCCCTTTGCAGACCTGCTCAAAGGGCAACCGGGACGCAGTAACAGGTTTCAAAGGTTATTGCCTGTGAAGCGGCCAGGAGAAGAGCACTCATCTTGTGGTGCAAGGTCTGCGCGTCGTGCTGAATACGAAGAATAACTTACCTGTTTGGGCTGGAGGTTGGTAGTTGAGTGAAGTCAAATGTTTACTTCAGGAGTCTGCCAACTGCGCCGAGTTTACTCTTTGAGCGCGCGGCTGTTGCAAAGAAATGCCATGTAAATACTAAGCAGAGGATGAGAAAGAACGATAGATGCAATTCAGCAGAAAATAACACCAGTCTTTGCGGCTGCGCGCGTTGACAGAGCCGCTGAGGCTGCTGCTCGGTGGACTTTGGTGTAATAAGTCTGGTTGGATAAATCAATTGAAGCCGACGTCAATGTCAAGTGCAGCAGACGCACACAGTAGCGCCAGGCCAGGCCAGGCCGCATCTGGCGCCTGGAGATTAGGCGCGGCCCTCCACATGCAGCAAGTCATGGCAACATTGAAGCTCAACATTGCACTCAAAGTGCTGCCCCCCCAGCACCTGCCCCCACATGCACCTGCCAGACTGCGCCAGACCTGTCTGGTGTCTCGTCTGCTCCATGTCTTTAACTGCAATTAAATTTGATCAATGTTCCACGTCCCCAAGATCGCCTGGCAGCAAAAAGTCAACTATTATTGAACAATACATGTAGTAATCTCCCCATTCATATGCCATACAATTCTTGATGAGACACATCTGAACAGTATACTGGCATTACCATCTATGAACTATTATCTCTATATCCCAAACAATAGAAGCTGTGACCGTAATTATCCCAAGGATTCCTACATCTCCCACCTTCAGGAATCGTTGAGCCAGCACTACGACTGTGCCTGCATTTGGAATAGGCCAAGACTCATTACCAAGAATGCATTGCTCGTGACTTTCAATGAACATGGATGGCTTATCATCGATTCAAGGCAAGCGGCCAATCACATGCGGCGCTACGCAGGAGGATGTACGAGGCAAGCTTGGGCAAGGACGGCTGACAACATATCAAAGGTAGGCCACGCTGTGGTCAATTGCGAGATCTTGGTCGAATTGTCGGCATCAACTGCTCATAAATCTCGGCAGCACATGCTTGTAGTGCTTGTATGTCAGCTATATGCACTTGTTATCGACTATCTAGAGCAAAGAGCCCTTCCTGGAATGTTTGGTCCAATCTCAACCAAAGATACAGTGAAGTATCAATTGACGGCGCCCAAAAATGCTGACGCGGTGAACCGGGAATCAAATGCCGAGAGACGCAAATAGTCATCCAGCAGCGCACCGTCATCGCCACGAGGCGAATAGCGCGAATATGACTGTCTGAATTTTGACCCGCCTGGCAACTGCCCAGTGGGACTTGCATCGCCTTGCAACCTGAGCCGATCGTCATCTCGGTCATCGTCAAAATCAACGATGCCTCCGGAACGATGCTCTGCCAAAATGACCTTCTTCTCTAACCAACATCTCTCATCTAGAGCACACCGAACGGCGATCTGAATTGACTCTTGATCGAACGTGAAGCTCGGATATCGCAGCTGGATTTCCGTGATGAGTCGTTTCCGTGGATAGCTGTAAATGTTCTTGAAATAATACAGCAGGTCCTCAGGCCCGAGCTTTACGTAAGTTTTGACAATTCGACCCCAGTGGCTTTGGTCGCTCCAGCTCGTAGCCAGAGACTGACTCCTCCCAACATCCTCGACCAATGAAGTTTGTATCAAAGTCTATGTAATAGTCGTCAGTGTGAAAGGCTCTTGTACAGTACGTCGTCGTGTAAAACAAGCATACCTGTTGTTGGCTCGGATCTAGTCGAGGACAAATATATTGCAAGATAACATCTTTTACAGTTTCAAGGAGGTCCATCAATTCCACCAACTCGGCAGTTGAGTGGTAACGCATCTGGCTTGTGCGAATGTCGTCGACAAAGGGCTCGGGATGTCCAACTCGCGGGCGAGGGAAGTCGCCATGAAAATAGATGCCATAGAGCCACCACCTGTATAGTGCCTTTCGAAATCGTACTTGCTCGTGAGGGCGAAGGAGACGACAGTCTTCAGGTTGGTGAAACCATCGCATTTGTGGAAACAATTCTTCCCACTCATGGACCAGTCGACACTTCTTGAGTAGGCCATCGATATCGGCCCCGGTCAAGATAACAGTATCCGAGGTCAAATCTGATGGTTTCAACATGCTTCGAGGATTGGTGACCTCCGTAAATCTGCTGCTCGCAACATGATCGGACAGGCTGGACGCAGGCATTTCCTTACTCAGAACTACCCCCTTATCGCCGAAATACCTCTTAAATACCACTTTCCTCGGCCTGTACAGCCCACCACCGGCAATATCATCAACCGTCGCAGTATACACTTGGACGAGCTCATCGAAAGGACTAAAATCCCGCATGAGAACAGGTAGAAGGATGTCAATCTTGTGTCGTTGAAAAAAGATGAAGAATTCCGAGTTAGTAAGTGACAGCTCAAAAATGGACTGTACGTCTAGATGCTGGTATACATCAAGAAGAATCTCGACGGGTAAGCCTGCCAGGCAGGCCGACAGTTTTGGGGGAGCTGTCATTGTGCAAGCTGAATAGTGAACAGTAAATTATGACAAGGTGTCGAAAGTTTGGTGATTACAAGCTAAGTAGATCGCCTTCTGTCTGGATGCCTCTTCTTCTCCCTGGTATGAATTTTTTTTTTCAGCGTTTGTTTTTGATCTTGCCGTTAGTTTTTGTTGTTTAATTAGACGATGTGAATATATGACTGCGCTCTTCTATCCCTCTATCGATAGAAACTTGGTGTTGACTTTTGATCATTCAATATCAAACTCGAACCGACACGACAATGAGGTCTTAGAAGGTTAGCTGCGATCAGATATAACACGACGTAGTATGCATACCTATTTTAAGAAACATGATAATATGTGCAGAGCCCCAGAGGCCTACCGTTGTGGTGTAGTATGGCAAACGGCGATGACCGTGCCAGATTGTGATTTATGTCGCGTTAGCTAGGCTCCTTTCTCGAGGTATTGGCGAGAAGCTAGGAGCAGACTAGACTGTGGGACAGGAATCGGAAATAAACAAGAAGGTGTGGTGTTATGGGAGCTCGTATGCTCCTCGAAGGCCTCGTGATGACTCAACAGACACCAGAGGCGCGATTGCACAATGTTCTATTTTCCTGCGACCCCAGCGTTGGGGTTTGAAACAGGGCAAGCAAAGCCCAAGGGGGTAGAACTGGAAGTCAAAGCACGCATATACACCATCCTCGACGATGATTGCATCGCTATGGCGGGAGCCATGATTGCGGGAGCGAATTTGGTGTTTGATGTTGAGATGTCAGGAACTTTGGGAAGCTGGAGAAGGGGAAAGTCACCTCAAGCGATTGACAAGTTGCGCGTCTGGTGTCTTGAGTGCCACCGACACCCCTGGTCGGCCCGTACCCTGGTTGTCATCCATCACCCAATGACAACATCGATCCCAGATAGCGGACCGACCAATTTGATACCGGCGCATGCAACAGCAGATGACTACCTAGGCAGTTCTCAGAGCCATCAACAATTTAGCTTATTAGAGAGATGGCAACGGAATTTCAGGCGAAGATACAATGCCATGGCATACGTTATCTGGCACACGAATTGCACCAAAATCCATCACCTGCCCGCCCCCATGTGCCTCTTCATGCGTTGAGGATGGGAGAGGATAGTCCTGGTCTGCTGTGGATCTTTGTACTGATGAATTTGTGGCACATGCTGGGGCGGAGGGTGCTTTGCAGATGAGACCATCAAGTACTCAGCCTTGGTATGCTTCTTCTCCATTGGCATAAAGAGCCTCTATCTGCTTGCGAACATAGAATTGATACAAATCCATTAACTCCTACGCCATATTTGATCGAGCCCTATACACCAGTACCCCCATGGCTCCTCTTTTCTATGCAAACAGAGACTTGTTGTCAAGTCCATCCTTAGCTTGCCTCTGGCCGCCACTGGATCGCAGGCCCAGCTCCCCTTTTCTTGACAGCCTCTCTGCATACTGGTCTACTCTTGCATTATGCCTAGAAGCCTTTGCCTTGCGAAGATCGGAACGCAGTTGATTAGGCGAAATGAACTCTCTGTTTTCGTAAATGATGGGTCCGCCAAAAGATCCCTCTTGAATAACAATGGGTGTGAGCACAAATCGTGGGCCGATTTCCACAAGTTTGATTTCAGTGTTTCCCGCCCTGCCTGACACTCCCCCCTTTGGTTTCTTGCCTTTGTCGTCAGCACCTGATTGGGCCTCAGGCGCTTCTTCCTCGCTGATCTGATAGTTTCGCACCCAAATTTTGCCATCTACGAAACTGAAACCCATCACATGATCCACAAAAGGCTTGGATTTCCGTGCCCCTTGAGGAACACCAAAGGTGTGAAGGAACAATTCCTTAATGACTCGCAGGTGTGGCTGGGTATCGAAGGGAGCGTCGAATGACAGAATGGGCCGTGACCCCTTTAAGCAGTTCCCAGTGAAATGCAACTCCTCCATGGTGTGTACTGTTCAAGCGTGCGTTAGAATTATCCCGCAAAGGTGATTGGGGGCGGATACTTACAGTTCTGGAGGTGCATTTTGATGGTTGGACCATTTGGAACTTTGCTCAGCCAAACATAGAGATCTTTCCCTTTTCTAGCTTCAAAGAAAAGCACATTATTGCAGTTGTAGAGCTCGGCAAGTTCGTTGAGTTCGTTAAGCTTGGATTTCGAATCAAACTTCACATCCTTACGACCGTGTGGTAGCATAGAGGCGATATCATTGAGCAGGTGTCGGTGTCTATAAATCAATTCAAGTAATCAGAAACTGCAGGAAGACTTGTAACGTGTTTGAATGTGTGTACACATTACTGACCTGTAGGTGACACCACGGGAAGATAGAATGAGGACCCGTTGCTTATTCTTCTTAACGCCATTACTCGCCTCATCGGGCTTTTGCGCATCCGTTTTTGACAATGACTTGTAAACCGCCGCCATATTCGCTTTCGGTAACGTTGTAGTCGATTGAACGAAACGTTATGGGGATTCTGTCAATGTCTGTCGACGCGACAAGCAAAGGTGGGATGCTGGAGGACTTGCCAAACATCAAAAAATTTACGAGCATGGTGGCTGCTATCGATAACGGGCTTTCTCCCTGAGGACGGTCTTGACTTTTAGAGTCCAGCCCCATAATTTCAAGTGGGTCAGTTTTTGGTTCCCACAGAGGTTGGCAATCGAGCAATTTGGTCAATAGTTAACTTGTTAATATGGGCAGAGTTCTGGACCCACCAGACATATTCCAAGATGCCTACTCCGTACAGAGCACCAAGGTACGCAGTACTCCCAACAGCTTGTCATGTGCTCGCTATTGCTGCAGCGCCAGGCCATGTTTAACTTTGCAGTGTAGGCATGGCATTCGCGCCAACCTTTCAGAGACAAGGCAAGGAAGTACAGGGGTTTGGGACAAAGGGTTTGCCGAACTGATGTCAATCACACGGTGTTTCATTGTTCTAGGCGAAGTGGGCAGGCTGCGAATCAAGGCAAAAACGGCTTTCTTCATTCAAAGCGGAAGCTATGAAGAACTTAAATCATTAGGAATTCATTCAGCTGCTATACGTAAAGAGGACCATATCCTCTTGTAGCGATCGTCCAACGCACCAGCCCAGATCAATGTCATCACAAAGACAGAACAAAAAGAAAGTCAATGTGTCCGCGCCTTCTAATTATCAACAAAGACGTAATCACCATTCCTCATTTCCTCAATTCTGCGCCAAAAGACTCTTCCCATGCGTGACATGCGTTCCCAATAGCTGTGTGAGACATGTGGTATCTATCCCAAGCCAGATGGCTGCGGTAGGTTATGCCGCGATTTGCCTAGCAGCATTTACCCCCCTTAGCGGATTCGTCGTCGGCAGGCTTGCTGAGTGAGATGTTGGTGCCAGCACCGATCGTGGCCTGAGCACCATCGCCGCTGTCAAGAGCCTTGCTGGAAACGATTCGGTAGATTTCTATATATTGAATTGCTCATTAGCATCCTGCTTGTCAGAAATGGTGCCATTTCCATCCTGCCACGCCGACGAAACAGTTTCTACGCACCAGTAAGAATGTTTTGAAAGGCAAGCTCAACGTTGCTGGCATCCAAAGCAGAAGTCTCAATGAATGACAAGTGGTTTTCACCTACGGACACATTCGGTTAGTCCATGTACAAGGTACCAGTCGCCATTCAAATAGCACCGCCAGGCGGAACGTACTGGCAAAGGCCTTGGCCTCCTCAGTGGGCACAGCTCTCAAATGTCTCAAATCACTCTTGTTTCCAACGAGCATAATGACAATATTTGCATCGGCGTGGTCGCGCAGCTCCTTCAGCCACCGGGTGACGTTCTCATAAGTTTGATGTTTGCTGATATCGTAGACGAGTAGAGCGCCAACAGCACCTCGGTAGTAGGCAGAGGTAATAGCGCGATAACGTTCCTGTCCAGCGGTGTCCCAAATCTGCGCCTTGATCGTTTTAGAATCGACCTGAATGGATCTAGTGGCAAACTCGACGCCGATGGTGGACTTGGAATCCAGGTTGAACTCGTTTCGGGTGAATCGGCTGAGAAGATTGGATTTTCCGACTCCGGAATCTCCGATCAGAACGACTAGTTGATGGCAATGTTAGCCTGGGCTGCGCTGTAGAGAAGTGCATGCAAAGTCGGCTGCTTGAGTTGGCGGTGGAGGTACCTTTGAAGAGAAACTGTCAGAGAGCGGCAGAGCCCCTATCATTAGCAATGGCGCAAACAAGTCGAGGGGTAAGGGAGGGGCATTTCACACATCATATTCGTCGTTGGCCATGGCGGCGGTGTTGAGCTTGAGAAAAAGGCCGGACACGTGTAGTAGTAGTGGTCAAGAGCTGTGTTGGGGCAGATGCGCAGAATTGTCAAGCGAGACGACGCACGTCGGTTGTCGTAGTGGACGGGATGTGGTAGATGTGGATGCGAGTGTGTGGAGGGGAAGAGTTAAGTTGCTATGTGGTTGTTGTGTCAAGGTCAAGGGTCTTGTCTGGTCTGGTGTGGTCAAGTGGTAGGCGGTGTTATTTAGGTCACTGCGGAAGGCCAGCACGCGCTCAAGTATGGTCTGGTCTGGTCTGGTCTGGTGGATGCATGTGTCTGGCTAAGTTGGCTGGAGGTCATGTCCAGCGCTGCGGTCCGGTCAGAGGTGGCCAAATTGGGGAGCCCGCAGAAGAGAGCCTGGCACTTTAGGCACACCACACCAGCCCGGGCCATGTTCGAACAGCCTGTCTGGCACCCGTCGCCCCGCTCAGGCCATCAAGCAGCCTCGAAGTGGAAAGGGGTCAACCCAGTGCCGCTACTCCGTACTGGGGGCACGGTGCTTGACCACCAGTCAATTGATTGGTAAAGCCCACCAGACAACAGAGAGGCGCACATGCAGGGGGAAAACTGGTGCAAACAATCAATGAGCTGGTTTGCCCATTTGACATCGAATGTTCCTCTTTCAAGGTCATAACAGCATTGCACTCTGGGCAATTTTTCTTGCAACATGAATCCTAGATTATGAATTGTATCTGTATCATTAATACTTTCGACGCCGTTGGACACAATCTGCCTTGGAGATTGTGTGAGTAGGAAATCATCAAGAGTTCTAGGCAACGGCAGTTTTGGACTAGGCAGACAAGGAATTATCGGTTCCACCTTGGAGGCATCAATTATACTCTGCTCAAGTGAGTTTTCGATGCAATACTGTATCAACCCATGCAACATCAAAGAGATGGCTGATCTACACTTCGCCAATCAGGCGGCCGAGTCTTCAAACTTCAACAATGGTATCAAACGGGCCAATTCAGGCTGCTAGCGAAGTGTCCATCGACTATTCAACCCGTTCCTTGCCACGGGTCGAAGCAACAAAGCGTCAAAAGGAAGACTTAAATTCGTATTATAGCACGGTGGTCATAGCAAAGCACTCGAATCTGCAGAAGTGCTCGCAATGAAGACCCAAGCAGGCGAGTTAAGATTTGGAAGAGAGTCTTCCTATCATGCACAGCCGAACTTGCCATGTACTCGCCATTTCGGTGCAGGGATGTTACAGATTTTGTCCCAAGTCGGGTCTAATTCAATGGTCCGACAACGTCTAGTAGTAGTTTGTCGTCAGTAACCTGAATACTCTCCCGAACTCGGTTTGTAATTTGGCCTTGTTCGCAAACCTGACCTTGTTCTTGTCCTGCTCCCAGCCGGCTATTCTTGACGACAATCGCTCCTGGCACTTCAAATGTGGCTTGGCTACCAAGTGTCATCAAGGGCCTGGCGTGTAAGTTGTGGTTGCATCGTTGCCACTGGTTATTCTTTGTTGCCTGGAGGCCTTGGTAGGTGGTTTTAGTTACCAAATCTTTCATCTAAAGCCAACTTGAACACAAGAAGTTTGGCGTTTGATTTGCCTTGGTTCCCGGCAAATTCAAGCCATGACTGTTGCGGCTGGCTGTATCTGCTGGGAAGTCGCGTCAAGCAATCATGCACGCCCCACAGTATTCACAGCTCTCGCACTGTTACACAGATGGAAGTCGGCATTGGCCTGCTCGCTGGATTTTCCTCCATTCTTGGGATTTAACCCGTCTGGTGTATTCTTTGCTTCAACCGAAAATGTAGGTGCAAGTAAGATATCTTGATTGATCAACGTGATTGCAAACATACCTAACAATAAAGATAGGCCCTTAACTCCAGACAAGCTCCACAGCCATTCAGAAATCTGCACTCATGACCTTTGACGATCCGACTCCAGATTCTTCCTCTGATGACAGCCAGTCTCTGACGTCTGCCTCTGCAGAAGATAATTCGCAAGATGAATGGGCTGTCCGCAGAATATTGGCGGAAGCAAAGGTCCGAGATGAAGTCAGATACCTTATAGATTGGGACGGCTTTGACCTTTGTGAAGCAACTTGGGAGCCAGCATCCCACCTGAGCGAAGGGCTTCTCGAACAATGGCTGGCTACCACGAAGGAAACAGGAAAGAAAACTGCCCTGGGATTCACAATAGAGTCATGGAGGCAAGCTGTGAGTGACGATATCCGCGCCAAGTACGCGAAACATGTGGCAAGAAATAAGAAAAGGGATTTGCGGGGTCTGGAGCAAATCCAACTTGACTGCACTCTCGAAGAATGGATAAGCTCGGTACAAGGGGAATACAGGGACGAGATCGGCGATATAAAGGAATGCAGCAATGCGGTACCACCCACTCTAGACGATAATCCCAGAGTTGTCAAAACAGCCCAAGGACGAAAGCAAGACACTATAGGAGGACAACAAGGGACTCATCAAGGAGAAATGTGTCGATCAAGTGAAGACCCGCACAGTCAAAGAAAGTCAAATTCGTTGGCAAGGGAAGGATTGCAGGTTTCTTCAGATGTGTGTCCGAACAAGAATAAGGTGCCTACACCATCAATGCCTGATGCGTGTTCACCAGCTCTTCGAGAAAGAACATCGACCGCTAATCCAAACTCAAAGGGAGCGCCAATCCACTTGGTGTCCCCCAAATTGCATTCTGCAAAAAAAGTCTCAGCAAGAAAGCCTGTGATGGACGCAGCTCAGTTGTCGAATGTATTTATCGGCGGTACGAAACGCAAAGCCCGGCGGAACTTGCTTGACGTAGCATCAGATATCAATCAGGCCCCGAAACTCCTCAATCATCGTAAAAGACGCTTAATACAGAAAGGATTGAGGGATAAGGAGGGTGTGACAGCCCCGGCGCCGCTGAGGAACCAATTTCTAGCTGAAACTCATGACTTGGTCGTTCCCGGGAAACTTGATATGGTGTCAAATAATGGGAATCACAAGGGAATTCTGTTACCGAGCGACTCTCTTGTTCATGCTGGATCGGAATCGAAAGAAAAGGCGAAAAAACGGGTGCATTGGGAAGATAGCATTCCGAATCTGGAACTGCAAGACCTGGATGAGTTCGAAAGTCTCTTTGTAGATGATGATACCTCTCCTATAACTCCCGACGACTATGAAAGCAAGGAGCGAGATTCTACGGAAACCGTATCCAAGGACACCGACGCAACAACTTCAGTACTACTTGACATAGGGAGCGAAGGTCACACGATTTCGAAAGTCTGCCGTTTCGGGCCTGACGGACGCTTAGTGGCTTTGTTGACTTTCCATGGCATGAACTTGAGCCGCAACCCTTCCTGGGCTTGCCTTTTTGAAGGCCAAAGCCGGCTGGACTTTTGCCACACATGCACAAAGCAGGATGTCTTATCCCAGACCGGACACCGGACACTTGAGGAACTGAGTGTCTGCCAGGGAACTGTTTCATTCTGTGAGGAGGACAGGCTTGCCTTTGTATCAGTGACCAGTCAACTACAAATTGGATGTGCTGGGGCAGCTTGCCATCAAAACGACTTTTGCATTCTGATTTTTTGTCCATCACCCTTAAGCTGGGCTGAGGCGTCTTCGAGCGCGGTCGACTTACCTCAAGGAGAACCTGGTCTGGGGTTTCTAATTTTTAAATCAGCTCCCCAATTTCCACTCTCAATGCTGGCCCCAATTGTACCACCGACTGCGGTACAGCGGTACAGCGTGTCGGACTCTCTTAAAATATTCGACATGTTTTTTGACAGCATCCGCGCCTATCTGGGACTCGACCAGGAAGACAAAAGGGCGCCAATCAACTTCTTCCTGCTGTTCCCACCAACGGCTCATCAGCTAGTTATCTTATTTTCTCGGTGGCTTCAGGAATCGATAGTCAACTGCAACATTAAAACGAGCTTACAACCAGGCCAGTGGTCTACCTTTTCCGCCCTTGATAGTGGCACCATAATCGTTCATGAGGATGCGCTGTCGACCTTGTCATCACTTCCCGGCCTATCAAATACTCTACACAGCCAAAGAGGGGTCAGGTTCGAGTTTCTGGCCTTTTCTCCTTCTGGTGCGCTTGGAAAGCATTTCCCACAACTCAACAACAATAATGGAGCGGAAACTGATGGCTGTATAATTCGACTCTTTCCACAAGGCACCGTCATCTTGCTCACGCCGAGCTTTTTTGTGTCTCAGCCGGAGGCTGCTTACAGTTTTCTCAAATGGTTTCGACAATATAACACTGATCGTGGTTCTCTCTATGGACCAAAAAAATTGGCTGTATGGTCTGACATACACGGCTGGCTGTTGGATCTGGCTCTTCATAAAGGTAGCCAAAAGATGCATTCAGAAATTAGTGTAAGTAAAAGATCTATTGAGGCATTGTTGAAATGTTTCAACCTTTTGCAGAATATCATCTCGGAGGTAGAAGATGACCACGAAGGACCACTGATTTACGCCCCAGAGGTACTCGATGGTAACGATGAGCAAAGCCTAGTCAACTGGTTTGGTTCTTGGGCGGGACTACATATTCATCACTACAGGAAATTTCTGGTCCTGGGGTCTAGCAATCACGTTGAAGCAAGACTATCTCGAGTTATTCGATCAGTCCAATTTATTACCTCTTGCACAGAGCATCTCCCCTGCCAAAATGCTCCAACCAGCAGACTGGACGGCAATTTGTGGCCAGAAAGCTCTGTATATCCGGAAGTAGCTTTGGCCGCAAAAGCTCAGAGTTTTCTCACCGAAATAGACGAAAGCTATACGGGCCTGACTTTCTCTCCTTTGGTTTTGTACAGGTTTCCAATTACGTACTGGGGTCCAAAAACGACGTTACAATGGGAGGAGTTTGTGCCATTTTTCAAGGATTATGGCGACTGGTTTGACGATTTCAAGCAGCCATTCTTCTCCAGAATAATGAAAACGGGCGCTATCAATGTTCTCCCAAATTTTAAGAATACTTATCTTGGGCTTTTCTTCACTACAGACAAGGAGCATAGTACGACCTCGGCTTCATCGCAGGAAGTTCGAAGTCTGCATCCTTGGATTGCTATTTACAGACCAGCCGAAATTCACATCAAACCTTGGAGGTCTATGGAGTTACTACTCTGGGATCCCTACGTCCGCCACCACAACGCTCATGGTAACGGGCTTTGCGAAACAGATCTTGTGCCCGCTCAGAAAGCGCTTGTTACTCACATTCGCGAGAAAAGTCGAGATCCGAAAACTACATTTCCTCTCGAACGTGTGTGGGTTGGGCCGTTTGATCATCAGCAGGATGACGGGGTCGTGGACCCATTTGATAGTGTTTTTCGTTGGATTGCGGGCATTTCTCGCCTGGTCAAAGAGAGGCTCCCCTTGTGTGACAAACAACTCCGCTCTCGGGGATGGCGGATGTTCAACCCCGAAACCATGTCGTCAAATGCCACAAGACTCAACGCAGCAAAGACACCTTCGGCTGGCTCAAATACCGGCAACCAATCTCTGGCACTTCGTACGGTTTTCCCAGCTCCCAGACCCGCCACAGCCACTGAGCCATGGCCAATCTGCAATAATCGTTTTCAAGAGGCGGTCTCGAGGCATCGAGGCTCGCATGAGATACCCTTTACGTTCCAGCCAACCTTGAAATGGTATGGAGAGCAAGTTGAAGCAGGGAGAGGGCTACATCACATCAAAGTTTCCGACTGGCAATCCGTTTTTGCCAGGTATAAGATTCAAGATTCTGGGGATGAATATTAATATTCATTCAGCGAGAGGCGGGAGGCGACATTGGGTATAGAAATGGTGGATACAGGTTCACATGAATATCAAGGCACGGTGTTGACTTCAAATTTGGCGAAGGAGCAGATAAGCTGCTCAGGGCGTCTATTCATTATTTGTTGCCAAGAGCATGCCGGAGTCAAGGACATAAAGCTCCATAGCTAGATTCATAATATACAGTTCTCGTTTCCCGTTGCTGAGCCAAGTCGAACACTTCCTACTGTAACCAACCGGGATAATGTGATGTTACTTTGTTGATGCAGGGAAGTTCCTCGTACTCAGAAGTACCCCCTTGACACGGCGTATGTTGTCTCTAACTTTCCTAATCTCATCTTCAGGCTCATTCTTCTTTGCAGACCCATATATGTCGTAGCCACCGACGAATTCAGTATGTCCACCGTATGTCAAGCCGTCTAGATCGTCGCGGAAGACATCCAACAACGTTTTCACATCCTCAAACCCTTCGCTCTGGGCGCGAAACTGGTCTTTTAGAACGGCAAGAGTCTTTGTTAGGGATGTCAAGCTATCAACATGACGCTTAGAAGCGGGCTCCGACTCTTTAGGCGGAAGGTTCGCATTTTGGTCTATTAGTGAAGTTTGGGTTCCTATATCGCGATGGAACATCTCGGTCGGGTCCTCCGCATCGCTGCCATCAATCTCTTCTGGCGATGTGGGCTGTGCAGCCGTTGGTGGAATTACCGACACTGTTTTCTCGAGCTGGGAAACTAAGTTTTCGAGCCTCTGGGATGCTACATCATGCAGCTCAGTTCGTGCATCGGTCAAGTTCTCCACCATGGGGGCAACGAGGTATTTGCTCGTCCCGTATAAGAGCGTTGATAGCCCAGCAAAAGCGTAGAGAGTGTTGAAGATGCCACTCTTCGTAACCAGCGGAGGTGGACGCTCTGGCTTCACTAGGAATTCCGGGTATGTGACAATGGGAGGCCGATCGTTGGTTGCGCCGAGTGATGCAGAGCTCGGTGAAACGGCGTCAGACATTGTATTTTCTGATTCTGGCGTTTCGTTCTGTAGAAGCGCACTTTGTCAGCAAGAATGTTTACTCGTGGAAAATTTCCGCAAAGAATTACACCCACTGTTGGCAGTGACTCGGAGACGGTTTCTGATTGTCCCAGGAGTTTCTCGATATCGCCATCGCTGATGCCTTTGGTTTTGAGAAATTGAACCTTTTTCTCCCGCGACGCAGATTTTACTTCGTCTTCGTCAAGGAAGCGGCGGGCAACTTGAAGCTGCTGATTGTGGTCATCTTGCTGGGTAGATTGCTCCTGTTGTGTTTCGGACGCTGCCGAAGCTTTGGTTTCTTGTTGCCAGGCCGGAATGGAGGCGCCGGGCGGCTGATTGTTGTCGTCGGAGTCGCCCATGCTCAGTGAGGCGGCAAGTGGTAATTAACCACTGTTGAGTGCAGATATAAATTAGAGAAGAAAATGGAAGTAGGGACAAAAGTCAAAGTAGAAGAAAAAGGGAATAGACAAAGATAGTCGGGAGTTGGAACAAGCACGGGTTTGGGTTGGAGATGGGAGATGGGAGATGCCTCGGCACATCCAAGGGCAAATTCCATTCTCGAATCTGGTCCGTTGGTCGGTCTGGGGAACGAGCCGGACTTGCAGGTGGGTGACAGACAGTCCAGTACGAACCAGGCTGGAGTGGGTCCGTGGTGGCTGCTCACCTCCACTCACCGTCAATACTAGGAGTCGAGGTCAAAGGTCAAGGTCAAGGGATGCCAACTCTCAGATTGCGAAATGGATAACGTATGCTGCTGAATCGATAAACCACAACTTGACATCTTCAAAGTTGTCCACATCCGGCTTAATCTGACTGAATTATTGCTCTGCAAAGGAAAAAGCGCCTTCAATTATTTCACACATTCTGCAGCATCAGAAGCGCGGCCATCGCACCTGTTTGTTGGTTTGTTGAGGTGCATCAAGGCAACGGCGATTTCCTCGTTTTTAAATTTGACGGGATTGGCTCCATGGTTTGCAGGCAAAAGCCGAATCAACGCACCGGATCTTGGCTTCATATCAATTCAATCATTTCAACACTGACGCCATCGAGCCCCGTTGAACCTGCGACGTGGCAGGGTGGACGTCTGCCCACTGGTTGAAATTGAAATTGAAATTTGATTGTTTGTCCAGTCTGCACCAGACGCAACACAAGGCTGAATCTCACTCACCCGCCGCCAACCGCATTGCTTGCTCATCGCAGCTCATTGACTGACATATCGCGATATCCGTTAGTCGCACAACAGGTGAGCCATGGACCAGACCCTCTCCTATCACTCATTCCCTGTGCTTCGTCACTACGTTCCTAGCAGTCATTCACCACCACATCATCACCACACACCATCACCACACACCATCACCACACATCATCACCCTCCCAGGCACCGGAAGAAAGGTTCCGAACCTGGCATACTGTGCGTTGAAAGGAGAAGCAGACGAAACGAGCCACAGTTTGTCGTTGATTGAGTATAGTGCAAGAAAAGCTCAAGTTGCATTGAGGCGCATGCGGTGTCATCGCCTTGTGCTTTGTCCTTTGACCAATTCCTTGTGCTGCCTCGTCTCCGTCTTGTTGTTCCTGCACACTATTTTTTTTTTTTAATTTTTTTTTTGGCGCTTGAATACTCCAACTTTTTAGCACAGTACCATCTGGTGCATCTAGACATCCTTTGGATGTGTGACCAATAAACAGAGCTACTTGCCGACAAGCGCTCAAGTGGTACTGTCTGGTTTTGCAAGTGCATAAAGCAATCCCCTTCGCAACCTTGACTACGTGGCGCTTGGTCAAAGTTGCCGCACCAAGAAGTGCCTCAACTTCGAACCTAACTTGAACCGTTGACATCGTGGCCGTTGGCTTGCCATTTCCATCTAAGCTGGGGACCTTCATTAGTCACGAACAACTCAGCTTGTCACCAAGCGCCGGCTTCCGGTTTGTGGTCTTGACCTGAGACCTGGCATCTCGGGTCGGCCATTTCCTCACTTATTGATCCCACCAGTCACTTGAGGATCTGGCCTCAAGATCACGTCACACAACCGCTGCCTTTTGGAGCCGTCACCGTGCCCCAAGTCCCAACCAAGAGCAAATACCTCGCCTCTACTTTGCACACTGCACTACTTCCACCACCAACCATGGCTTCGCGACCACGGCGGTCTGCCGCTGCAAGAGCAAACGAATCCATCTCTGTTCATGCAAAATGGGCTGACACAAGTGAAAGAAGTGACCGCAGCACAATGGCCTCCCGCCGATCCGGCCGTGCCTCTGGCGCAAGTGCCTTGAGAGACTTGCCGTCATCCCCTGACGAGAGTGTCACCGTCAAGACTTCGTCCAGGGCAACTCGGGGAGCTAATCGACGAAGTGACCGCTTCGACGGCGGTGAAATTGTCCACGGCACGAGAAATCGTGGAGGCAGGAAGAATTATGTAATCGACTCCAGCCCGGATGATGATGAGGAGGAGGAAGAGGAGGGGGAAGAGGAAGATGCTGAAGGTGAGGACATTGAAGATGTCGACGCAGATGCCGAAGGAGAAGAGATGGAGGTCGACGCCGAAGGCGACGATGTAGATGCCGAAGGAGAGGAAGACGCCGAAGGGGACATCAATATGGATCTTCCGACTGGCCCACGGGCTGGTCATACAATCAGAGTTTCGCAGCCTGCTCCTAGGTCTGCCGCTAAAGCGGCTGCCTCCAAGATGGCAGCTGAAGACGAGGATGATGAAGAAGACGATGACGACGACGACGATGATGAGCTTAGCGACCCCATGGATAGTGACGAAGGAGACCAGACAATGGCGTTTGGAGATGAAACAATGGCCGACGAGGACGCTGAAGGAGAAGAAATAGAAGTTGCAGGTGAAGATGACGAGGAGGAAGAGGAGGAGGAGGAGGAGGAGGATGCAGAGGGTGAGGAAGTTGGCGATGCTGAAGCTGATAGTGATGAGGGAACACGAGAGGGCACGCCTGATCTCACCAAAATGACAAAGCGTCAGAGGGCAAGATTCGAAGAAGAGCCGCAAGAATACATGAAGCTTTCTGATGGTAAGTTCATCAAAGACATTGAGGTTTTGCGGGCCTGTGGTTCTAACGGAAAACTTTAGAGGTTCAAGTGAAGAAACACTTTACCGCAGAGGAGCTTTCCATGAGACGACAAGAAATGGCCCGTCGTCGCCGTAATCTCAGCGAGAAGCGAACCGAGGAAGTCAAAGTAAGCAGAATATCAACTTCATGCTTGAGAACCCATGACTTGTCACGTATACTAAAATTGTGTCCAGATGGAAACTATCAACAAACTTCTCAAGAAGCAAGCACCAAAAATCAATCGCAAAGCCGCCGCCGCTGCGGCGCGGGCTGACAGTCCTAGCGAAGAAACTCAGAAGGCCGATCCTACACTTATACGCTGGGTA
Source organism: Pochonia chlamydosporia 170 (assembly GCF_001653235.2). Taxonomy (NCBI): domain Eukaryota; kingdom Fungi; phylum Ascomycota; class Sordariomycetes; order Hypocreales; family Clavicipitaceae; genus Pochonia; species Pochonia chlamydosporia. The sequence continues at coordinate 4,648,797 of NC_035791.1, read as the reverse complement.
AACAACAGGAGTGGAAGTAAACTATCAGTGCCGGAAGATATCATCGCGGGGCCAGCTGGCCAAGTCTTTTCAAAAGGCAATAGTCTGGCAAGTGGAAAGATGGTGCAAGAGGTTGCTTAAGCTTAAGCGACAGTGGCAGGATACATGGGTGAAGCCCCAATGGAATTCGGCGTCAAAGGGATTTTTTTGTCAAATAGAGGACCATAGGACCATAGGACCATAGGACCATAGGACCATAGGACCACAGGCATCTGGGGGTACAGGAGGCGTGGCCCTCTACATATGTGCGTAATCGATTGAGTAATTCCTGTGGCAGGCAAACTTAATGTACAGAAAGGACAGAAAGTCTGGATTTTGTCACCCTACAAAGTGGGTAATACATGTGTGTTTTCCTCCAAGGCTTCAATGTTGTTGTGTTTTTCACGGCAGCGCTACTTGCATTAATATCAATATAGGAAGAAGTGTTTGCAATCCTGATCTGGTGAGATGAGATGGTGTCCCTGCGATGGACGCTGTCAACTCAAGTGCCCGACGTGGCCGATGTGAACTGTGAATCTGGGTCAGCCAAAGCTTGGGGGTATGTTGGCAGAAACAGCTAGTGGCAGAATCATGAAGAATCAAACTTAATGTAATGAGACCACATGCAGACATATTCACCATGCGTCTCAAGCATGTGCGCCTTTGTTGTATGGGCCTGTTCATCGAGAGGCATGGTGATGCTTGGTCCCCTGGCAGACAGTATGCTGCCTGAAGTAATGCATAGAAAGGCGACACAGTAGACCTATCTATTTAAACTAGAATATAAAGGGACGGCTTTTTTGTCGTCAATGTATAGACGCTCCTTGCTTTGCTTTGAGTAGAGTAAGGACCAAGTTGTTGCCAATTTTGCAACATCTCTTGGTGCCGCCAGTGTCACCTTACTTTGTTCTCACTTGACATTCACCTTTCATCCCATTCTCTACCCAGCCACACACTTGAGCGAAAGATCATGGAAGGATGCTTCGCTATGTCTGTGATATTCATTGCAAATTCTCTCCCCATATCTTTCCCGCCCCCCCCTTTCCTTCGCATTGTATTCCTTTCCACACAGCCGTACTATAAACCTTGAACTTGTCCTAGCTTGCAAAGTTTCTTCGAGTGGACAGCTCTCTAGACGACCCTCCCTTTCATGGTTATATTCACAAGTTCTCAGGATATTAAGCTTTCCTTTGCAAACTGTCTTTTATGCCTCCCGTCACTGTACACTGATTCTCCAACCTTGAAGTCTAGGTGAACCTCAAGTTCACGAGAACCAGGCGGCCGCTGCAAAGATACTCAACAATGGCAGAATACTGCACAAAGACTGACGAGATGTTAAGCAGCGAGTATGGAGACTTTTCCAATATGCAGAGCACTCCCCTCTCTCCTTCATGTGAGAAGAGCCACCCACACAACCAGGGAACTTTCCAAGGGACCTATCCTGTCACAGGCACAACTAGCCAGAACTTTGCTGCTCGCATAGTAAGATATACTTTTAACCTCCCAGGTCACAAGATCAAAAGCTAAATCGAAATCAATTTAACTTGACCTAGACCCCCGAAATGAGCGTGCGGAAAACGCTTCCTGACGGATACACAAGCCAGCCCAGTTACAAAGCGCCACCACCAGCTCCTGAACGCAGCAACCGTTACCAAATAAACCAAATCAATACCAGCAACAAGAAAAACATCACGAATCCCAAGATGAGCTACACTCCTCATTGGGGGGGACATAATCACACAAATAGACATATGGCACCCGCCAATGTCAGGGGTGGACAGCTGGATGACTACCATATGCATATGCAACCGCCAGCGCATATGACTAGCTATCATACTTCAGAATTTACAAATCCTCCTGGGAATATGCCCATGCAGGCCGCGGCCGTTGCACCAGCTATGTTTCGCCGCCAGATGATGTACAATAGACCTAACACCTTTGCTCCCTACCGTCCAGCATACGAGCCTCAGCCATGGGGAGGTCCCCCAGGTCCCCAGCCTATACTCCATCAGCCTCAACGCCCAGAAGGAATTCAAAATTACAATTACCAGCCAGCATTTCCTCAGCAAAACCCAAATGTTCCTCGAGAGGTGATTCAAGCAGGAACACATCGACAAACTCCTGAAGTTGGCAGACAGAGGGAGGCACAGCCTGCGCCAAGCACCATCAATACCGGTGGGATCTGTAATACTGGCACGGTTGTAACTTCGGAAGCTATTCCGGGAGCTTCTCGCCCTGGGACAGCACCTGGTCCCCCCGATGCTGGCAACGGCAAATGGGCTGATGGTCCTGTGACTCCTGTCCATGTACTAGAGGCAGAGAGGAGCAAAGATCGGCACAGTTCTCGTTTGGAGACACAAAAGACGCACCTATCAACTATTCTTAAAGAAGCGGTGGAGAAGGCATTTACCAGGGGCATTCTTGAAGGTCATAGCAGATTATTCTCAGAGATCTCCAGAGAGCTTTGCGAGAGCAAGACCATCTTCGGATTCCCAGCAACTCTTCCTGAAGGCAAGACGACAGAGGAGATAGTCAAGATTGTCTTTGACAGCCTAGGAGCATTGTTCAAGCGCTGTCCGCCTGTTGAGGACCATCCCGGTGTGAAACTGACTCGAAAATGGCTCGAAAGCAAGCTTCATCTTGACGCTCAGCGGGTGTTGTCGTCCACCAATGGAGCACAGTCATCTCGAGCAAACAGCTTTGCAACAGGTATCCAAACAAGTGATACTGAAACCGCGCTACAGCACACGCAAGCTACGGGAGATGCTAAGTCTCCTAAACGCGGCAACAAAGATGGAACGGCCAAGACTCCACGGAGCTCTGGAAAGTCTCAAGGCGGTAAACGCAATAAACGCAAACCTGCAGACTTCACCATCTTAGGCGAAGCCGCACAGTACGAATATGAAGGGAAGAGAAGTACCTCTTACAAATGCTCTGATAATCAAACCCGTATCTTGAGTCCAGAAATCGCCAAGGAACTGATGCAGCGGGAGCAAGCAAATAACAGCACTGGCACAGATTCGACCACGGTCACGCCATCTCCTCATACAAACACGAATTCTAAGCGCAAATCTGTATCAAACGGTGGTCAAGCATCTGCGTCGAAGAAGATTAAGACTACTCACTCATCGGACCAAACTACTGTGACCCATGCATATAGCGGCGCATCAGGAATCGTAAATCCGCCTGATTTGAGCCTTGCTCCAGGCAATGAGAAGCAAATCGCAGGTGGAGAGCCGGTTCAGGGGCATAAATTTCAAGAATATATGGACAATTTGAGCCAGGCAAGTTCCAGTAACAGTCTTCATACCACCGCGGCTGGTGCAAAGCCGGACAATGTGGTAGTCAGCCCACAGCAAGAGCTGCAGCAAAAGCAAATGATCGCTCCGGGTCCAAACAATGAGACCTTTTCTTCTCTGAATGTTGATGATTTGTTTGACTGGAACCTATTTGAGACGGAAATGGGCTACGATTCTATTCAGCAAGATGAGTCTACCGAACGAGAGCCAGCTCCTGCTCTTGCTCAAGAGAAGAGCGATGTCACCGCCACCGCACCAGAGAAACAACCGACGATAAATTCCAAAGAAAAAAGAATCAAGGAGCTCATCCAAATGGACAAGGGCCTGCCATTTGGGCTGATCGAGGATTTCATGACCCCTAAGGCAGGGAGTATCTACGGGGTAGTCCGAGATGCCGTGCTACGCAATGATTTCACCGACCAAAGCCGTTTGCTTTTTGATAGTGACTGCCGCGAAGCTGCCAAGGCCGAGTACGATACACATGTACATGAGCAGCTAGGTGTTGCGGCTACGGACGTACCGGAATGGGATGCATCAGTGCGCAACGCCGAGAAACGTCACAACAAGATGCAGAGGCGAATAGAGGAGGAAAAGGCCGCAGCCGAGCGCCGTAGAGAAGCAGAAGCCCGTTTAGAAGCCGAGAAGCGCAAAACAGACTTGGAAGACCAAGAGATCGCAGCTGCATTGACAAAAGCCATGGAGGAGCCAAACACAGAAACAATTCCTGTTGTCGACACCCATGAGCCTCAACCGGCGGCAACAATCGCGAACGCTGCCGTGGTCCAGGACACTGCTTACGTGACGGAGAATGATCCTTTGTTCCAAGACCCAGGGTCCGTTGATGCCACCGGCTTGTGTCATGGCGCAGTTGGAGAGAACAATGGAAACGAGGTGGAAGACGACTTTGATTTTATGGCGAGGCAGCAGTTTGAGGCAAACGAGCTTGGCGACATGGCGTGGTTGAATGAAGACATCTTTTCGTAAGACGCCAAGCCACTACAAACAATAAGGTCGATACGACGATTAAGGGTAATACCAAGCATATTTACAGTACGAAGAAGGGGGATGGACAAAGCAACAAAGATGGGAAGAAAGCACACATTATTGTGAAGCTCTATGGTCAGGTTGAATGACGAAAGCCCAAACGTCTCACGACAAGGCAGTGAGCAGCAGGAGGGAATCAAAGAAAGAGTCATAAATGCAAGGGAAGCACACTTTCACTTTGCAGAGCATTCGTCTCTGACGGTTTAGTTTAGTTTAGTTTAGTTTTGTTTTGTTTTTTTTGGAAGTCTTAAAGGGTGAGCATCCATATTGTGCTTGGACAAAGGCATAGCTGCACAGAACCAATGATTAGATTAGGCAGGCAAGACAGAGCCGGAATTCAGTGTTTGTACACACCATAGCCTTAGTAGACTTAGACTTGCAGAATAGAATTTATAACACAATGGTGCGGTGTAATGTTGTCTCGGCCTTAAAAGGATGCTAAATATAGAGAGGGCAGAAAAGGGTCCAGACCGTTGGAGACTGTGTGTCTTCGTTCCTGGCGAGGTACTGGAATGGACGAGACATGCGAGGTATCGACAGTAAAATGAATGTTCAAGTTGCGAGAGAGCACGAAGATGAAGTCGCAAGAAGTGCTGCCAAGGTAGGCAGCTGGATTATTTGCAGTTCTAGTATGCCGATACATATCATACACTCCGGTATTGTGCACTTGAAATAGTGGACTATGCCGGTAATACTGGACTGGCAAGTAACAGACATTTTGATGGGATCTCGTCTTCAGGTATCCGGACGTTGTTGATGCTTTGCAAGTCAAGTTGAGATAGAGAGTCTGGGCGCACTTGACGGGCCGAACAGGATGTTACAGTGGCGTCTTCGTTCCTGCTTGTTTTCCGGTTTTCTTTTCTTTTTATTTTCGTGAAGAATAATCTTCCTGCTCCCGGTGGAATCCCAGTGCCAGGCAAGCGGCCAGATCAAGGTAATCTACAGTAAAGCTACCAGAGGCATAAGACATGTCTAAGACATGGAGTTCACCGTCTCAACAAGCCCTTCAGCCAGATGGTCAGAAGGGCTGCGGGGAGGCGTCGGCTTAATATCGAGAGTTTGAGACCACAAGTGTATGTCTCATGAGCCAACCTAAAGCCATTTTACTCCGTTTTCGAAGAATTCCCGGTGGCACGTTCAGTGCAAGAGTTAGAGTATACCGGCCGAGTACGGAGTAAAGCCCAGCCACATCGCGGCAAGGTCATGGTGAATGCTTTTTTCTTTTCCCGCTGTTCAATTCTGGTGCGGGGACCATCCATGTCGAGTCTGCTGCAAGGTCGAAAGATTTCTGCACTGATACGATACAGTACTGCATTGTACCGTTGATGAGAAGTGATAGGCTGACACCCAAGGTCAAGGGATTGACCAGGAGGACCCTTGCGCCAGGGCCACAGGTCAAGTGGATTAGTTGGAGGGTAACCGGCATATGCGTTACATGCCCGTTTCCTTCATACATGAGCGTGAGCGTGGGATGTTCATGTATCATGTATCATGTATCATGTATATGTATGCCGGGGAAGAGATGCGGGGAAATGACACAAGAGGCCTTGAGTGTAATACACATTGCGAGGAGGTCGATTTCATCAAGATGGCGGATAGCTGGCAAGTAACGACGGCAAGTACATTTGGACTGGTTGTTGATCTTTGAGCATGGATTGGGAGCTGTGGCAAACACTGACCTCCGGAAGTCATGACTGGAGAAGATTTGAATGTTGATAGCAGCACATAGACTTGTAGGGCCAATGTGCGGAGTACAGGCGTCTGGTCTGGTCAATACGCTCAATTGGGGATGTGGACGTGGACGTGGAGGTGGACGTGGAGCCATCAAGATGATTCCAGTGGAGCAGTGCCATCTAAGATGACATGGAGAGACGGCCGCAATATCAATTTGATGTTTGAGAGCCGCTTCTTGGTACGCAAACCTCCGATGGATGCAGGCTGCACGAAATTGCGTGGTGCTCAAGCTGAAATACGAAAGTCCCGATTTTTTACAGCACCAACAACCAAGTGTCAAGTCAGTGCGTGCAATACACAAAGTACCAGACCAGACATTTGATGGACCAGACTGCACATATGTACAGTAATAGCCGACCTCCACACAACTGCGTCAGTTAAGTACAGGGGCATGATGCTGCTGCTGCTGCTGCTGCTGCTGATGATGATGATGCATCAATCAAATGTCATCTACTCCGTACGCACGCACGGCCACATCCATGATAAGCTGCCGTGTGAATCCACACGGCATGCATTATCCGATCGACCAATTCATCAGGTCAAGTGTCTGGTGCGGCTGCAGCTTGACTGCAATTGCAGTTGGGCCGAGCTCAGGCAATGAATTGAATTCCAGTCCAGTCCAGTCAAGTCAAGTCAAGTCAAGTCAAGTCCACTCGTCTTGATGAGTCTTGACCTTGTTGGGTACAAGTTTGTCAAGCTGCACCAAAGAGTCACACGACCTTGAAACGGGTTGGCTAAACTCCACAATTTTCAACGCTGGTGCAGGAAGAGCCGGTCGACTTTGGATGACTGGTTGACTAGCCACGGGCGTGGGCGTGGGCGTAGGCGTGGACGTGGAGACCAGTTGACTTGAACCAAAAAGTCTGGTCTCAGTGTCCTGGTCTGGCTGGTCTGGTGGTTTGTTTTCCTGTCTAGTTGAACTGACAGTTGAACTGACAATTCATCAAGTCTGGTGTGGTCAGGTCTGGTCACATTTCTCAAAATTGACCTTGAAGCCCAGCGCGTTTCTTCTCCACAATGTGGCGGGAGCGGGGCCAGGCTGTTGGCCAGACTTGCCAGATTGACAGACCAGACCAGACCAGGCCAGGCTGGCAGGGCAGGGCAGGGCAGGCTAGCACCAGATCAGACTTGACTTCATTGTCAACATTGAACCCTGTCCATCTGTCCATCTCACTGTCTTTCTCTGTCTGTCTGCCGGTTTCGAACAGTACTGCCAGCCGCGCAACTAAAGTCTCCACGCTTAGTCTGGGTTGCTCTCGCCGGCATAGCCTTATCGGAGGCCAGAGCGGACCAGAGCAGAGCAGACTGAGTTTTCTATTGACTCCATCGTCATTCAGCTGAGCCGACTGAACAATGGTGTCCAAGCGAACCACCGAGTTTCGGCAGACATCAATGTTGAGAAGGATTCGTGGCTCAACTGGACTGGACTTCTTGCATCAATGTCCCTTTTTTTTTTTTTTTTTTTTTTTTTTTTTTCTTCAGCTTTTGCTGCCTGTCCTCCTCGTCTGTACACATCTCTTCCTCTGACTTGAGTCTCTTGGTTTTCACAAGACCATTCTCCACGATTATTAAGGCCCAAACTTTGTCTCTCTCCCTTCCCTTGTCAAGTCAAGTGTCTTGCCTGTCTGTCTGAGCCGCCGTCCGGGGTCTGTCCTGACCCCCTCCATGTCCTTTGCTGTCAATCGGCTGCGCCCAGTGTCTCAGTTTTTTTTGGTCTGTCGAATCTGGTGTTGGCCACAAGCACAGACTCGATGCATGCGTGCGGACCGGACGCACATTAACATTGACATTGACCTTGACACACTCGTGCACACACACAGAGACACACACACGGACGCACACTCACACTCACACGCGGACACGCACAATCCTGCGAACCCGTTGGTATCAATTCATCAGTCACGTCCAGCTCAGAGCATCAAGCTGATAGTGCCAGACAGAATAATACACCAGACATCCCCTTGTCAGATCCCAAACTGATCGACGCTGCCCGCCTGCCCGCCTGCCCGCCCGCCTGCCTGCAACCTGCGCCGCTGGGCTTGGACCCAGACTACCTAGCCGTGACGGCATTTGCGTGCCAAAAATCCCACCTCGGTCTGGTCTGGTCTGATCACATCCGATCACATTTGATCCAAAATTGACGAGCAACGACAAAACGACTGTGGCGAAACCATCGGCCGCCACACAAGCAACCACCAGCATCATCATTGGCACTTGACCGCTACCGGCCTGGTGAGCAACGGCTGCACCAACTTTGACTCTTGACGCCCACCTCTCGCCCACCTCTCGCCCAGACGCCATTTCCAGCTTGAGCCCTGGCCCCATCAATCAGCTTGACCACCAAATCAACCACCATCTTCCACCCAGCCCAGTCTGCTGTCAATTCTGCGTGTGGTCTGCTCTGGTCTGGTTTGCTCTGGTCTGTCTCGCTCAATTGACATCAAATTTGATCGTCCACTCTCCAGCTCCCGGAGTGAGCCACCGCCCAGAAGCAGCCAGCTTCCAACGCCATGGCCCAGAACCATGTCCACAGCCCACCGTCCTCGTCGAGTAAGTTGAGTCCATGTCAGTCATTCATTGATTCATTGCCGTCTAGTCCCCTCCAATCTTAGCTTCATCTTGCGGCCTCAATGGCGACGCCATCTACTTGGAATTTTTCCCGTGTTTGGTTGCTTTAACCCTTCTTTCTCCTCCCTTTTTACTTCCTCTCTCTTCTTCCTTCTTCGTGTTGCTGCGCACATCTTTATTTTCTCTCCTTCTGATTTACATCCCTCGGTTTCATCATCAACATCGTCGTCTTGCATTCCTCACCCCCTCTACTTGGTCTGCGGCTCACCAGTGTGGCGTCGACCGACCCTCACCCTCTCCATCACCATCACACTACTCTCGCACGTTGCAACCGCCGCGACCCTCGCTGTTATCACCCCACGCGACTTCACCTCACCGAGTTTGGTCCGGGCAGTCTGGTCTGTTAGTTGCGTCGTGTCGGTCGTGTCGTGTCGTGTTCTGCTGTGTTGTGTTGTGCTCTGTCGTAATCGTGGCACGTCGCACACTCCAGCACAGATCCAGTTCCCGAACTATATCACCGGCCTTTGGTCGCTCTCGATTCACTTTGCCCGCACTCTAGGTCCAGGTTCGCCTCCCTGCCAGCCCTCTTACATAGGCCAGTCCCTGTGTACGGAGTACAGAGCACCACGTCTAAAGCTCGCCACTTCAACGTCATTTTGTGCCTTTCCCCGACACAATTGACCATTTTATGGCCAGCGAGCCACCGCCCTTTCATCAATTGATTTCTTCATCACACGCTATTGATCTTTTACGCCTTGTCCTCTGATTTGGAGCCGAGTATTCGCCTGCCGGCGCCATCCCGACAGACCGGGGACAATAAGCGACAACTAACCGAGCATGGCTGTACGGCATCTCCGACACCAACGAAGAGAATTTTGAGACCACGACAACCTATGTTTTGTTCTACGTCGTTGATTTTAAGTCTGCCTGTCACTGTTTTGGCTAGTCGCCACGATTAGGTTCACGGGCCTCCCGTCTCGGCGTTCACTTTTCGTCGTCTTTTTACCCGTCTCGTCCCACAATCGTTGACACCATCGACTTTCCTCCTCACATTGCACTTCTTTTGTCCATGCAAAGTTGGGTACCATTAAACTAACCTGTGTCGCTTTCCATCGAGTATAGAGCGTGAGGACGCCATAGCGTCCCCTGCGCTGTCTCAGGATAAGGAGAAACACAGACGAACTTCACAATCAGTACAGCCAGTATTAGGTCCCAGCGAGTCCGCCAAAATCTCAGCCATGATCTTCTCCGACTTTTACAGAAGTCCTCGCTCGCCTTTGTCCAAGCTTCGCCTACACCATCCCCAACTTCCCGTTCAGCTGCCTACGACACCCCCAGAGTGGGTTGCCGATGAGTATGCCGACCTCCTCAGCAAAGACAAATCCAAACAAAAGGATGCTGTGAAGCGCTACCTGACTGACAAAGTTCGCAATGACTGGGAATTCACCTGGCCCCCTGCCATCCCCGAGGAAGGGTTGGTTTCTGAGCTTGACGAGCAACTTGCAGCCGTCGAGCTACCAAACCATGACGTCCCTCCAACGCAAAACGCAGAGCCTCAGCCTATTGCTAGTGAAGAAGATGGATATAAAGGGGAGGAAGGCACGGAGCTCGACGAGTCCCAATCTGATATTGGTCAAGGCAATGCTATTGACGATGATAATGATGACGCCGAGTCCGTGTACAGTGTAATGTCAGAAGACGCAATACACTACCGCCCCCGAACGGAATGGACATCGGATCTGTCAGACGATGAGGACTTACCGTCAAAATCATCACCCTTTCGCTTCGACAACCCGGAATCCATCCAGTCGACTGTTCAGGAAATTGTCCAGGCAAAAAAGGCTCGTAGAAGACGTGCTCTGCGAGAAGAGATGGGATGGAATGAGGGACTCGCCTGCTTTGAGGCACGCCGCAATGCCTGGACTGCTGCGAAGACGGTTCGTGTTCGGAGCAAGCCTTTAACCACGCCTCCAGCATCGCCACGATCCCCAAGACGATTCTTCTTCCGTCGCTCAATGTCTGGGTCGCCACCGAATCCCGCCGCCGCAGTGGTTTCCCAAACTGGGGATAGCTGCGGTGCGATATCCGACTCTTCGTCCGTTTCAAAGGATGCGGAAAAGGGCCTGCAGAAACATCGAAGCACCGATTCATCCGCGTCTGACTCAACCAAGGGCTTTGTTTACCCCGTCGAGACCTTACTCCCCATTGGACAACCACTACTGCCGCCTTCAAATCCCCTGCGAGCTTCCATTTCCCCAGCTGTTTACCTGAGCCTTTATGACAAGGTCATCTTGCACAACCTACAGCCGGCATGCCCCATAAATCTGTCCGACATGTTGCGGTCTTGTGTCGCCGGATGGAAGCGAGATGGCGAATGGCCGCCTCGTGGATCCGCACCCGATCCAATGCCGGGGTCCCGAAAGAAGAAGAAGAAGCCATCCACTGCGACCAATGACAATAACGGAAACGGCGTTAGGCGCCTGAGTTTTGGAATCCTTGGGCGTGACAGGGATGAAGAGACCGGCACTAGCAAAGGCATTCGACGCAGCCTGCAGAGAGCGCTTGGAATTGGTGTCATGGCTGGCATGGGAGAGGCGTGAGTTCCGGGTTGATTGTTCACGTCTCGGGGACGACGCAACGTTTATGATTTTCATGGAGGAACTGTATAATGACGAAGAGATGGGATATACCAGCTGGTACGAGAGATTTTCTGAGACGGAAACCTTTCAAGTATACGTCTCAGCGTGTTGCATTTATGGCTGTTAGCTTGGCGCAGGACACACATTACACATATCGACTTGCATATACCCTTGCATGGACAGTATCTGGTTTAGGAGGTGGAATGGCAAATACCAATCATTTATATGGAGTACCGATCATAGGGTTCAATGATTACTTTTTAACCTGCATAGTTCTGCATTTATCAAGTTGAGTTGATCATCTGAGATGTTATGTTAAACCAGACGTTCACACACTACCAGGAGTGTCAAATCTCCGCACACGTTTCGAACAAATAGGTTTGAAAATGCTGCCATGGTAGATCGAAAACACGACTTATTGATTTGATTGCGACCATGTCGATACACGGCATACTAATACGAACCATCAAAAAGTTCTAGAAAAGGGTCCCTCTAGGCTCACGAACCAAAAGTCTTGCCACATCAGCCAAATCCAACAACAACTTCTCTGCATACTCTGCCCAGCTCTCCATAGTGACAATCTCCAACGTCATGCTATCTCCGTCAATGAAAGCCTGGATTTTCCACTCCCGCAGCGGCTCCTCGTGAGGATACACGGTTTCCATCCGGCTACTGGCATTTGCAAATGGTAGTGTTTCCACATGCGCTACATCCTGGTGGACGACGGAATCAAACCAATCCGGCGTAGATTCTGGCCAATCGGTGCATTTGTCTCTAATTTCGGAGAGTCCCATACCCTCGTGGGCCGACGAGGCAACATGCTGGTGCTGAATGTGTGCCAGAAGATCCGCCACAGTCCATGACGGCTCAAACTTTACACGCACCGGGACGTATTGCCAGCATGGCCCAGTGACGGCATCGGCGTTGGGGAAATCAATGTTTCGACCACTTACGACTTCACCGAATGTGACATCTTGGAGGGACAAGCGACGTGCCAGGCATAATGCCCAAGCCGCGGTTGGTAGAGTAGCAACGGTGACGTCTCTGGGCCTGGAGGAGATGTCCACCGTGTGATGGATAGCGAAATGGTTCGTCTTTTCGACGGGAATCTCGGGCTTCAGAATGGTCATGGCCGAGCCTGCAAGCAAATCCTTCCAATATTGCGTGCTTTCGGGAACATTGTGTTGTAGAACATGTCCCACATATGCTGAGAAAGGAACAGACTCTTGCACTGGTCTGTTCTCGTAGAGAGCAGAAAGCTGCTTCAGTAGAATAGGGAGGCATATCTCGTCGTACTGCGCGTGAGAGAGTCTGAAAATCAAGCATGATTTGCCAGTCGCGAACTTCACCAGGAACCATTTCACAAAGCTTGACCCGAGTGGCATGTCAGATAGAACATCGGCTCGACATACATGTCTGGCGTAATCTTCAATAGACACTGTACTGTTATCGGGGCAGTCGATAATAAACTCAGCGTTTAATGCTTCTAGAACAGCGCTGTAACACTGTCCATTGTGCTCGATGAATACAGTCCGCAGAATCTCGTTGCGAGACACGAGTTCCGCGCAAGCGTGTCTGAGATGGTCCTCGTCTACTGCTTCGTCAAAGTACATCAACTCATAGCGAGCAGAATATCTAGGAATCTGTGTCGTTCCCCTGACAGCAATTTCCTGCAAGGGGCGCGTTGGAAGGATATCGAGCAGATTGGCTTCCTTGTTTGCTAGTTGCGGCCTAACAATAGTTTCAACAAACTCAGAGGTATTGATATCCCCGAGCAGCGAAAAGGCAGCTGGTTTCTCGGTTGGACTGGCTTGAGTAATAATTTCCTCCATGACGCTCGCCATGTCGTACAGCGTACGTTTCTGAAACATTTGCACGACGGTTAGTTTGACGCCATCTGCGCGAGCCTCTGAAACGAGCTTCATGGCGGTAATGGAATCACCACCTAGAAGAAAGAAGTTATCGTTTAGGCCGATATTTTCCTCATTTATATGCAGCACTCGACTCCATAGACTGCGAAGCTTCTTTTGCCGGCGGGAAGTAGCAGATACTCGCTTCACAACCGTTTGGGCCGCGGTTCCATTGAGAGGCTGTGTCGGATTCAAATCAACTGACTGAAGGTGTCCGTCTGTAGTGTACTTTGCCAGCTTTCCAGTCCTGTAAAACTTGGTCTCGCCAATTTCATGGAATTCCCTGGTCCAAGAAGGCGGTGATATAGATGGGAGAGCCGGAGGAGATACCGTTTGTACAACTACCTCCCCAACCGCGCCTGCAGGACGTAGTTTATTCACATCTTTGGGATCAACAATGTAAACACCCTCGACTCCCTGATAATCGTTTAGCAGAGCATCCTGCCTAGTAGAATTAACGAGGTCTTTCAAGACGAGCAAGTCGTCTGCAGTAAGACATTCGATGTCACCGACGCAACCAAGCCCGCTCTGACAAAGTGCCTGGGAGACACTCTTGAACTGATTTAGCGCTCTCTGCATAGTGACAGACGAAATCGTCGCAGAATCGAAGCTAGCCATGACCAGAAATCCGTTCGGGTCAATGGAACACACCAACATCAGGGAATACGTGTTAAACTTCAAGGCTTCCTGCGCTGCCTCAGAATCACCAGCTGGCACCAGGCGATTTGCTGGCAAATCTTGCTCCGGAACTGGATCATTCGCGGTGCTGGGGTGTAGAACCAGTCCAGTCTTAAGTTCACACGCGTCAAAGGCATCAGGGCTGAGTCGGCGGATGTGCTGAAGGCCGAAGTGCTCATGCGGAATCTGTTCGACTGTTTGTTCCTGGATGGTTTGGAGATATTCGGCAACAGAAATTTCACTATCAACCTGCACTCGCACTGGAACAGTAGTGATCATGGGTCCTTCAATCTCTTCTGCGCCGATAATGGCTGCATTTCGGCCAGTTAGTGTTTCCCCAAAGACGACATCCTCGTTATTACTGTATTGAGAGGCGACATATGCCCATGCGGCTCGGATAACCGTAGCAACAGTTGTATTTCCCGCGGAGAGTTTGTCAAGGGAAACGTATTCCTCGAGAAGTGAGTCTGCTTTGGCCTGATATCCGGGGAATGGATGCGACGGGAACTGGGGACCATTGGCTCCATGTAATTGCTCTCGCCAATACATTTCTGAATCCCCCTTATCCATGTCGCAGAGATATTTGATGAAATCCTTGAATCCTGCCGGTCGTTTGATCGTTTGACCCAAGTAGGCTTTGTTGACTCGATCAACAATTAGCGGCATACACCAACCATCGTATAAGGCGTGGTGCATGGTCAATACGAAGCTAGTTTTTCCGGACTCTTCATCAGTAATAACTGCGTACCGAACAAGAGGCTGCCCAAGTTCCATGTTCTCACCCCTGTCAGATACAAGATACCCATTCAAGTCTGTTCCGCGGAAGTGGCTGAGTTTCCCTTTGACAACAACTTGTACAAGCCCTCTGCCAGGAACTTGAGCAATTCTCGTACGAAGAATGGGGCAATCATCTTGGGCGGTATCAAATGCCGTGATGAGTCGGTCTGCTGTATCTATATCGGCAAGTTCGACAACACGCTGAGCAATGTAAGCCTCTTTCACCTTGGCCGATAGTGCCATGAGTGCCTCTTGCAATGGAGTACAAGGGTAGATGTCTTCAACAGCATCCGGCTCGATGCTACACAGCTCGCCCGTTTCTTTTCTTGCGGACTCGATGTTCCAACCTTGTTCGAGAAGTGAGAAAGGAGCAATTGGACTTTGAGTCGAGCTGGAAGCAGAAACTGTCATGGCTTTCAATGACATTGCTTCAAGTGTCGGATTCATAAAGACATTGGCGACAGTGAGAGACAAACCATTTTCTCTTGCGGCAGCCACAAGGCGCATAGCTCGCAAAGAGTCTCCTCCTACACCGAAGAAGTTGCTGCTGTTGTATATTTTGATGTTTGGACCCAACACCTTCCTCCATGCCTCAGCTAGCTGCTTCTCTGCTTCCGTTTCTGGGTCTTCTTCTATTTGCGACTCGCTGTTCTGAGCTCCTGCAAACTTTTCTCGGGGGATAGACGCAGCTATTTCGCGTAGTTTCTTCCTGTCCGTCTTCCCCGACACTAGAGTCGGCATTGACTGAAGAGTAAAGAATGCCTGAGGGACCATATACCGTGGTACCTTGGCACCCATGTCTTTGTCTACTGTAGACAAAGCCAATGCCAACTGTTGTGATGGCTCAACCAAAGAGTACTCGGTAGGCATTCCACTGGCATCAGCGAAGGGTTCCGCGATAAAAGCAACCAGAGTCGGTGCTCCGGTAGTTTCAGGCCTGATTACTTCAGCCGCAATCTTAATGCCTCTCGGCAAACAACTTTGAAGGTGATGCTCGACCTCTGTCAACTCTACCCGCTGACCCCTAATCTTCACTTGCTGGTCTTTGCGTCCGACAAACTCTATGGAGCCCAGGTTATTCGACTCGTATCTTACAAGATCACCCGTTTTATACAGACGACCTGTCCGGCCGAAGGCCTCGCTGTTGCCCGCAGTCAGCCATGTTGGATCTTGAATAAATACTTCTGCTGTCTTCTCCGGCTCTCCGAGATATCCAATTCCCACTACTGGGCCTTCGATGAGAAGCTCGCCCACTTCTCCAACCCCCATCAAGATATTGTGGTCGTCTGGGTTCGTGATCCAAGTTGTTCCGCCAACTCCTTTCCCTATACCTCTTGACACATCCAACGTATTGTTGATGGTACATCCGACAGTGCACTCTGATGGACCATAAGCAATGACCAAACTCGTATCTTGACTCCATGTCGCTGCGTCGCTTGACGAAACAGCCTCTCCGCCTAGTCCCAGCACATCCAAAGAAGGAATGATGTCTGCGTCCAAAACTCTAGCCACGGAAGGAGTCATATGAACCATATTTGCTTTGCTCTTACGAATTGCACCGCTGAGGTCGTTCATTCTGTCAGCCTCGGACGGCACACAGACCGTTCCGCCATTGGCAAGGGTGCAAAGCATGCAATCAATGCTGACGTCGAAAGCGTACGATGGAAAATCAAACACCCTCGAATGGGATTTGTATCCCACTGCCTCAGCTCGCGGCAACGCACCGCTGGTGTAGTTTTCGTGTGATATTACTACTCCCTTTGGTTTTCCCGTGCTTCCCGACGTGAAAATGATATACATAGCAGATGAAGCAGGGACTAAAGGTAGAGGTTCAGTGGGCTCGTGTGCAATGTGGTCGAAATATTCTCTTGACACCGCAATGACCTGGCCGGTTCGAGAGATCTTTAGCCCCAGATCCCTTTGAGCCGTGGAAGTTACAATGATGTCTGCTTCGGTTTGTTCCACAATCGTTCGCAGTCGCGCTTCGGGCTGACTTGGATCTGTCAATGAGAATGTGGCACCAGCTTTCATGACTCCCAAGAGCGATACGACTGCCCACATGGACTTTTCGAAACATAGAGGTATTCTGGTTCCGATAGAGACCCCTTTGCGTCTAAGCTGCTCAGCTAAGAGTGTTGATAGCTCATCAACTTCTCGGTATGTCAAACTGCCGTCCCATGATGACACTGCTGCGGCATTTGGTTGCCGTTGCGAAACCTCGCGAATGATGTCATGCATGCATCTCTGTATAAGAGGAGGAAGCTCCTTATTCCAGGTCCATATTTGGTCCAAGTCTCGGTCACTGAGTGTGTGTGTTTGAGTATTTGAATGGTCAGACTTCTTAGGATCGTTCATTTCCGAGTTCTTGTTTGTATTCGGCGGTGCTTCGGACACGGCCGTCGCGCTGGCATCACAATCGATTGCATGCATATTTGTGGTCGTTGTTTCATGAAAATTAAGATAGCTAGCCTCAGAAGGCTTCGATTTGGGAAAGAATGAGGCACAGCAACATGAAGTTTATCCAGTGACAGAAGGAGTCACGGCAGCAACTGTCAGAAGCGACCATATCTAAGCCGGATAACCCAACAGCACTCTCCAAAAGCGCTTCAAAAAGCCTCAGCACTCCTAGTTTCGTTCATGATGGACCCCAACTCGGCATTGCGGACTCATCCGAACATAGCAACACGTCCAGCACATGATGTAACTCCGAACCCTTTGCATGAATACGTCGCATTTTTTCAGCTCCAGCATAGTCCACCCACAGCAACGGCTAAGATCCATCAGTGGCCAGTTTTGCCATGACATCCTTCCGGGGTGGGTGTATGAGTGTTTCCCCTGCAAGCATGAGGGCCGTGATGAAATAGCCCCAAATAGGTAGTGACCACCGTCTTCATTGGCCGTGACTTACGAGTACATCACTGAGACATGTTCACGAACGAGCCATGCAACCAAGATGGGCCTTGTTTTCTACGTTGTGGTCCAAGTGGAGTTGACACCCACTCGCCGGGGTGGTAGCTGGCGCGGAAGTTCTGACTGAATCAGGCATGTCGGGATTGGGGTGGATATTGAAGGATCAGATAACTTTCCGACAAGGTAGTGACCCGAGGGTAAGTGTGTGTTGGCTCTGGAGTGTCAAACCCTGAGATTGAGAGTGTCAAAGCCGGGCGAGGAGTAAAGTTATGAGAATAAACGAGACGGCTATGTGTTGTCCAGTCAGCTTTGAGTAGTCTCCGCAACGATTTCAACATCACTAGCCGTCAAAACTTGTTGCGTATTGGTGATCTTGACTCAAATGAGTTGGAACGTTCCTCAGCTGCTACCGCGTCATGCATAACTTTTCACTTCCACACAAACACCGCGGATCACATAGCCCAAGGTGGAGAAGACCATGTTGCCAATCCGTTACAGAAACGGATAGATTGATAAAAATCAAGGTGGCGGCAAATGCGACTAGAGAGGCTTCCCTTCTCCCCTGTCCAACCTTGACAACAAATGGCAGCAGTTGTACGACTACAACTTCATGCGGTCCATGCAGGCAAGTACAGGCACGTGGAGCTATATCCATAGACGGCTTGAAGTCCATGTCCTAGTTCTAGGGTGCCTAGGCTTATTATGACTTGTATCTCTGATCGATGAGTTTATGCCAGCAACAAATGAGTTGGTAAGTGCATAGTAGCACATGGTTACCTCTGCTCACACCCACTTTCATATCCTGAAAGTCCACCAGCTCAACTGTGACCGCGGACAACAATTGCCGCATACTGTACCAGGCGATGTCATCGAGGCACGGTCTGGAAACTGGATGCCAGCATCAAGTTGGTGGGCCAAGTTGTGTGTGGATAATTGGCGCCAGGGTCAGAGAACCAGGGTTTGATCAGATAGTCATGGCCACCCCTTGGTTGCAGGGGACAAAATTTTTTTTCTTTTGCTTGTTTCTTCCATGAGACTAGAATAACCGATTTCGGGGTGGATATTCGACAAGCCAAGCATGATCCTAGCTCCAACTAGTGGATTGTATCTAGCATCACCTCGCATGCCCTTGCCCAAGAGGATGGCTTGACTCTATGTGATGTTACTACTGGAAGCACACCATCTTATCTGATCATCAGATTAGATGCGCCACTTTTTTTTAGTACGGAATACTGCGTCCTGCATACCAAAAATCCGCCCCCATCCACATCGGCAGGTTTCGGACTGTCCATTGAGCTAGGAGACCGAGATTCAAAGTAAAAATGCAAGGCTTACAGCTTTTGTGCCTCTCAATGGCAAAAATTTGGCCGACCTGGCCTCTCCCACCGGTTTGGCCCCGCTGCAGCCCCAAGCCTTGGATGTGCATCCATGCCTGCATGCTTGCATCCATGGATCTTCGGATGGAAGTGCCTCCTATGGATGCTATTAGTGACGTACAAGATGTGACTATGCAAAAACTTAGCCAACCCAATTGCGACTACGCCGTAAGTACGTCGCATTTCCGGACGTAGGTAGTAAACTTGCTTTACAGGGCGAGCGGTTGAGCCACGGAACCGGTATACTGGCCCTCTTTCTGGGTTGTGTTTAGTACAATACTCCAATTTTCCTATCGTAGGACCCTACATTGCGTTGTGTTGGTTGTATTGCTGTTACGACTTTCTTATCACAATCCTCAGTGCAGAGAAACCCCATCGTCGTACAACATGTCCACACAGCCTTCGGTGGCAGAGCTGCCACCACAGACTCAACCGGTTGCGCAAAGATTGTCAGTATTACACGGTCCTGTCGATCCTCCTCTTGTCGACTTGACCCTCGGTGAGCTCCTCCAGCTCCAAACATACCAGCATGGAACCCAGGAGTGCATCGTCATTCCATGGACAGGAGCAAGATGGACATACAACGAATTGAATCAACAGAGCTCATCTCTCGCACAAGCACTGTTAGACATGGGGATTGGAGTTGGAGACCGTGTTGGCATAATGGCTGGAAACTGCGAGCAATATGCTGCGGTCTTCTTTGCAGTGGCCAAAATCGGCGCCATTCTCGTCATTCTGAACAACACTTATACGCCCACCGAAGCCATGTACGGTTTGAAGTTTTCCGACTGCAAGGTGTTCTTCACCACGCAGCAGATTGGCCGACTGGACAACCGAAAGCTTCTTGCGGCACTGGAGGCCGAGACGGACGGGCCGAAGGTGTACATTTTGCGTGGCGAAGCTGGCAAATATCCCACCTATGACGCTCTGATTAAGTCGAGCAGCCGGAAGAGCTATGATAAACTGTATAGAGCGATGCAGCGAGTGTTGCCGCATCAAGTTGTTAACTTGCAGTTTACGAGTGGTACAACTGGCTTGCCAAAAGCTGCGATGCTCACCCATCAGTAAGGACCCTGCCGTCTTTTATGAAATTTGTATGACAGATGAAGGCTAACCAGCTGACAGCAATCTGGTAAACAATTCCCGTTTTATTGGAGACCGAATGAGATTGACATCGGAAGATATTCTCTGTTGCCCTCCGCCTCTATTCCACTGCTTCGGCCTGGTTCTTGGCCTCTTAGCCATTGTCACGCATGGCGGGAAAATCGTGTATCCAGCCGAAGTATTCGATATTCCTTCCACTCTCCAAGCAATCTCTGACGAAGGCTGCACGGCTGTCCATGGCGTCCCTGCCATGTTTGACTCACTATTCCAGGCTGAATTCCCACCAGGCTTCAACTGCGACAGGCTCCGGACAGGAATCATTGCCGGAGCACCTGTTCCCAGATACTTGATGGAACTTCTGGTCAACAAATTTGGCATGACAGAGTTTACAAGCAGCTACGGTTTGACCGAAGCGTCACCAACTTGCTTCAACGCCTTTACTGACGACGCACTGAGCATGAGACTGAGCACCGTCGGCACCTTGATGCCACACGCACAAGCAAAGATTGTCGATCGCGATGGTAATATTGTTCCCATCGGTGCAAGAGGAGAGCTTTGCATGGCAGGATATCAACTCCAGGCCGGGTACTGGAATAATTCGGAAAAGACCAATGAAACCATGGTGAGAGATTCCGCAGGTGTCCTGTGGTTACACACTGGTGACGAAGCTGTTTTTGATGAGAACGGCTACTGTACCATTACCGGCCGATTCAAGGACATCATCATTAGAGGTACGTTAGACTCTAACAGCATACATTGTTCCTTCTGTAATTCTAAACTGACGTAACTAGGTGGCGAGAACATATACCCGCTGGAAATCGAGGAGCGACTCATGGCCCACCCTTCCGTCTCCAGGGCCATTGTCGTCGGGCTCAAAGACAAACACTATGGCGAGGTAGTGGGTGCATTTGTCGAGAAACTCGATAACAGTCTCCAGCCAACAGACTTGGAGTTGCGGGACTGGGTTCGCAACACCCTGGGTAAGCACAAGTCACCGACGCATGTTTTCTGGCTGGGACAAAATGGAGTGCCCTCGGACGTGCCATTGACTGGCAGTGGGAAGGTGAGGAAGTTTGAAATGGCCAAGATGGGTAATGATATTTTGGCCAAGAGATCGCAGACGTCCAAGTTGTAGAGATTGGTCACACGGGGGACTGAGGCGTAGCGGGTAGAGGACAAAGCGATTAAAAGTTGGTTGCTTAGACGGTTACAGTATTTGTTAGAACTATTGGATAGAATTAGATTTTGGCAAACATTCATCGCTCTTTACCAATAAGGAAGCTTTCACCTTGAGCGGTAGTATGCTTGGAGTTTCAAAATCACTGCTTACGAATGCGATTATATCATCAGACTTTTGTATCAATTCAATTTGGTTGCCTACATTCATTTCTATACTGTGGCCAGAAATTGCGGCCGAAATATTCCTTTTTGTTTCCCGACATCAGACCAAATCAATCCAAATCTCTACAACTTCGGAACCAA
Source organism: Pochonia chlamydosporia 170 (assembly GCF_001653235.2). NCBI lineage: Eukaryota > Fungi > Ascomycota > Sordariomycetes > Hypocreales > Clavicipitaceae > Pochonia > Pochonia chlamydosporia. The sequence continues at coordinate 4,627,258 of NC_035791.1, read as the reverse complement.
CCCAATCCTCATACCACCAACAGCCTTCTCACTCTCTCCGAGAGGACAGAGCTGGAAGAATCGACCGCGTGGACATCGTACAAATGCGCTTCGCTTATGCGGCAAGTCGACAAAATGTTCAATACCAAACCCGTGAATAAGGTCATACATGACAACAGTCGAGTTGGTGTTCTTCGGTTCGCCCACGACATGCATAGTACGAGGATCATCGAGGAAGAGATAATGCATCAAGCTGCTCCACCAGGCAGTCACACGATGAGGGCCACGGAAACGAACGTCACCGACGAGAGAGTGGCGGCCACGGTCAAAATCGCCTGCATCGTAGTACCCTCCGAGGCGATCCTCCTACAACAGAGTTGGAATGTCAGCAGCAACCTTTAACAAATAGAGCTGTGATCCGGTTAAAAAACATACCTTGGCCCAGTAGACCTCAAAGTAGGCAAAGTAGGCATCATCCCACTTGGCTAGAACCGCAACCTGATGAGGGTCCTCATGAATGTTGCGTAGGTACTCTCGATGTTGCTCAAGAGTGCCCGTCTCATTCCAACCCTGCGAAACACGAGGGTCATTCTGCCACTCATGGAACAATCTCAAGTGCTCGTCATCTTGGTAGTCCAAAGAAACCATTGAGAAAGTTTCCTTCAGGTGAGGAATCCATCTGCTGTAAACGACAGCTCCGGGAGCAGGCTTTGCAGGCCGAATTGGATGCCACGACTGCTGACACCTCTCAGGATCTTGAGGATCGCCAGCTGAAGTAATAGTAATTGTGTGCTGGAGAGGAGTAAGAGGGTACGATGCCAGTTGATTAGCTCCAGAAAGAGACGCAGGCGACTCAGCAGGCAACCAGACAGGTCGAGGTCCGAAAGGCGATCCAGCGCCTTGCCAAAATGTGCTCCGAAGAGCTAGAACAACATACTCATCCGGCTTGACGACTGCAACGAGCTTCTCTCTTGCAGGTAGTGGATGATCAATTGCGAGAAGAACATCACGCAATTGAGCTCCCAGAGTCGAGGCATTCTTTCCAATCAGCTCCAATCGTACAGACTCCATGCCAGGTCGAACCGTGAACAATACGTATATGAGCAACCAGGCCTGCGCCAAGGTAGGCGTCTCAGCGCCATCCCAAATGACAACGGAGCATGGTGAGCGCCTTGCTCTGGCCCAGGAGTCGTTGTTGGAATCTGCAGGAAGTTCGCTTGACTTTAGGTCGGCTGGTTCAGAGAAGTACAGCTTGGAGCTATGCAGCGGAGCTGAGAGTTGTTGCTTCGAGGAATTGGGCCGCTCGTTGAGCTGGTAGAATGGCACATCTCCAGATGATTTATTAGATGGCGGAGTTGTCTTTTGAACAGTGAACTCGGTAAAGTATGGATGAGGAAGTTTAATAATTGTCTCATCCTTTGACAAGGACGAGAGCGGAAGCACGGAAGTGGAAGCAGCCATGGTCCAAGCACTAGTATCTGACCTTGATGATAGTCTTTGTTGAGCAAATTGACAACCACAAACAATACAGGAGGAAAGCAAACGAAGAGAGGGAGCGGCAAGCTTCGGCGGCAAAGGTGAAGAGCCGCAGAGCTGCAACAATTGTGTCATCCAATGTCGAGAAACACTCCGTCCATTGGCCGAGGCAGCACGACGTAATAGCTTAGAACCCTGCAATGCTACCCCGATGCTAGAACAGCCAGTGTGGGCAATGGAAATGGCACCACGCCATGGTTCATGCCTGTTGGGTCTGGTGCTTTGCTCGGCTCATGGGCTCATGGGGTGTCAAGGTGGGAAGCACATCCTATCCGGCAGAGCAGAGGTATAACATGTCCACACATCCCAGTCTGATGCTGGGCTTCTCGTCACTGATCGGCAGAGCAACTAAACGACGCTTTCTTTTTCCCTTCTTCTACGCAAAAAGCACAAGCTGCGTCACCAGGGCCCCAGTTCTGCACTAGCAAATCTATCACATACTAAAACACAGGGCTTTACGGGCTAGGAATCTAAAGAAGAAACATGGAAATATTTGCAGTCGTTTACACCTTGAGCTTGGACTGGCAGCTTTCAACGGCGGTTCAAGAGAACGAGCGGTACAGAGTACAGACACAGGGATTTAACGTGATTTTCGGTAGGAGTTACCAAGTACTACATTTACTTGCTCATTGCATTGTGGCTTGAACAAACTAATCTGTGGATTTATGGACACATTTGTGCTACTTTTATGTTCAGTTCACGCCCCTTTGGAAGCTATCAAAACCCTTGCAAAGTAACCTGGATTGCAGGGGCACAATGTAGAGCCAGGTCCAGGAAAATCAGGAAAACCTCGCTTCTCGGTCGGTCTCTTGGATTGGCAAACAGACGGGGGTTGAAGTGGAACCGGCGTTGCATGGACATGCAAGTGACCCAAGCGACGCCACCGTGATGAGGTACCAGTACTTTGAAGTTGGTCTTTTGACCGGGACGAACAGGAAAGTGGAATTGTCCCCGTAAAAGTCCTCATGGACCCTCACCGGAGCCGAGAATGAAGAAGTGGGAGGGATTAAAAAAAAAGTCTGTACGGAGCTGATCCCTCGGCTAACTCAGGTGTGGTGGTCGCCGTCCGAACACAGCCGATGGGCGTCACTGATTGATATGCTGATTGATTGTGCGGGTTTTTCCCTGAGTCTCCATGTCGGCTGAATCAAGAGGCTGCGGATCTGATAACTTTATTGGGGCCAAGGGCCTCCTCTGGCAGCCACTAAATCAGAAGGTGCGACCCATGAGCAAAACAGCCGAGGACGAGGTCACACACAAGGGCAAAACATTTCTTTGCCAAAATGTGCAAAAATAAGCCATGGTTGAACTATCACAATTCTCGACTTGTTGTGTACCGCCAAATTGCAGCAGGCAATTCTTGATTCATATTGGTTGCATTTCATTAGGTGCTGCTTGAATGACATTGCTCACACATACTGCCGTTGCTGACACAACGGCTTCACTGGTTGCCAATAATTATGGATAGAAATATAGCATTGCACCACTGTCTAATCATCCCATAGATTGCTGTGCTTGTTTGTAGTTTCCAGCTACATACATAACCAAATCACCGGTAACGCCGAATATCTAAGTCTTGAATGCCTTTTCAACATTCACGGTAAACCGCGTTCGCCAATGTAATCCCAGAATTTAGGCAGTCTGCTCTTCCGGCTTTCGTCCCGCAAGTCCCATCCAGTCCCAGCAAACTGTTTCCAGACATTAGTTACAGACCTCATACCTTGCAGTTGGGAGAATTAACTTACTTGTAAATCCAAGGTCGTGTTTAAAATACGCTTGCATGATATCCTCTCCGGCAGCTGTGCCTTCTGGGCCAGAAGCAACAGCCTTTTTGCCAACGGCCAAACCAATCATGGGCGGCACTTCCTGGAATTCCATAAACTTAGGTTCCTGGCCCACATGCTTCTGCAAGATGAACTTGTGGATATTTTGGGCAGCGTAATGGCCACTGTGCATAGCCCAGCCGCAGCGCTTGATACCTGACCACTTGGTCAGGTCTCCGGCACAGAGGTGGAACTCGCATTCGGGGTGCCAGGGGTAAAAGTTGAGCTGTGGCACGTACGAGTTAGTAACCTTTCAGAGTCAAATAGCCATCATGACGACCATTTGCAGGGAGGACCAACTTCTTCTCGATCTTAACATAACCCTCCTCATCCAGTGCCGATGATGGGAGATATGTTGCGGTTGACTTGCTCTTGGACACCGCCATGATAACCTCACTGGCAGCCATCTTATGTCCATTGGTAAACTCGAGCTCGTACTTGGATGATCCGTCGGTAGTCTCAGCTTTTGTCGTGGTGGCAAGTCTGTGGTTCAGTAGCACCTCGACGCCAGACTCCTTCAGCAGTTCCAAAGCCTTGTCTTTACACTCGTCTGAGAGGTTCTCGGATGATAGCAGCTTTTCCCGTGAATGAATAAGGAATACTTTGACATTAGGTTCGACCAGCTTGAGCTCAGCTGCCATCTCAATGCCGACAGCTCCACCTCCTACCACAACAACTCCATGCTGGGCATTAGCCACAGCATGAATGTGCTCCTCAGCCTCGAGAAGATACTGCTTCCGAGTCAAGGACTGGGGAACCACAGGCCATACTCTCCGAAGACCGGTAGCCGCAATGAAGTAGTCATACTCGTGCGTAGTAGGCAATTTGGTGGTGTTGTCAATGGTGGTGGTCCTCTTTGCTTCACAGTCCACACTTGATACGGAGCCTTGAATAAACTTGACCTGGGGAGTCTGCAGGCCAGGAAGATCCTGAAATTTTATCCAAGCCTTCTTTGCGTATTCTGCGTCGGCCAGAGCGAGAGGTGAGCCAATCAAATGATCTAACTTTGGAGATTAGAAACGTTGATTGCAGTTGTGGCTTCTTCTATTTGACAAAGTCAACTTACAAAAGCCGTCCCTCTCGTCAACAATAGTAATATCCCAGTTAACTCGTGGCAGGTCGGGATGGTGCTCGTATGGCTGCTGGAACATACGTGGCGAGAGACCTTGCCCGAGGTCAAGCAGATTCACCGCCGCAGATAATCCTGCATATGAACCACCAGCAATAAATACTCTGACGGTAGGGGCGTCCTGCGCATGTGGTACTGATCCCATTTTGACGTTGTTTGGAGTTGATACGGTAGCAAACTGCCTCAATGATACTGCTTGATTATGCGCAAAGATGGCTGAGGGAAATGGGGATGCTGAAAGTGCGACGTTGGTCTGTCGCAACAGAGGAGTACGAGGATGGAAGAATCTTGGCCCACACGTGGAGACGGCCGTTAGACTTGGGGGGCATGCGACGAAATGGTGGATGGGATTATAATTGGGCCATGTTTTGGTCCAAGGACAGAGAGATTTACGCAACGCTCGCGAGGAGGTCCGCTTGTATCCAACGGCGGCTTCAGAGACAATGGAACCAAGGCCAGGAACTTTGTTCAGTGCCAGAGTCGAGGAGCGCAGCATCCTCGAAGACCGTTGACACGCAGTGTTACACTTGGAGATGATCTGGTACAGAGAGATTGATAAGTCTGCCAGGCGGTGAGGTAAGACTGTCAGACGCCACTGCAGTGCCACCGATTCGATCATCAACACATGTTCTTCGTGGACTAGCCAAATCGGCTACCACCGGTTACTACATATACCGAAGAGACGCTGGATATCTCAAGGCCAGCCGTCGTAAAATCCGAGATCCATGGTAAGTCCCGAATAGAGGCAAACGTGGAAAAGACACCCGGAAATAGTGTCTGACAGGTTATAGCCATGAGGCTGTATACTCGGCTGTTGTTCGCATCCTCGGAAATCGATGTTCTATTCGGCTGCGGAATGTTGAGCGACACAGAACCCTGTATTATCGGGGGACAGATGGTCCTGTGATGTGGCGGGCACGGCGACCAGTGAAGAGCAAAGAGTGGTGGTCGGCAGATCCAAGTAGCAGCAATGTTGAGTGAAGGGAAAGGGGGACCATCCAGGTCGATGAATGGAGCCATCCAAGGGCTTGGCTTATCAGATCCTCTCGAAGGATCTGGTTGGCTGGCCTGTCATCACCACTGCTAAGAGGAAGGTGCAACCTTGGCTGGCTCAGAGGGGGGAAAAAAGGAAATCACTCACACAAAAGATCTCCAATTTCTTCAACAGGGGCGTCTTGAGCCATTTAATTGTGCCAACCCAGGGAGCTGATGTCGTGTGACGGGCGACCGAGCAAACAACAAGCAATTCCTGGTTTGTTTGCACCCCGCTGAGGGGCCATAGCCTTTGCATCCCTCCAACCCACCGAAAATGTGGCGCCGAGAGAAATTATCTGATCCGTTGAAAGGCCCACACCACGCTTGCCACGAAGAACAGAACAGGGCCGGTCTCTCGGAGGGATGCTCAGTTTTCCTTGCCTGCTGTCAACCAGACTGTTTGCACCAGCTCACTCCTCTGTGTTGATCGCATTTCTCTCCCATGTACCGACCACCCCGCCCGAATACTTTTTACTCGCCTGTTCTGTTTGGCCCCCTCTCAGGTTATCACCTCAGTGGGTGTGTCAAGATGGCACCACACTGCATACTCACACATGGAGTACCAGTACAAACCAGGGTCGCATGACGGGGTTTTCAGGGCTTGGCGGGTTCAGCATGGTTTCTGAGAGGATCTCAACAAGCTAGAGGTACAAGAGAAAGACTTGGAGATACTTGTTACCCTGCCTCTCGCGCTCTTGACCCTGTTACCACTTGCTCCGCACCGAACAAGGGCAAGATCAGATACCTTGAAGACACACAGTCCATCGATTGCGGTAGATTGATTATCAAGACGAGCTAATCCACAATTTGGTTAGCAAGCCGTGGATCCCACTGTCTCTAGAGCCAACGGGAGAGGGTGATGTGTTTGTTAAGGGAACGAAGAAGCTCAGGGACCAGAGTTTTTCCTTGTCACACTTACTTGTTCTTGGCCGACAAGGAGTTTGAAGGTTGAAATCGCAGAAGAAAAGAAATCTACTCCGTAGGAGGCTATGGATTACGACAGCGACGCATCCATTAGCACACGACGACCGAGTTGAAGCGGTGGGACCCTTCAGAGCAACAGCCGGCATACCTTTCAACATTTGTTGACTGCAAGAGATCTGCATTTGTTGAACCTCTCCTACTTCATGGCCTCGTCAGCGTAAGCTTCTTCAATCTTTCTGCAAACCCATCCGCAAATCTCAGCCTGAACTGCTTAGGTGTGAGGTTGTCGCCTGAAGACCACGGAACTGGGAAAGCCCAGTTCGATTCGCATCATGGGGGCGAAAGGGGACGTCGCTGCTCCAGGTGCATCATCACCAGACTCTGCCACCACGGACAATGAGTCCACAACTCAGATTGCTACATCACCACCTGCGAAGGGTAGCGTATGTGAATTCCCTTGCCTTAAATCTGCTCGAGCTATGGAAATACTTCTCCAGGATCAATATGACAATCAGCGCAGTCTTTGCTAATTCATGGGGTCGGCGGAAACAGTTCTTTAGTTTCTTTCAGCTGCTCTTCTATGCAAACCCCACATGGCTAGATTATTTTCTACTCATATTCGGTACTCTTTGTGCCTGTGGTGCCGGCGTTCCGTTCCCGTTGATGGGAATTTTGTTTGGTCAGGTCCTCGACAATCTTAATGATGCTTCCTGCGATGCGAACAGCTCCAAAAATACGGGCGAGATTCAGTCAGAAGTCAACAAAAAGGTTCTTGTACTCGTCTATATCGCTATTGCCAACTTCATCGTCATTTACCTCTATATTGTGTCTTGGAGCATTTTCAGTCGCAGGCTAGAAGCTCGTCTAAGAGATCGATACTTCCAGACCTTACTGCGTCAAGATGCCACCTTCTACGACAAGCGTCAGGCCGGCGAGCTCACGTCCCGACTGAACTCCGATATTCAAATCATCCAAGCAGGTACCTCAGAAAAGGTCGGCATCTGTATTGCTGTGAGCTCGTTTTTCATTTCAGCATACGTTGTGGCCTTTGTGAGGGATACCAAATTAGCCGCTATTCTGATCAGCTTGATACCCGCTTTCCTTCTGATGGCTGCTATTGGCAGCATATTCACTCAAAGGTTCACTGCCCGTATGTCTGACGCAATTGCTTCAGCATCCTCTATCGCTCAAGAGGCACTGTCGCATATAGCTGTGGTCCAGGCTTTCGGAGCTGGCCCTCGTCTCGAGGCCAAATTTGCGTCGACAATGAGTACTGCCCAAAAGGAGGGAATTAAGAAGGCGGCTACTACTGCTATTCAAGCTGGCACACTCTATTTCATCGCGTACGCTGCGAATGCCCTGGCATTCTGGCAGGGTAGCAGACAGATTGCTGATGCCGTGGAACATGGCGGGAACAATGTCTCCGTTGGAAGGACATACACGGTCATCTTCCTTCTTGTAGATGGTGAGTCTCTTCGACGTATCCGCATTTTGACGTGGTTTTAACAATCTTCCGTAGCTTGTGTTATCCTCGGTTCCATTGCGCCACTGCTTCCCATCATTGGATCAGCAACTGCGTCATTCCAGAAGCTGAAGGCCGATATCGATGCCCCTTCTGGCATTGATTCACAATCCGATGAGGGCGAAAAGCTTCCTAATTCTATCGATGGTGCAGTGGAATTCCACGATGTGTCGTTTGCGTACGTTTCTCGACCTGATCGCCCAGTGCTGAAAGGGGTTTCATTCAGCTGCCCAGCCGGCAAACACACAGCCTTGGTTGGTCTTTCAGGAAGCGGAAAATCCACGATTGCGGGTCTCACGGCCAGAATATACGATCCCACAAACGGAACTGTGACACTAGATGGGCACAATCTGAAGAATCTTAATGTGAAGAACTTGCGAGGTTTTATGAGCTTGGTTCAACAGGAACCGTCTTTGTTGGATAGATCCATCCTGGAAAATATCGCGCTTGGTATTCTCAATTCCCCCTGGCCGAGTCATCAGAGATTTCAACATGTTATATTGGGCTCAGGGCTTGCCGAAATTGCGTCCAACCTCGCAGCTGGAAAAGATCTTGCTTCGCTGTCTGAGGCACATGGTCAAGACATGGTCGACTTGGTCCAATTAATCCGCGAGGCGGCAAGTCTAGCAGATGCTTCTGGTTTTATTGAAAGGCTCGAGTTTGGATACGGCACCCAAGTTGGCATCGGCGGCAAATTGGTTAGTGGCGGTCAACGACAAAGGATCGCCCTTGCTCGAGCCCTGATACGAGATCCCAAGATTCTCATTCTTGATGAAGCTACTGCTTCTTTAGACTCTGCCAGTGAGCACCGCATCAAGATGGCCATTGAGTCCATTGCCAAAGGTCGCACTGTAATTGCCATTGCACACAGACTCTCTACTATCAAGAATGCGGATAATATCATCGTCATGAATGGTGGCGAAATTATTGAGCAAGGATCGCATTTAGAACTCATGGCACTCAACGGCTCATATGCAGGAATGGTTCGTCTTCAAAACATTGAGTCCGCACAGAACGACGACACTCCGTCCATGGCAAGTACTGCTAAAGGAGACGTCGACACCATCATCACAGAGAAGGACTCTCTGCTTGAGGAGAAGGCCACGGAAAACTTGCCAGGTCGAACCAAGAAAGATTCTACAGATAAATCCGAAACCATCACACCAGGAACTCCGGAATTGGACTCCCACAAAACAGGCTGGCAGGTCTTGAAGCAACTAGGCCGTATGATTCGACCAAATCTGGCGTGGCTACTCTTAGCCCTGGCAGCCGGAACCATTGTGGGAGCAAGCTTCACTGGATCTGGTTTGATATTTGGAAACACAGTCGGACGTCTGAGTCCATGCAATGCGCCTGGCGACATTCGCTGGGCCGGAAAGTTCTTTGGGGGCATGTTCTTCATGTTGGCTGTCGTAGAGCTTTTTGCCAACTCTGTTAGCTGGTCTTCTTTTGGTACAATCTCGGAAAGACTTTTATACAAGGTCCGCGTACTCTGCTTTCGTTCGCTATATGAGCAAGGTTTGGACTGGCATCAAGCGGAGGGACGCACCCCGGCCTCGCTGTTGTCAGTCATCACTGCAGATGCTGCTGCCATCGGTGGCTTCAGTGGCTCCATTATTGGAAACTCCTTTGCAATTGTCGTCAACTTCATCATAGCCATTACGGTGTCGCACATTCTGGCATGGAAGATTGCCGTCGTGTGCTTGGTTACCGTGCCAATCCTGTTGGGATCAGGTATTCTGCAGCTTCGTGCGCTCACCAGATTTGAGCGCAAACACGCTGGTGCATTTTCGGATGCCATCGGCATAACAGTTGAGGCTGTCAACTCGTTCAAGACCATTTCATCCTTATCCCTGGAGAATGAAGTTCTTGGCAATTATCGGCGGACTCTGAGACCACCATACAAAGCCATGGCTGCTGGTACTGCTTACGCGAATATCTGGCTCGCCATCTCATATGGAACCAGTAATCTTATATATGCGTTCGCATATTGGTGGGGGTCAACGAGAATCACGAACGGGGAGTATACATCGACCGAGTTCTTCGTCATTCTCGTGGCCATGTTGGTCAGCGCCCAGCTCTGGGGCAATATGTTCACCCTTGCACCAGAAGTTTCGCGTGCTCGAGAGGCCGGGTCGCGAATATTGAGTTTGATAGACCAGGGTTCTTCAAAGGATTTGACTGCCCAGGAATTGGCTCCTGTAGTTGCGCCACCAACTACTGAGAAGGATGTCGAAGCTGTCGCAGATGGAACTACAAAGTCAGCATCACCAAACAAAGGCGCTACCGTGACTTTTAAAGACGTTTCATTTGCATATCCGGCTCGTCCGCAGTTATCAATCGTGCAAGGCATGTCATTTACCATTCAGGCAGGTCAGTTTTGTGGTTTAGTTGGACCTTCAGGCGCAGGCAAATCCACGATCCTATCGCTTGTCCAGAGAATGTACCGCCCTACAGGTGGCGCCATCGAAATCAATGGCTCAAATATATGCGCGCGGGATGGTGTTGAGTTTCGAAATGACATCGCGGTCGTCCCTCAGGACTGTGCTCTTTTCGATGGCACGATAAGATTCAACGTTGGGCTCGGGGCCACACCAAACCACGAAGCAACTGACGAAGAAATCGAGGAGGCATGTCGTTTAGCCAACATCCACGACACGATTATGGCGCTCCCAGATGGGTACAACACCGAATGCGGTCCAAATGGGTCACGTTTATCGGGCGGTCAACGCCAGCGTCTAGCCATCGCTCGAGCACTGGTGCGAAAACCTAAATTGCTTCTTCTTGACGAAAGCACGAGTGCTCTTGATGCCGAGAGCGAAAAGGCCCTTCAGGAAGGCTTGGAGAGAGCTGCCAGGGGCATCACGGTTATTGCAATCACGCATCGCCTGCACACGGTTCGCAAGGCTGATGTGATTTTTGTAATTGAAGGTGGAAAAGTCGTGGAGAAGGGTCGTCACGAAGAGCTGGTGGAAAAGAGTGAGTCGTATAGAATTAATGCATTGCAGCAGATGCTTGGGTCGTGATGAGATAGGGGGAGGTTTATAATTTTCAACTAGAAAGCATGCATGCATATAATATGGTCAGAGTAGTCATAAAATCGGCGTTAGGATGAACGCTCAAGATAAACTAGTCATCTAGATTCTCTGTTCCGGGAAAGCGGCAGGAAGCCCAGAGTAGAATGAGGGAAGTCGAGAAAATGTTTGGGTCTTGAAATAAACATCATTTACAGCGTTTTGATGGTGTCGTCAGCAGTGCATTTAGAGACCGCTTGGCGGAAATCTGCTGCAATTCAACATAACCATCTGCAAGCACTCCCATACAGCGGTACCGTAGTGGACAGCAGGAGGGTGATCAGGTTGGCCTACTTCAAATCGTGTCGAGGCCAAGGTCATGGTTATTTACGGTCTTGATGAAACTCGCCTGTTGCACTACCCTGCACTTGTCTCAGCTTATGGTACGAAGCTGCTCACAACAACGTAGTTTCCTCAAGAACACCCTAGACGTTCTCAGGATGCCGGAGAAGCTGGATCAAGGGTGTATCACAGTATTGGATGTGGATTATGTTGACCCGTTGCATGCAGATAACTGAGTTTGTACCAGGACGCCGCGTCGCACAGTCATTGATTTGCCTGTGGTGCGGACCAGATGACCTCGGAAGGCCGCATTTTATACGGATATAAATACTTGTATTCCTACTGTCCAATAGTGCAATATCAATGAGTTCCGGGGTCAGAGGTAATGCAAGACAGACAACCCGTCCCGTCCCACGGATATCACCAGACACCAGTTGCATGTGGTGGCTTGAGACGTGTGTGACCTCAGAGCTGTCAATTATCGTCGATGAGGCGATCCAGTCGACAGGCACAAAACCCCACACATGGGCAAATTGTGCAATGTTACTGGACGAGTGGTCTTGGCACCCACTCCAATTGCTGCATGCAACTTGGCTTGACGAAGTGCACCAGACTTGACGCAACTTCCATGAACTGCGCAGGCACCTCGACTCAACGAAGGCCGCAGAGGCTCCGAGGCTGCAGCTTGTTCCCGCCTTGGGGCAGCCTTTTGCTCCAGACGAGTGAGATTGACCAGCTTTGGACCAGAATCCAGCCGGCTCCTGGCCAATTGATCACTTCTCCACCACACAACCAGACCCAGCCAGCTAATAGACAACAGTGGATTACCACCAGACTTTTCCACTCCCAGCAAAGTGGCCAGCATTTGGCGTTCAGGGATCTCCAGACGCAGGTCATCCATCTACCTGTCTGGCTAAGTCTGGCTCCATGTCTGGTCGGATTCAACTTGCGATCCTGACAAGCCCCGACCGAGTCCTGTCGCGTGAACAGCCTTTGCTTATGCATATCAGCTACCGCCTTGATCTGTCAGTTCTCTAGTGTTAGCCATTGTCATCACCACCCTCCTCAACCATACGAAGCCCGAGCTCCATAATATCTTCCATGTGGCCCCAATAGTCAACTGTTTTCATCTTCCACAATTCCGACTACCTTTCAACCTGGGAATCCCTCCTCTGTTCCTGGCACAGGCACAGGCACTGCTACTGACAACGACAACCATTCGACTACGACTGGCCATAGTGAAGGAGGAGGGAATTCGAGTCCATTTTTGAACCGTTTTGCTGCTGTGACGGTTGACGACGACACCGACGCTTACGAGCTTGCCGATTACCGTCAGATCCAGGCCGACAAAAGCGCCCACGACCTCGAGAAACGAAGGCAAGACAAGCGAGAACGCAAGCGTCAGTGGATTGAAACACAGGACGAGATGAAGTTCTCTCACAGCATCCAGTTTAATGCTGTTCCGGACTGGAGCAGCCACTATATTGCCTACAGTAACCTCAAAAAACTGTAAGTAGGACCTCCAAAATTTGACGTCTGTCAGTCAATCGCCCTCCACATGTCAAACAAACCGCAGCATGGTTCGCTTACATTCTCTTCCCTGCCATCTAGCATCTACCAACTCGAAAAGAATGCTCACCAAGCACGTGCGGGCGGCGATTCAGAATCTCGACCCCTCATTTCGAGCGAAGAGCCTACCGAAGTATTCAGTAGGGCCCTTGGCGTTGAGCTTGAGAAGATATGCTCTTTCTACGTAGCCAAGGAAGGGGAGTTGCTGGATGAAGTCAACCAACTTGTCCGAGACGTTGGTGACAGACCGTCTCTAGACAGCCCCGATCTCCGGCGCATGTCGTTAGGGGACGGACACCGCCCGCACATGCGGCCCTTGAGTTCTACTGGCATGGGCTCCGACGACGAGATGGAGGACAGTGCAAGTGATGATGATGAGACAACAGGGCTGAATAAGCCAAAGAGTAACAGTGGCCGACGGAGGACCATCGCCAACGTAGGGCAGCACCAGGCTGACCTGGCAGCGTCCTCAGATTTCGCCCGCTCCGTACGCAGACACAGTACTGTCGAGGATTTTGGTGACCAGTCCGTCATGTTCTCTTCAGGATTGTTCTCATCCAGCATCATGCTCAAGAAGCGCATTATTAGCCTCTACGTGCAGCTCTGTGAGCTCAAGTCATACGCCCAACTGAACAAGACTGGCTTCAGCAAGGTGCTGAAGAAATTCGACAAGATACTCGACAAGGAGCTCAAGGCATCATTCATGAGATCTAATGTTGACACGGCATACCCTTTCAAGGATGAAACCAAAAAGATTGTGGAGGAGAACATAGAAAAGATGGAGGACGCCTACTCCGAAGTTGTCACGGGCGGTGACAGGGATCTTGCCAAGAAAGACTTGCGATCCCATCTTCGAGAACATGTCGTGTGGGAACGTAATACCGTGTGGAGAGACCTCATTGGTATCGAACGGCGCGCTGAGGCCGCTAGATTTGGCCAGACTCTGCTGGGTCAAGATCAAACCGCGGCACCGAAACGCTTACAAGGCGACGACGATCAGGTTGTGACCAGAAAACAATTCAAGACGCCTTTAGGTCTCCTCACGCTGCCGAGTTGGCTGGCTGGCTCTTCCATGCTTACTCTGATCGGCTCCATCGCTGCATTTGCTGCACTTCTCGCGATTCCCATCATGGACAAGCCCGAGGAGCAAAACTGCCTGGCAATGTTGGTATTTGTTAGTTTACTATGGGCAACAGAGGTGAGTTGCGTACCTGACGGCCTGTAACTTTGCATGTTTCTAATCCCTTCCTCCGTCCAGACTATTCCTCTGTTCGTGACCTCACTCCTCATCCCCTTCTTATCAGTTGTACTTCGGGTCGTTTGCGATGAGAACGGTGCCAAACACAAGCGTCTGGACGCCAAACAGGCTACAAACGCAATCTTTGCCGCCATGTGGAGTCCAGTCATCATGTTACTTATCGGTGGCTTCACCCTCGCCGCGGCCCTCTCCAAGTGCAAGATAGACAAGCGTCTCGCGACGCTGGTCCTTAGCAAGGCTGGCACCCAACCGCGGACTGTGCTTGTCGCTAATATGTTTGTTGCTGCCTTTGCATCCATGTTGATCAGCAACGTTGCGGCTCCTGTGCTGTGCTACTCAATCATTGAGGTATGTCTGGCTGCCTAGGTAACATATCAGTATGACTTTCTTGACTAACTCGCCTCTCAGCCCATGTTGCGTACACTGCCCTCCGATTCAAACATGTCCAAAGCTGTAATTATTGGCATTGCCCTCGCCTCAAACATTGGTGGCATGCTGTCGCCGATTGCTTCTCCTCAGAACGTCGTTGCTATGGGCATAATGAAGCCGGAGCCAACTTGGCTACAGTGGTTCTTCATTGTTATCCCTGTTGGTGCCGTCTCCATCGTTCTGATATGGATGGTGTTGTTAGTTTCGTTCCAGCCCGGCAAAGGAACGGTCATTGCACCTATTCGTCCATTGAAGGAGCGCTTCTCTGGTGTTCAGTGGTTCGTGAGCATTGTGACAATCATCACGATTGCTCTGTGGTGCGCAAGCCACCAGATGGAAGATGTCTTTGGTGACATGGGTGTCATTGCGATCATCCCTATTGTTCTTTTCTTTGGTATCGGAATCTTGACCAAGGAAGACTTCAACAACTTCCCGTGGACCATCATTATTCTGGCTGCTGGAGGCTTGTCACTTGGAAAAGCTGTCCGATCATCTGGACTGCTTCACACGGTTGCAGAGCTTGTTTCCAAGAATGTCGAAGGGATGAGCCTGTACGGCGTCCTCGTCGTGTTCTCTACCCTCATTCTGGTGATTGCGACGTTTATTAGCCACACCGTTGCAGCACTCATCTTCCTGCCTCTTGTATTTGATGTCGGCATGTCGATGGACCAACCTCACCCCAACCTCTTAGTCATGGGCGGTGTTTTGATGTGCAGCGCAGCTATGGGTCTTCCAACCAGCGGCTTCCCCAATATGAGTAAGTTTTTGAAAGGTCACCATGTCTCTGAGTTTTGTGCTAATACGACGCAGCTGCAATAATGAAGGAAGATGCCACGGGACAGAGATATCTCCGAGTCAAGCATTTCATTAGCAGAGGCATTCCCAGCAGTTTCATTACTCTGGTTGTTGTAATTACACTTGGCTACGGCATTATGCAGGTTGCGGGATTGGATTAGAGGTAAACATTTATATACGGTATACTATGACTGTGTATTCGTAGTGCGGATAGACATTTACGGCGACAACACATATGTAGTATTGCTAATACGACTACTCTATACAATGCGCTTTGCCTCTCTAGCCATGCTGGATGATTCCTAGTTAAAACATGAGCGTTGCTCAGGATTGACCATAACGAAATTCACTGCATTGTCATGCACTGTATAGGTGCGGGTATTATGCGATAATTATACAGTGCAAATTTAGCCCAAATGCACTATGCGGTGGTGGGTACGGAGTTGTTGCCTGTGTATTGACGTCGTTGCCGACAGCGAGAGCGGCAACGACACCTGACCGAGTCCAGACGACATGCTTGACACCACCAGCCTTGAGCTACCTTGACATCATCCTTCTAGCACCCACCCTTGGCCCGTGAGCTGTGTACCTCTGCACGCAACCTAGCCTTCCGTTGTTGGCCATCTCAGACTGGCGGAGCTCTGATGCACTTCATTGTATTATAGATTGGCAAGCTTCGAGCTGGCCAGCCGGCGCCATGCTCTCCGCCTTTACAGCCCGCCCGATCATTGAGCTCCGGCAGCGTGACAAGTCAAAGATCGAGACTATTTTGGCTTACGGTACGAGAACAAAATGGACAAACCTTCACGTCAGTTGCCGATAAAACATTACAGGAGCTAATCTCTGACTTAGGCGATCGCATTCTCGTCGGTCTCAACAGTGGCGCCTTACGCGTCTACAGATTGAATGATCTCTCCTCGCAACAGCAAGGCGAATCAACACCCGCAGTCGACCCCGGAGCTCCTGATACCAACTCACCGCAAAATGGAGACAACCTGGCCCCACGACCGTCGGGCAAACCGACAGATTTGCTGCGCGAGGTAGAGAAGTTCTCGACTCGAGCCATTGACCAGTTGGCGATCATCAAGGAGGCCAACATAATAGTCTCTCTGTCGAATTACTACATATCATTGTACGATTTGCAGAACTACGATCATATAGAAACTCTAAGCCGAACGAAGAATGCATCTTGTTTTGCCGTGACATCCAATATTGTCAAAGACCAGGACACCGGAATACCCGAGATTATTAGCCGGTTGGCAGTGGCAGTGAAACGAAGGCTTCTATTGTGGAATTGGCATGAGAGCGAGCTTAGCGAAGAGGTTGCAGAAGTTGTTCTTGCAGAATCAATCCGTTCCATTACCTGGGCGAATGCGACTAAGGTAGTATGTGGAATGAATAGTG
Source organism: Pochonia chlamydosporia 170 (assembly GCF_001653235.2). NCBI lineage: Eukaryota > Fungi > Ascomycota > Sordariomycetes > Hypocreales > Clavicipitaceae > Pochonia > Pochonia chlamydosporia. The sequence goes on along the minus strand of NC_035791.1, from coordinate 4,610,499 downwards.
GCTATGTCGTTGTCGATGTTCTTACTCGGGAGGTGGTTGAAGTTGTTAGCCCTGGCGCAGTTGGTGCCAATGGCCAAGGCAGTCGATTCGGTGCTGTCAGCACGGCTGGAATGGGCTACGTGGGCTTGGGAGGATACACACCGAAACCGCTGGCCGCGAAGCTTGCAGATGGGCAGATGCTACTTGCCAAGGATATCAATACCATGTTCATCGATGATAGTGGCAAGCCACTTGAAAAGCGACAAATACCTTGGCCACTGGCACCTGAGTCGATTGGATATTCTTATCCGTACATCTTGGCTTTGCAGCCTCCTGCCAAGGGCTCCTTGGAAGTTCGCAACCCAGATACGTTGTCTTTGATGCAAACTATATCTCTTCCTGGCGCGGCACAACTCCATTTCCCTCCGCCAACAGTCAGTTTAGCGCATGCAGGCAAAGGGTTCCACATATCAAGTGATCGATGTGTATGGAAGATGGGAGCCACAGATTACGATTCGCAAGTCGAGGAGCTTATCCAAAATGCCAACTTTGATGAAGCGATCAGCATCCTGAATATGTTGGAAGATGCACTGCTGAAGAACAAGGTGGAAACTCTTCGGGAGGTCAAGATGCTCAAAGCTGAAATGCTGTTTAAGAAGAAAAAGTTCCGCCAAGCAATGGATTTGATGAATGAGGACGATGTTCACGCCCCTCCAGAGAGAGTCCTGCGACTATACCCTCCCAAGATATCCGGGAGCTTGTCGCAATGGGCGGAAACTCGACATGAGGATGCAACTAGCGGACACGGTGCCATGACTACAAATGGTGAAAGGCCGAGTAGCCGAGATGCTGCCACTACAACGGTCTCAACTGCAAATGTTGGCGGCTTCGCGAAGCTGTTCCTAGGTGGTCATAAGAAAACTGCCTCGGATACTGCTTCTGTCTTGTCCAAGAAGGATGGAGTTGATGTGGAGGACACACAGACTGCCAAGGATGCAGAAAGCGCAGAGGACAAGCCACTTGATAGTAAGGACCTCAAGAATGCTGTCTTGGAGCTCAACAGCTATCTGGCTGGCACCAGAGCCCGGCTTCAGCGGTATATCGACCCGGTCACAGGCAAGCTGAAGGACCAGGAAGATAAACAACGACCAATTGAAGAAGCGGCAGAGAGATTCCTGAGAACAACCCAGACAGAGTCGGAGCAAAAGCTGGAAGAACAGCTCCGGAATACGTTTCGCTTAGTTGACACGACGTTGTTCAGGGCTTACATGTTCTCACAACCTTCATTGGCAGGCTCTCTGTTCCGCATACCAAATTTCTGCGACCCCGATGTCGTGAATGAGGCGCTACTGGAGCATAATAGATATACCGAGCTGATTGACTTCTTCTACGGCAAACGGTTGCACGTAAAGGCCTTGAGCCTTCTTCATAGATTCGGATCACCGGTCAAGCCTGATGAAGCAGCTCCTAGCCTGCATGGGCCCGATCGCACGATTGAGTACTTGAAAAACCTACCACCCAGTGAGATAGATTTGATCATTGAGCATGCGGGCTGGGCGCTTAAGAGCAACCCAACGTATGCTATGGAGATATTCACGGGAGACACGGAAAATGCAGAAACGCTGCCTCGTGACAGAGTCGTCTCGTTTCTGCATAGCGTTGACCCTCAACTTGAGAGGCAGTACCTGGAGCATATCATCAATGAGCTGGATGACATGACTCACGACTTCCACAACCGTTTAGTTGAGCTTTATGTGGACACTCTAAGACACATGAACAAGAATTGGGCTTGGGACGAGATTATGAGCAATTTTGTAACGTTCCTCCGCGACTCTCGGCAGGTATATAGCTTGACAAAGGCACTGGGAATGATTCCCAAGGACGGTATGTGACCACCCACATACGATTCGTTACCGTATAGAGCCAGGGCTCCTACTAACAATCGATAGACCCGAGTTTCTACGAGGCTCAGGCTGTCATTCTGAGCAACATGGGACAGCACAGGAAGGCATTAGAGATCTATGTATTTCAGATGAGGGACTATGCGAAGGCAGAGGAGTATGTATATCTCTTGAACTGTTGTAGATTCTTTGATGTTCTAACTTGGACAGATACTGCAATCGCGTGCACAAATCGCAAGACATGGCTGTAGGACCATCGATGAACTCTATGGAAAACGCATCGATTGACACGGATGACGGCACGCAATCGATTTATCATATTCTATTATCGCTGTACCTCAAACCACCGCCGCTACACGAGGTGCAGCTAAAACCGGCCTTAGATCTTCTATCAAAGCATGGTTCTCGATTACCAGCCACCTCGACCTTGAGCTTGATTCCAGATGATCTTCCTGTCAACTCCCTAGAGGCCTACTTCCGCGGACGGATGCGGTCTGCCAACAGCTTGGTCAACGAGAGTCGAATAGTTGCTGGTCTGCGAAAGGCGGAACAGATTGCCATTGCAGCTCGCCTGAATATTGGGGACAGTGAAATCAATGGCCAGGGTGGACGTAACAGGCATGTCACCATCACTGACGAGCGACACTGTTTCGTTTGCCACAAGAAACTGGGCGGAGGTATGCGAATAGGTGGCAGTGTCGTAGCTGTCTTGCCAGATAATACCGTGGTGCATTATGGCTGTTTAAACAGAGCACTGGGGCAAAAGGCTGATAATTCTCGGCCCACAAACCGTGGCAGGGATATGCCGTTTGCCTAATTCCCGGTTGCATCTCAAGCCAGCGTCGGTCTATGGTGCGGAGAGGTGGTATTGTACGAGCATTTGCATTGCAAGGTCATGTTGTCCGTCGGTTTTATAGGGATACCCTTTTTTTCGCGGTTGCGTAGTTTGCTTAGTTGTTTCTCAAGGTAGAACGGTGACCGTAGATAGCATTTGTTTCAAGGAAGCTCAATCCTCTTCTTCTTGAACCTCCTCGCCATAGTTTTCTTCCTCCTTGTCCTCATCAGCGCCCAGCTTGGCAGCAGCACTGCCCCCAGCTGGAGTTTCACGAGCCTTGTCTTCTTCCATCCGTGCTGTCAATTCCTTATTGACTTGGTCTTGGGTTTCGGCGACGGTTTTGCGCAAAGCCTCGAGGTATTGGGTCTTGTCTCGGACAGAACTTGACGGCGGGGCAGGGATGTTCTTGGTAATCGTGAAGTGCTCGTTATCGGGAGACGTGTACGTCGCCATGAGATTGGTGCCTTTGTTTTCGGATGTCATTGCTGCTAGAGAAGGGATAAGAGAATAAAGTGTGGTTTGTTCTGGTTGCAGTTGATGTGTGGTGTGCCAGGAAGCCAGAGGTTGCACCAGACTTCAAAGGGCAAAGAGGGGACAAAAAATAGTGTGCGGCGCGGGGTTGCATCGTCCATGTCCATGTCAAGCTGGTCCAGCTGAGATCTGCCCGCCACTTTTGCACCAGCGCTTTGAGCCCAAAAGCTGGGGTCCAGTCTGGTGCCATGCTGGCTGTTGCCAAGGTCAAGTCCCTTCAACGTCAGTCCAAACTTTACCAAACAACTTGCCAGCTTAATCTTAGCCTCAAACCCATCCGTCTCTTGTCAACCATCGTCATCCTCTTTTGTGTCTCTTGATTGCAGACTGACACCAACACCTACATCCCCCAATCCAGCACTTGCGACACATACAACACATACATCACACAGCAAGCTTGACGGTTGCTTACTCGACCCCGACAACGACGTCTGATCATCCATTCCCCAGCAATCGCCATCCATCCCCCCTTCATTCGTTCGTCTGCGCCAGCCAATCGAGCTGCCTCTTTGGTGTCTTGCGACATCACTTCCACCATCTTGTTGCGGGCCAGCCAGATGCTGACGTATTATTGCTTCTGCCATCGACATTTGCTCTGAGTCAAGATGTAACAGACCCACACCTAATGCTTCCGCGACAATGCAGCCAGGACAAGCACCACCACAGCCTACATCAGGGCGAAATCAGATCCGGGCTCCCGGCAGCTTCTCACCTCTGCCGGGAGCTACGAGCCCTTCCGTCGACTCCGTACGACAGCAACCACATGCAGCGCCGCCGAACAGACCGCCGCCTCTTCGAATCGACTCTTCTGGAAGTGACGATAGCTTCGAAGCCCCTTCCCTATCCGTAGCGAAATCGCGACAGAGACCAGAGTCGCCAGCGACACCCATATACAACCAGTTCTCTACAGCGCATTCCAACTCCAGCAGCTCCAACGTACATCAAAACTATTCACGACCGGGGGGAGGCTCCAGCCGCCTGGCAGCCCCAGGGCTGTCCTCACCTGTGCTGAAGAACCACTCGAGGAAGCACTCTGCCACACAAGGCTACTTTGATTCCTCCATGCCCTCGACGGCCACATCTAACCTCTCACACATGAGCATGAGTACCGCTGCCGGACAAGCGGCGGCGGCTGCTGCTGCTGCGGCGGCGTCGAATGGATCCTTATCAGCAAGTCAAATTGCTGCCCAGGCAGCCGTCATGTCCCACCAGAATACTTCTCATATTCGCCAACGATCACAGACGGTACCATTTCCCGGCGAGGGAGCGGATGGTGTGCGACGCGGCAGCGGACCCAAGGTTCCGCTGAGCCCGCCTACACTGAGTCTCACCGAGGCGAGTGCGCCTCGAGATTCTGCCTTTGGAGGCCATATCGGCAATTACTATGACAAAGTTGCGGGAACTCACTCCTCAGCTGCTACCGCAGCCGCCAACGTCGTGTTTCCACGATCAGGCCACAACTCTCCCCGGGAAAAGTCGATATCTCCTCAGCCTTTCCCACCTGTTCCTCCGTTGCCTGCTAACGTTCCTGAAAAATCAAAGACGGAAAAGTCGAAGCACAAGTTATTTTCACGAGCAGGAAAGAGCAGCAGCAGCAAAGGGGAGCCCAAAGACAAAAATCTCCAAAGCCCTGGCAAGATAGGAAGTGCGTTATCTGCATTACAACGAGGCAACTTCAGCACCAGTAGTCTCGTGGATCCCCCAGCCCAATCCATCTACAGCCTAAACAACTCTTCCTCTGCTACTATCAGGCCTATTGAGATATTCTCGGAAGAAAAGGTCAAGGAGAAGGAGAAGAAGCATCATTTTCTATCTCGACAAAAGCAGAAGCTTAAAGACGAATATCACTTGCCCCTTTCTTCAGCGGCGAGTAATTCCAAGCCAACAGATCCGAACGCGCCCAGCAGCCTGTACAATTTTAATGTTCCCCCAAGTCCTGGACCGGGAACCTCGACCTTTTCCAAAGGCAAGAAGGATAAGAAGATCGGCGAAAGATCTGACAGTCGATTGGACAATGAATCGACATTCAATGTAGCTGGTGATTGGCCGACAGCTCCGGGGTTACCTCCTTTGTCGCAACAATCGACATTGTATGATGTGGCTGAACCTGGGAAAACCGTCGCACAAAGCAATTTGGCTTTGGATGAAGCTTGGCCATACCTGAAATCGAAACTCCTCGTGGTTTTTGAGGGCGAAGACCTCCGCCTTCCGGTCGAAGATTTCAATCGGGTAGTCCAGACACATATCCAGTGGTGTATTCACAAAAGATCGCCGAATGCAATGTTGGACGACTTGCGAGACTTGCTGAAAACCGGCTTCTCGATGCTCGATCGAACACTACGCATGGCATCCGAAGACCGATTCATCCCAACCGTGGTGGAGCTTTGGATGTTTACTTTTACGTCTATTCTGCCATATATACAGTCAGTATTCCTGCCGCTCGACTTGGAAGTCTCCGGCTGTGGAGTCATCATGACTCCTGAACAGGCTCGAGACTTTTGGGGCGGCGTTGTTGCATCCCCGTCGTCTTCAAATAGACCCGCAAGGGTTGCACCCGCTGCAAGCGTCTTGGATGTGAGGAGGCTTGTTCTTACGGCTTACCGCGATATCGTCGTACTCCCTCGATATGATACACTAAAGACGATATTTTCACGTCTATCTCTCGAATTCTTGCCTTCCTCCTTTACGAACATGGCCCTGACTTCTCCACCCCTTGAACGGATGCTGTCAACCTCGCCCTCTGAATCACAGTCATCCATGGCTCGTCCGGGAACGGCTATGTCTGTTGACCCTTCAGTGGGTAGCTACAATTCTACAAGTACCACCCTGCTCGGCGAAGGCTCGGAACGAGGCCGCAGTCGTGCAGTCAGCAACGTCAGTTTTGGCAGCCATGGCAGCGACAGCGCAGGCGGTGGCGTTCGCCCGTACACTCCGTCCGGTATACATGCTCTCAGCAGTGTGCGTGAGCAGAATGTGGAAGACTCAAAGCAACTTACGGATATGGTGGGTCGAATGCTGCAGTGCATGAGTGTGCTATCTAGTATTGGAGGTGTGGGCGATGTTGATGATGAGGGTAGTAAGAAGATTGAGGAGTTGTGCAAGATGCTCAAGCTAAATTGGCTGGGGAGAGGGAGGACAGGAAGAAACCGAAGAGGCATTGTGGGCGGTAGAGTACGACGGGACGATGCAAGGGAAGAGCTGCGAGTTGCTTGAACGGAGATAGAGGCTACGTACTGCACCATGCTGCCGTATGGCATTTGTGGACTGGGAATTACTGGAGTTCTGTTGAAGTGTCGCACGAGATGCTGGGGATGGGGTGAACTGGCGTTGGGTACTTGACTTAGGTAGACAGACAGCAGCCTGACTATGATATATCAATGATACATCAAGGAAAGCATTACTCGAAATCACACGAATCACAATTCAAGAAAAGACTTGGAGAATTGCAAAATGGAAGTTGAAGTTGTATTTGATGTATTGCTACAAAATCTGAGACAAAGAATGCCATCACTGGGAGGTATTGGGAAGTTGGTAGCCTATGTCTTTATTTGGTTAGCCAATTGGTCATACATATTGGCAACGATGATAAAAAAGTTGTGGATTGATAAAGATCAGACATCCAAGGAAGTTCATTAACCCTCATCTGTCCCAAAATAGGCTCAATGGGACTCGAGTGGAAACTGCGAATGAAGTGGAAAATTTCATCATAGAAATAGCGGCAGGGGGATCAATGCAAAGATGTTTTGGTACTCACAATTTACGACATGCACACCACGCTTGGCGACAGCACTGTTCTGACTGAAGTTGAACCGAACACAGAAAAAGGAGGCATCTGACAACACACTTGTTAGCTTCTGCGTCCGCCAGGAGTGTATGAACAGGAAACAGTGTGTAGTAGTGAAGTCAGACAGGTAATACTGGCAAGTAACAGGCCTTAGGCCCGAACAGACTGAACTTCTTCATGGTCGAATCGGTTGGGAAAAGAAGACGTTTAAAACAGTGTCATCATCCGAAGATGTGGAGGGGAGTGGCATGACGAATGCAGCAAAGTATGCTTACCTAGTAGACATGACTGGGAGCGTGTCCAGTTAGTATGATGAACTGCTTGACCATTTCGCTCTGTTCACAACGCTGAAACAGCGACTGATGACTTATTGCAGAACACACCGAGCCCAGCCCATCAACAGCTCGAAACAAAGCCGTAATAATGGAATTGAACAGTACGCCAATATCCAAGGCCGATAAAGTACTCCGGTTCGGTGCGAATGCAAGAGTGCAGAAGCTGTTGTTGTTTGAACTGCAGGAAAGTGCATGGAGAGGAAATTTTATTTTTTTTGCACCGCATCGCGGAAGTTATTAGATAACAGTGCTAGCAAAATTTTCCACACGGTTGCGCACTGTACTTTTGCACGTGACGCGAATCCTTGGAAATGAGCCTTAGCGGCGGCAACCAAGAATAGTGGCGCTCTGCATGCCCGGTACGTGGATACAATGTTACAGAGTGACATTTTTCATCTTGATGAAAGGAAGTCGAAAGTAATTGATGGACCCTGTAGAAAAATTCGAAGACAAGAGCCTACGACATGATTTGCTGTGTCTATGCTCAATTTTTTTTTTTTGCGCCATCACTGACGCGGATATAATTTCTTTTTTTAATCCCTCGGATGGGCAGTTTTGGAATTTCCAACTTGGCCGCCAGATCGAGGCCACGGACTCTGATATATGCATATATCTATTAATGCAATAGGTCCACTTGCGCTAGTCCGGTTTGACAATTACGCCCAGCCACTCATTTGTACTCGACTGAAACACTTAGACATGCTTTCTCTTTAAACTTTACTTAAACTGTCCAAGTTATTTTATCAGCTCTTCATGCAGAGTGTCTGGGTATAATTGCATATCTCCACTTTCAAGTGGAACCAGCCCCTGCTTTCCTGCAATTCTCATTCCCGCGTCCACGCTCCCACGCTCCCAAGGACGACTTGTGGGAAGATCCAACGTCCGTCTCGCCGCCCATTTTTGCAGTTCCCGCTGGCTTGGGCTGCTCGACCCATATCCGTTTTTCCATTCCGCCTGGCCTGGCCCATAACTTATCGAGGACCACCAGACACCAGTCACCAGTCACCCAGTCAGTCAGTCCAGTCTGAGTTTGCTGTGTTGCGACCGGTTGACCCCCCGACATTGTCTGATCCTTCCGACTTGCACCCATTCCAACACCACCTTTTCTCCAACCCTCACACATCGCACATCTACTGAAAGTCAAGACCAAAAGAGTAGACGAGCTGGCCGGGACATCTACCGACTCGCATCAAGCGCGCTCTGCACTGCAGCTGTTGGAGCTTGGCTGACGCTGAAGAGGCCGAAGCGCAGCGCGCAAACAAATCGACCGACCACAAGCAACATTGAACTTAGAAAGCAGCAACGCCCGCCCCATATTACCTACCACCAGCGCTCCCCGGGGGTCCCATCGTCCCATCCAGTCCAGTCTCATATCTCTCGCTCACTCGCTCGCTCACTCTCAACCCAGCGAAAGCTCTTTTGGGAGAGCAACTTGACCCAGCACGACGATCCCTGTCCACGGTGCGTTGCGTTGCTTTGCGTACCGTAGCGTTGCGTCCCGACCTCGACCCATCATCGCCGTCTTCCTGATTATTATTGCGCGCAGAAATAATCATCCTCGCCGTGGGACACATTAACACGCCAACTGTGCTCTGCAGACCGGACCTTCACCCTTGGTGGTGGCCACTCGCATCAGAGCCTTTTGTCTCCGAGCCTCTTTTTCTACGCCGTGTTGTGTCCCCTGTCAGCGTTGCTTGTATCACCGAGCGCGCCAGCCTGACATCGACGTACGTTTGGGCTTTTTCGACTTCGTGTCGCTGGAGCTTGTTGGGCCTTGAGGCATTCTTCATCCTTTGTTACTCTTAATTCGTTCCAGTCTTCTTTTGCTTGAACCACCACCTCCCGCCCCATCTCCCGCCACATCGCCCGCTGGAACACAAACGTCGCCCGCCTTCAATCCGCGACGCGATATACTGACTGGCGCCCACCTTCATCGACAAAACTTTATCGATCGCTCATTTCGACGCCAATCCCTTCGTACCCGACTCCTGACGTATGTGCATGCGATTGTGCACCGCAGTCGCCTGTCGATATCCACGTCCGTGGATAGCCGGCTTTGAATAGCAAGGAGATGATGGCAACTAGTATGGGCCCAAACTTCACAGGGCATCCCGCTGGGATGGGACATCCTGGCGTCGCCGGACACCCCATGGGACCTGGCATGCCTCCTAACTCTGCACAAGGTGCACCTGGCGGTGGAATGCCGCAGCAGTTCGCTGGAGCTCACATGGCCGTTGGCCCAGGAGGACAAGTAAATCCTGCCTTGATGGGTGCGATGCCACCAGGTGCCAATCCTCATGCTCATGCCTTACAGCACTTGAATCCTGCCCAGCAGCAAATGTTCCAGCAGCAGCACCAGCAGCAGCTGCAAAATCAATGTAAGTGCTCTCCCTCCACCTGCTGGTGGAATGACCATGAGCTTGCGGAAGAAACCATTGACTAAACCTATTCGGTATTTCTAGTCAACAACCCGAGCGCGATGGCCGCTATGCGCCAGCAGCAACTCCTCCAACACCAACAGCAGCAGGCGAGACAGGCTTTCATGGCCCAGCAGGCTATCCAAGCCAACATGCAAGTCGGCGTCAATGGCATGCCTATGGGAATGCAACTAAGCCAGCTCAATCCGCAACAGATACAGCAGCTTCGCCAGGCCGGAAGGATTGGACCTGTAAGCAAAACTGTCACTATACCCATGACACTCACGCTTGTCTTCGCCTTTCAGCTTGACTGACTCCCGTTCGTAGGGCCAGCACCCACAAGCCCAAGCTATCATGGCTCATCATATCGCACTCCAGCAGCAACAGCAACAACAACAGCAGCAGCAGCAGCAGCAGCAACAACAACAACAACAGCAACAGCAACAAGCTGCTCAGAACCAGCAAATGGCTGGAAACCCCGGACAGCCGATGGGAATGAATGCTCAGGGTATGGCTAATGTGCAACAACAACAGCAACAACAACAGCAGCAGCAGCAACAGGCTCAAATGGGAGCTGCTGGACAGAACCAGATGGGCCAACCGCAACAAGGCGGTCAACCAGGTCAAGGCCAACCGCAGGCACAAGGTCAAGCTCAGCAATCGCAACCAGGACCGCAAGCTCAACAGACACCTCAGCAAGGCTCTCAAGCAGGCACTCCGGCACCAAGCGGCCAGCAGACGCCAGCCCAAACGCCCGCGCCACCTACTCCGTCTCAACCGACTCCGCAGCAGACACAGAATGCTCAGCAGCAGCAACAACAACCTCAAGGTCAACCTCAGCAGCCTGGTCAGCCGCAACAGGGCCCGGGCTCAGCACCACAAATGAATGTTGCTGCGGCTGCGGCGGCGCAACAGTTGGCCATGTCGAACAACATGTTTCAGCAGGCGCAGCGCAGAGAGGGCCTGAAAGGACAATGTCTTTTGAAGTTGATGCAGTTTTCCGAACACTTGAGTGGATTTCCCGTAAGTTGATCTCGCAGTAACAAGGAGCAATTTGGACCATTGTGAAGCTAACCATGTGAAAGGGGGCCAAGGCAAAGGACGACCTGTCGTACTGGAATGGCTTTGTAGCGAGGTTCTTTTCTAACCACGGCCTTCTACGTCATTCAGTCCTCATAAACGATGGCGATGAGTCAACCGACAAGCAATATGAGATTGCTTTCCCGGCCATTGCTCGCTACTTTCACACGCATTTCAGTAGCGGTGTCAGGAGTATGCAGCTGATTATGGATAAGGGGCTCACTGACCGTCCCATGCCTGGCGAAGGTCACTGCATCGAGAATCAAAGGGCCAGTCTTGTTTACTGGTTCGAGGCCGGCTCACATGTACGTCACAGTTTTGTTGGGAAGAAATGAAATCGAGGAACCATAACTAACCAAGCATAGCTCGTCGCCACTGGCACTCTCCGAGTTCAGTTTGATGGGGAACAGCGTATCGAACTGTTTGAATTCGTGACCACCGGACACGAAGAATACATATCAAGGAAGCAAGTCATCGATGCTGCCAAGCCTGCCCACATGTGGATCAAAGAATGGCACAAAGTCAACTCTCAAGACGGCAAAACTTCTCCTGAGATGTCGAAGAAGAGCAAGGCGAAGCAGCTGAAGTCACCGCAGACGCAACCACCGGAAGTCCTCGTTGACTTGCCTGATAAGGCCGTTAACAGCAAAGGAGTCACCGAGGCTGTGCATCAATTCTTAGAGGTAAGTCTTGCGGCCCCAAGGCAACTTCTGCATAGGCACCTCGTTTCGTGGCGTCTAACAGTTGAATATAGATTGTCGAGGTCATGGGTCAAATGCACCCACTCTTCGGATTCTGCCAAGGCAATCCCGGCGTTGGGCCTTACGCTGCTCTGGAGCAATACGTCGGAACGTTTATCAACGGACAGGCTCAGTCAGTGAACGGCCAGCCAATGCCCCAAGGCGGTCCCCGAACACCGAGCTTTGGGCAGTTCCCGATGGGCGCGAGTCCAGCAGCCGCACATATGAACCTCCCTGGATCACCACACGTCGGCAGCCCAGCTCCTGGACAAATGCAGGCGCCTGGCATGCAACTTCAACCTAGTCAGCAAGGAACTAGTTCAAGTGGACCTAGCGCCAATACTTCACCAGCGTCCAACAAGCGCCGACGACCGTCAGGTGTCAAGACGGAAGACGATGGCTCCGGAGCAGGCACACCAGGTGGCGCGCAAGTCAACGGTGTAGGCAGAGGGAAGCCGCCTACTCCTCGAATGCCAAAGCGCGTTAAAGGAAATCCTTCATGAGATTTCCCGTCGTGTTGACTTGCAACAGCTCTGTTGGAAAGTCAGGCGCATAACATAATTCATGCTCTCTTTATGTTTCATGTAGCATGGCGGCGTCCGTTTCGGTGCTTGGTTGATTCCTGGCTGGCCAATCTGTTTATGTCGTTTTGAGAGCCAATGTGGCAAAACCAGCATACATTGGTTGAGTGTTTTTATTTCTTGTTTGAACAGATGGTTACACTCCGAGGGCTAGGTGTTTGTTTTCTTGCGTTTGTAATCATTTTTTTTTTTTTTGCCTCCCGCGAGATGATATGCCACTCTCCACATGGCTTGCTCGACTGATACCCAGGCGACCAGCCATGCGTTTAAGCGCATGGGCAGCTTTGTCGAGTCCAAGTCTACGAATTTGGGAGGGGATATGTGCAGCAGTGGCTACATGATATCATGAATGTGCGATCTGGTTGTTTCTTTTTACCGCAATGCGACGAGTCTGGAGTGAGGACCAACTTGTTTAGGTTGGCATACGATGGCTGGTGTTTTGCAGGCTTTCGTGGCAAGATTTTTCAACCAGATATACCAGGGGAGACGCGGCTATACACAAAGAGAGAGAGCGAGGGTGGAAAGCTCGACGAATCACAAAAGCATCACACAAAATCGCTTGAACAAAAGTCGAAGACGAACCGTGGGCGGGCGGAGAGCGGAGATTCATAATCGGCGGTAATGGGACTTGTTCTTGAAAATCCTTGTGTACGATATAAAACTGTTTCAGGCAGGGGCTCATGAAGGGCGTGGACTTTGGTGTTGTTTGGTTACTAGCAAGTTCTTTTTTTTTTTTTTTTCATGTGCTTATAATTAAACCCTTGCCGGTGTATATTGAATGACATACGCCAACTATTCTGTCGTTGTTTCTCTCGTGGATGTGACTGTCGATGGTATAAAGTAGCTACCTCGCCCTGCACTGCTCGACATTTATCACCCAAGAAAACCTGGTGTATCTTTCTTACAGCTGTCTTGCATCATCTGCTCTTTGTTTAGATGCTGGTGCCGACCCTGCTACAGCAATCATATACCAGAGTCTTCAAGAGCTGGAGATTCTGCATCCGACAAAGGCACAGCTTCACCCTCTTGAACATGCCCATCAGGTTCATGGCATGCAAGATGCCGTCATCCTCCACACCAGCAACATCCCTCTCGCCTTCAACAAACTCATCCATACGAGCCGTCAGAAGAACACCATGTCCACCAGCCAAACTCATCTCCAATCCGTCCTTCATCTCCTCCTCAGCAACATCTCTCTCCGACGGCTGACCATGATAAAGCTCCATCACCCGCAGTGCATCATCACTCTTCACTGGACCTACCTGTGAATCAATAACCAGTCAAGCTGATCCGCTTCGCATGACAAACATCCTAGCATGGTGCCACACCCCCCTCAGATTCTGCTGCCTCGCCCAACGGGTAATATCTTCCTTCAGTCGCGTCCGCTCCGGCATCTTCGTATAAATAGCGTCGGTGGCACGAAACCACAGCTTTCGACGGGTATCATCGCCGTAGTATATAATTCTGATCCGTAAATCTGTAATCTGGGGACTAGGCAAGGCAATGGCACTTACGATAGGTGCAGGGCAAACTGTCACGGCTGGAGCCGTGGTGTATACTGCTGTAGGGACCCGGACAACTGTGTATGAGGGTACAACACTGGAAGTTGGGATCCAGATCACCGGTTGCACGTATGTGGCTGGCTGGACAGCAAAAATGGGAGGTTGGAAATAGAAAGACATTTTGTTTTTAATAGCGAAGGTGGCATCGACGTAATATTAACGCAACTTTGCTGGTGAGGTTTTGGTTAAGGGGAAAACGGATAGTCTTTGGAGACAAGTTCTAACGGCTGGCCGCTGAGGCAAAGGCGGGAAAATATATATCTCCTTTCACAGTTTGAGTGAGCTGCACGATTTGCTTATCCCAGCGCGTCACACCTGGTTTTGGCAGTGACAAGCTGGGAGTTAGTTGATCGACACAACAGTCTCAGTCACTTGCACCGGCTGTTCATCAGCGACCGGCGGAGTACAAGCTTCCCGCGTGTCTCTGAAAATTTGGCAGAGGGATTTTTACTGGCGCACAGCACGGCACGTAAAATTGGTTGATTGGGCGTGAGAGTTGAATGATTTGTTCATAAAGCTAAATGTGAATCCTCGTGGCGCCTCTGCATGGTGGTATAATGTGATACTTCCCCCTGATACTCCCCGCTCACGGTCCAAAATTCGGACCGACCACAGAAATGAAACGCAGAAAAATGTAGGCAGAATAGGACATATCCACGGTCTGTTCCGTCAAGACCCCATGGCCCATTTATTCATTGCCAAATGCTCGCATCCATGCAGTCTTCCTCATCGTCTGTTGTACAAACAGCCCTTGGAGCAGAGTTGCCCTTTGTCCGAATAATGCTAAATTCCGTTCATACTTGCCTTTTTGCTACCGTCATTGCCCATATCCAATTCCGCTTTGCGTGCGGCTATCTTCTTTCCATGCTGCAATTCCCGACGAGATAAATGAATGCAGGTCACCGCGGTATACACGGACTTGCTCTTGCTCTTGCTCTACAGCAGCGTTTAAAGGCTCTCGGGAGTAGGATTCTCATGTTTTGCGGTGCTTCCTTTTCCACGCCACGTGCTTACCGCGGGGATATTCGCTTCATACCGGATCTCTTCGGTTCCATATGCTCTCGGTGTCAGCTTGATGAGTGTGTGCAGCGGGACATTCATCCACGGGCTCTTGGCCTGGTCCTTCTTCATGAAGTATGCGTAAATGCATCGCAGTACGGCCTGGTGAGTCACGATGAGAATATCTTCGCTTCTCTCCAATTCCATAATGATTGGCTCTAGACGAATAACCACGTCCCGATAGGACTCTCCTCCCCGATACCGGTAGTTGTATTTATCTTCGTCGCGAGCTGCAAAGTCCTCAGGATACCGATCCTTGATTTCCTGGTAGGTGAGTCCGTCGCATACTCCAGAGTCCAGTTCATCCAAGGCTTTCCATTGCAGCTGATTATAGTGTAGCGGAAGAAAGCGCGACGTAGCAATTGTTCGCTTCAGTGTTGACGTCCAGACAGTCAACGGCCGATCGTCCTTGAGAAATGCTGTTAGATCATGAAAGAATTGAATGGCACACGAGACTATTGTGAGAATATTCTTACCCCGACAGATTTTCGTACTAATTCAGGTAGTTTCCGCGCATATTGTTCACCTCGAGGGGACAACAAGGTATCTCCACCAATTCTACCATCCAGATTGTACAGGGACTCGCCATGCTAAGGGTCGAAGGAATTAGCGAGATCGACAAAGAAACTTTACGCCACAACGTTTTGTTGTGCACAGGAGGGCGCTTACACGAGACAACCAGACAGAGCGAGGACGTATGTGTAGGTTCATGAGATAGTAGACAATTCGGCTTTGAAGGTAATCTTGAATGCGATTGATGATGACTTGCTTTCCAATGTTCATAATCTTAAGGTACGTGTAATCGTCTTCGTCGCCATCTTGGTCAATGGTCTTATAAATTTTTTCGTAATTGCTGATCCGGTTCAGAAAGTCCTGAGCAGCAGCTTCGGGATCTTGGCCGCGATAGTCTGGGGAGGTGGCTTTCACGTCACGGATATTTGCCATGATAATGTCTTGGTCGTCGCATTTGCTTTCGACAAAGAGGACCTCGATGCCATGCTGCGTGCAAATGTCGTTGACCCATTTCCGACGCTCCTTGGTAGAATTGGTGGCATCCAGAATTGCAACGACGCCTCCGGTACGGAACCAAGCGAGCATGTCAGCTACAGCAGCCTCTGCTGCTGCACGGCGCTTCCGCTCGCCCTCGGCATTGTTGGTGTCAAAGAAGTCTGCGGTGGGTTGTGGCGCATCGTTGCGCCGATAGTTGCCGACGTTGAATGTCTGCGCCGGTATGGACAACCATTGCAAGTAGCGTTGAGCTGCGACAGACTGTTAGCTGGCCAGAACTTCCAAGAAAAAGAAAAAGAACCACCATGTAGGTGACACAAGTAGGCAGAACGGAATTTGGGGTTAAATTGGCATTGCGTCGTACCAAGAGAAGCGATACAATGAGACCAGTTTGCGGAGACTAAAGCTTACCTATTTGTGCAATATAGCTTTTGCCCCTAGCTGGGAGTCCAACCATAACTACACATATCTTTGTGTCCTCCACCTGGACACCAACTCCATTGTCAGTTCTAGACGGCATGGTAACGGTGGTGAAATATCAAAAGGTGGCGCCAGCGCACGACGGAGGTTGACGAGACAAGAAACTCGAGCATCCAGTCGTGTTGAAAGACGTTCAGCACAAAAGGGCCATGGAACAAACACGAATGAGAACAAGAGAAGAGGGACGGGTTCAATCCTGACAGAAGGTGAAAACAGGGCAAATTCTAATAGAAAGATGAATGAGGGAGGAAGAGAGACGAGAGATGAGCGAGCTGTGTGAAGTCGGGTAGAATTTGGGTGTAAAAGTCAAAATCGGGACAGTGCCGGGTTTGTAAAGGGAATCGCCTTGGAGTGACGAAGTCAAGGTGACAGGTGAGTCGATGATCGCGTGAGGCACTCAATTTTTCAGCGCCAGCGGGGGCCCAAGTTTGGGGGCAACTCAGTGGCCACAGCGAGGGGACTGCCTTCCGAATTGGCATTCAGCGGGCCAAGGCTGAGCAGGAGCGACCCAGCCGGTACAACGACTGAATAGAATGGGGAAGGCAGAGCTGGGGAACTTGGCGTCTGCGCAGATGAACCAGACCGGACTGCCAGGCAACATTGAACCAGACAGGACATCTGGACCGTTCAATGTTCTGTCCACACTGATCAACTGGTCAAGTACTAGTTGTCCTGCTGCCACGACGGGGGAAGCTGCACCTTCGACTTGGCCAGACCAGACAAGACCACTGATGAATCGAATAGATCGCCATTGTGTACTTTGGGCACTGGCGTCACTGGCGTCACTGGCGCAAAGTGCCAGGTGAGACCAGTCAATTGCAATTGACTCGACATTGCCCAGTCTGGTGGCTGCCACTAGAGCCGAGAGCCAAGGCTCAATCCACATGCACCTTGATGCTGATGCTGGGGGGGAAGCAGAACGTGGGGTTGTGACCTGACCCTTCAAGGTTGGCAGTTGATCCTTGGGATCTGCACCTTCCAGTATGCCCGCATATCAGGTTGGCACAGCATCTTTCTGAACTTGTACCACCAGACAATGTAGCCAGAATAGCAGTGTTTCCAAAACGTTGAACCCGGGTGAGAGCAAAATTCTGGTGGCAATTGATCTAGGTACCGGACGGACAACTTTGTCTTCAGCCCTGTCAGAGCGTTGAACTCTCCCAGACCATCAACGGCCGAGAGAACCATGCCAAACCGATTCGACATTAGACCCTGAGCCAGTCACTGATCCAAGACTCGGCTGCATTCTGGAATATCCAAGATTGTTCCACGCATACAAGTACTTTGCCAAAAGTTCCAAGTATAGCCTCCTTCAGAAGGACGAAAGCCATCGGGCTTGACCGTTACTTTCTGATGAATGTGACCATTGAGGTTCGATGGTGACACATTTACAGGAAGGACAACCAATATCCATCCACGCACCCCGCATCAGATCTGTATTTTCCCGCCTCATTCTTCCCAAGCTCCAGTGGCCATCCTGTTGCACTTGGACAGAAGACCGCGCCCCCTCGCCCAATGAACCATGTCGTCGACTGAGCCGAGGGAGAACGTCTGTCCTCTTGGCCGCTTGGTGGGGTGGTCAAGTTGGCAAACAGTCGACGAGAGGTGATCCAATGTGGAGGAAGAACAATGGGACTACACCACAAACTTCGTCTTCTCCACTTTGGCCTCGCCGCCAGCCCGAGTCGTCCCGGTACCCCATCAGGAAGCAAACTAGGAGGTACAGTGCGGCTAGAGCAAAGAGCTCTGTGAAAATCGTGGAAGATATGAGGTCGGTGAAGCCAAGTTGGCACCTGATCTGAAGTTTTGCTTCAAATAAAACCCTTGTTTCTTACAGCAAATGCAAGAACGGTAAGACTTGACATCGGTCTACCCATGGATCGAGCCCTGGAGCCTGGTCCAATAAGCCGCCCCTCTCCGGTTGGCTGGAGGAAGCCTTGTCCGTCCATTCTATCAATCATCCTTGCTGCAGGAACAAGGCATGGGAGGTTCCAACGATGGAAACCTGACCAGGGGGGATCTGGCTCCGGGACTGTCCGACCAGTGCAGAAGTTTGGCCCATCGTGGGTGCTTCTTCTGGTAGATATTGCCAGAAGAAAGCTGGCTGAGCTTTGCGTTTGTTCCAGACGCTTTTCGATCCCAGATCAAATACTTGGTTCGATGTCCTGGGTCATTGATTGATGGATGGTACGATATCGTCTGCCAATTCAGATGCAGCGAGTGATTGAGACGCTGTTGCTGACATGGGACACTGTCCATGGATGGGCTAGATATTAAGACGACGTCTCAATTTGCCTCGTTCACCGCCAATGGAGCTTGAAGGAAGCTCACTTGAGAATGCCTTCAGACTGATGCTGCAATGTCTCCGGAAGAATTCGCACTACTCCTGTTGTAGAGGCACTAGGTTGGTCGAAAACCCTGCGAAACAAAAATCGACCCATGAATGACAAGTAATGACGCACTCACCTTGCTGAAGTTCCACGTATTGGCACGAGCCCTGCCTGACGGCGAGTCTCTTGGTGTTGGTGGTCCCGCGGCGACGCCCCTCATGTTTGCAACTCAGAAGTCGGTGAGTAGGGGGATTGACGATGTTTGCCTTGTCGGCGTTCGAGATTCCAACTCGGCTGCTGTTTGATGGTAGCGAAACGGTGGTCGACTTCTATGGCGGCAATATGTTCTTGCGGAAGAAAAAGTGTGTATGTTCGCGGCGCACAAGTGAAGATACTCAACTGTGCAGTGCCACAATCTGTGTTGATAGGAGATCACAATGTTCCCACAGCCCTCAACTGCGTTTTGGCACGGACATGGCTGGGGACATGACCAGATGGTCAATGGTTGACTGCTTTGCGCCATCGGGCAGCCAAAGTGGTTGTCAAGGGTGGAGCTAATCGTGGTTGACCAGACCAGATTGACTTGACATGGATTACCCACCAGGCCGATAAGCAACGGGCCGCCTTCATCAATCAAATCGATCAAATGCCCAGCCGGATTTCTCGGTAGTCTATTTGCACTGATGAATTCCAGAAATTTCCTTCTAAATCCTCCGAAACTGGCGGTTTTAGACGCAAAAATAGCAACCGCAAGAAGTCAATGATACAGTTGCTGCCGAGCTTCGTTAACTGGGAAATGCAGTCTCTGAGTTGCAATCAATCCCGTGACGAACACGTTGCATTGTGCATCATGGCGGACGAATTTTCGTATACATGCTGCAAATCCCGAGAGAGACCGAGATCCCGGCACGGTGTATCATCTAACATCTTCCCATAAATCCTGCTCGATGCTAGAGCTTTATATTGATATTTCCCCCTTTCGTAATAGATGCACAGATTGCTCAAAAAAGTAAAAGAGTATCAGCGCGTGAGCTATTGAACAATACACATGCATGGTTTTGACGCTTGATTCCCCATTACGATGCCTTCCATAACACAGCTTCTAGTCGCAGCAAACCGATTCCCTCTATCGCATCAAGATTCGAATTAATTCCTGCGGTAGAAACGCATTTGTGCCCCTCCGACATCGAAAACAGCAACGACATTTTGGAGAAACACATCACCAAGGATGTATGGCCCAGTTCCACCGCTGGCAATGGCGATGGCACAGTATCCGGTCAGCGGATCAATCAAATCTCGGAAAATCATGTCCGCGGGATTGACCCAAAACTCTACTTCTCCGATTACTACGGCGAACCTAGGCGGTACCGCGTCGCATGGGGCAAAGTAAGAACCCCATTGATACAAGTATACGGCACGAGGCTGGAAGGCAGTGGCGATAGCCTCAGCCAACGCTATACCTCGTTTGTCAGCAATTAAACCATTTTCATGTATCTGAAATTATTCTCAATGGACACCATAGACTTACGAGGAGGAAGATAGTTCATTGTTGTCCCAGTATCCACGATGTATGGGAATTTTGTCTTGTCTCGGCTCTGACCCCAGATTACACCATCTGGGACAATCGTATAGAAGGAGTATTTCCAAGCTGTTTCAGCCGAACCAATAAGGTTTGCCTGATGTAGAAACATATTAGTCCTGCGGTTGGGCTGCAGCCGCATTCGGCGTAAACCTGCCTCCAAACAGGGCTGGCGTCACTTACGATAATGAGTTCAGTCTCAGCGTATGTATCTGTGTCTGTCCGCACTGGTGGCAAACCACCCCAACCGATGATTCCATCTGAGGAGTTCTTATTCAAGGTGACACTGAAGACAGGGTCTATGCTTCCTTGCATTACAGCATTTGTCAGAAATGGCACGTACTGGATGGCATTCCAGGCGGCCTCTTGCCCGATCTTGCCGTAGAAGGCACTCGTGATCGAGGGATAAGCAAGTCCCAATATCCCAACAGTAAGGTTGTTCCCGTGCCAGTAAGTATAGTTCGCGAGACCAGCTTGCTGACCGGAAACGGAAACTCCCCCGCAAGAGATATCTGCATAACCCATTGGACCAAGAACTTTCTCGCCAGAGCCGTATCGTAAATAGAAGTGGAGGTCATCGATCGGACCATTTTGGAACTTCTTTATATGAGGCTGTCCAAAAGCACATGCGCTTTGCTTGTGCTTGGAACCATCAGAGTCATGGCATTCGAACCCCCTTTGAACGGCCCAGGTGTCGGCGCTTCCAGTATCGAGAAGTAGCCACACGGGCGCACCATCCCACCCGCACTGGATGGCATATTGTGTGGAAAAGTTTCCAGCAGTACTGATGTTTTGGTATGTATGCTGACCGTGTGATGGCGGAGTCCGTAGAATTCGGTTCAAACTAGAAACGGCATTACGACTACCTGAATGACCTTGAACATTGGCAATCTTTGAATACCGTAGAGTTGGTTTGTCAACTGTTGGGGCGGATAAAGCTTTTGCCCTTTGGAATGTGAATCCGTTCAAAGGCTTGGATATGTCCCATTCGGATGGACTGGGCGGATCTGTTTGTCCACTGGGTGCGCTTAGGGCAACTTGCATCCCCATAGCAAAGAGGAGAAGTTGAACAGAGACCATCTCGACGTGTTTACTGGTCTTGAGGTAAACACTTTAGAGTTAACTGTTCAATTGTGGCTTTGGGGAGGCAACGATATCTTCCAAGAGAAACAAAAGCGGATCGTGGCCAGATATCGCGATGAGTAGAACGGCGAACGGAATATAGGTCAAGAGGCTACTGGTGTCAACACACACAGAATGAGTGAGAATAGAGAGAGAGAAAGAGAGTGTAAGGTAAGGGGAGGGGATGAGGAATCATTAATGATGGATGCAACAATTTTAGTTGGCAGGAGGAAAGATTTTTAAGAGAGAAATCAAGCCATCCAACAAATCAACATGGACAGCTGACAAAATGTAGAGAATTAAGTCGTGTGGAAGCTCGTACGTGTACGGCAAGGACTGCAGTTGCTGGATTGCTCCTTCCCTTTGTAAATCAGCTCAGGGGGACGACATAAGTTTGCTGCAGAGCACACTTCATACAAAAGTCCACACCGAGCTGATCTCTCCTGATTCACGATCGGAACACTATCGTTGCACTGTTGGGAAAGTTTTACTTCCACGTCTAATTGGTTTATCTTGGAAACCTTGTGTTTTTTTCCTCTGCGGTAGCACAGGTGAACATCCACAGCCAGCGTTCACCTTGTACCAGCAGCCTCACTCATCTCGGGAAGTAAGCGAAGGGCCATCGAGGGAACAGAAATCACTCGATTTTGAAATCCGATTTCCACGGGAAATGGGTGGCAATGGTCTCTTGAGTCTTTCACAAAACCACAGATCCCACTGGCGCCCGGTTTGAGACGTCTATGTGCCTTATAGACCAACAATAGTCGCAATACTTCATCATCATTATACGGCATTAACAAAGAGGGGCATTATAGCTAATTGCAAGATGTAGTCCAAATATCGGTTGTTCGTCTCGGTTGCCAAAACGCAACAGACATCACCCTTTGTGTAAGTCCCGTGTTGTGTGACACAACAGCTTTCTGGGCGTACCATTGTCTCACAGCACGAACGCCTTTGATGGTTCTACATCGTGTCGGTAAAAGAAACAAACGGCTCGCTCGAGCGTCCTTGTTGAACCTCATACGAACCCGCAACTTGATCATGGCCGTTGGTACACAACCGGGTTTTGTGTGGTAACCTGAACAACGCTTCACCCTCTTCCACCGCAAACATGTTTGGCCAGTCAGCACAGAGTACAGGCGGTGTTTTCGCTTTTACCACAAATGCAATCAACCCCTACATACAGTCTGTGGTAAAAAACACTTGCCCATATCCAAGTATACACAAATACAGCTCAATATATCCAAGTATACACTAAGACATCTCAATATATCTTAGCACACAACGCGGTATGCGATACCTTCCTTGTTCAAATGCAATCAACCCCTACATGTGTATTGATAAATGTCCATCTTTACCATGCATCGAAGAGCTTCAAAGATTTTTACATGTGTCATTCTCCCAACACCACGAGCCACATGGCTGCAAGGATGGATGGAAAGGGACACCCAGCGGCTTCAACCCCCTGGAAGTTCCCAATCTTCTTCCCCACAATCAACCATGGAGGCTGGAACTTGACAAATGAGCCGGACGGCAGCGCGGGGAAACGATGCCACCCCGAATGCCGCCTTGAGAAGCCTTTAGGCTTCTCAGCCAGTCAGCATCCAGATCAGCATCTTGGAGCCTCGGTACGCAACATCTGGCATCCCGGCAGCACATCAGCAAATGCGATGGCTTCCAATGCGCCGCACATCAGCTTAGTGCAGTATTCGCAACAAGTCAATCCTTCATTGTTAGTTGGGGGCGGGAAAGCTAAAACTTTCCTTGTGCGCGCACGTGTCAAGTTGCATTGGTATCTCAGAAGAGACTATTCTCATCATTCACAAGTCTCATATTTTTGCCAGTGTCCCGTGCAAAGTTTCTCGTTCATGAGCTAGCCACTGTTACGTGGATGGAGTTGTTACATTGGTCAGGCTATTCCCAGACGTCCCGATGCCGTGTGTACACGACCAATCTATAACCATCGGGCTAACAATCCATGATCTCAGCCAATGATGGCTCCAAGTTCGAAGACAGTCGTTGCTTCCAGAGCCGCAGACGAACAAGCCCTGTCCTGGATGCAGAAGCTCAGTCCAGCCGTCTCCTACTATGATCCTCACCAAGAACCGTCTATTCCCGGCTCCGAACCTGAACTTGTCCTGATACTGTCATGGATGGGCGCACGACAAGTCCATATTTCAAAATATGCTCTACAATACCGCAAGATATATCCATCGTCACGAATTCTCATTGCGCAATGCCCCCTTGCCCACGTCATGTTCCCTTGGCGAACACGCGGCGATCTGTCCCCTGCGTTGCCATACCTTCGCGACTTGTCAGAACGTCAACAAAGAGCTGATGAAACTGGCGATACATCGCCAAAGGTTCTTATTCAGATGTTTTCGAATGGTGGCATCCACACGGCCAGCTATCTTCGTAACATGCTTCGCGGCGGACAACCCCATGGCACCCCCATCTTGCCACGATATGTCCTAGTATTCGACTCTTGTCCAGGATACTTCAGATGGATGAGCTCCTACAACGCCTTGATGCAAATGCTCCCATGGTGGTCTGGTCCCGTTGTTCATTCCATCATCGCCATGGTTTGCTTCTACCACTTCCTCCGTCGAGTTCCGGCTATTCAAAATCGAAATGCTCGAGCGCTGAGGTCCCCAGGTTTGTTGGCTAGAGAAGCTAGGCGGACGTATCTATATGGCACAGAAGACGATCTCATTTTGTGGCAGGACGTCGAGGATAATGCCCGGAAAGCCAAGGATGCCGGCTTCACGGTCCGACTGGAGAAGTTTGTAGGGGCCAAACACGTGGCAATTATGAGGTCAGAGCCAGAACGTTACTGGAAAGCCATTCAGACGTCGTGGCTGGATGAGCCAACAAGAGAAGGAGTTCAACAATAATTGGCCAGTTTCGCTGCCGAATTGGGCCATAATTTGTTGGTTGCTTCAACATGCCCGTGGCTTAGAGCATTGGATATGCATGACTTCTATCCTAGTAAGGTCAGGAGGAGGCATTGGAGATGTCCCAGTCGCATGTATCATCAGAGGATGATATAGCATACTTACACAGCATACCAGAGTAGTGGGGTAAATATATACAATATGTGTAGCTTGCCTGGAAACGTAGAAGACCCCATGAAGCGAGTCACAGGAAATATACCACTTCTCTGATGCGGAATGATCTCAAGCGTGCAAGAAAGCGATTTTGTAGGTCATAGTTGTCCTCGCGATAAGCTGCGCCAGGCCATGTCATAAAATTTTCGTGTTCAAATGCAGGAGAACATTTGACGTTCGCCATCTGCATCACATGGTATGATCATGAGATCCAGAACAAAGGGACCGTCTCCGTCCATGTCTATTCATTGCGGTTGATGGCCCAATAACAATATCAACAATTCAACATAAAGGGGCGCACCACCTGTGGCAAAGACTCCTATCCAACGCCAAACTCCTATACATAAGTGGTTCCCAATAACGCCCGCCGCTGCCAACTCCGTCGCCATAGGCGAACAGGCCACTCCACCCCATCTAATGATAATGAACACCACCCGCGCCGTTGTCAACAATGCATATCCGCTCGTAGTATTAAAGTTCTTTTGGTGTTTGCGCAAAGGCATCGTGGAGATAATTCGTGCTTGTAAAGACAAAGAAAAGCAATGCTCCTCAAAAACAAGTCATACGTGGACGCATAGCTTCGTAAGGTGGTCGTTGGTAATCGTCGCTCAGAAGGAAAAACGGTTCGGCACCAAACTGCTCTTCATCCGCCGGCCCAAACTTGATGAAACTCAGAGCCATACGGTACGCCATGGGCTACAGTACGGTATGCGCCTCAGACTCTCTGCTTCTTGCGATGACTCGTTGTGTCACCTTCAGCACTTCGCTTCTCAGGAGCGTTAAAAGCGTCGTCGCCAACATCACCTATCCCTTCATCTTCTTCGGTGCACCTGTCACATTCCTGGTCAAATGCGTGTTGTTCGGCAAATATGCCAGTTTCGCATTGGCCGAAGCACCCTGCGTTCTTGGCTTGTAAACAGGCTAGTTGCTGACCAAGATCATCCCACGTTTGTGACTCGCCGCACTTGGTGCAAGAACCTGAAAAGATCAACAGCCGGCACATCATCAGTCGTGTGTTTGGAGCGTCGGTTGGCAACGGGTCAAGATACCCAATTTCACTCAGAAAGTCAATTGTTTTGGGGAGGCCAAATAGAGGCGAAATAGACCGTTCCCAGTGAATCGCGCTATCCCCAAGGTCCCGCAGTGGCTGGTGCGTAGAGAAGCAAAAATAATAGTAATGACGAATGCGTATCTGTCGAAGTGACGAAAAGGCTTGTGTGACCCTCGTTGTTTGAACGTGCAGCTTGGTGAGAGATCAGGTAAGTGATAATAAAATAGGACCGGAGCGAGTGCGGAAGGAGGCGGAGACGTAGTCGAAACGGGGCAAAAGCTACACGAAGAACAAATGTGTTAGCAAGCAGGCTCCGTCACTGTTGGCTGGTATCCGACTACCCAAATCCCCTAGATGCAGCTGCTCCGATAAAGCCAGGCTGGAGGCAAAGAGCATATGGTTTCCCTACTGCGCAACGAACAACTGCGTTTGAATGTGCGCAAACTAGGAACAGTACACCGAGGTACCCGTGGTGTATGCGGGTATTTGACAATGGCACACAGAAAAGGAACGAGCTGCGTAGAACGTGGAGGAATAGGGGCGAGGCGGCGCTGTGCAAGATACAACAAGGAGGATCTGATCCGCGGAACTTACAGCTGACTGAAAAAGCTCAAAGGTTCTCCAACCTGAGTTACTTGACAGGTAATATGTATCAGGGTACTCGTTCAACCAGTGCTGTCTGGTTTGTTGCCTAATGGCGTCGGCGATGTTACTAATAAGGTGGATTGATCCGTCTCTCAACAGCTCGGTCATAGAACGATCGAAGTTTCAGATACGCGTCCCAGTAGCCAGCTGTACAGCATATGCTATGGGGACAAACGAGTCACAAAACTGAGCGGGAAAAGAATTTGTGCTAGTGAACAGCGACGAATTCAGAGAGTATCAAATGGATAGGTAGCAGTTGGAGGGCATTGCTCCGTTCTTGTGCCGGCTCAAGTCGCACGAGGTCTACTGCGCACAGCCTCTGCAGCCTTCTTGACTTGCAGAGAGACTCAGGCAAACGCGCAGCTCGTCGTTGGCGGAGATTCTGTCAGACTGGCCGAACGGTTCCTCAAGGCTTGGTAATATGAGGTAAAATTGATGTTCGATGGTGGCAACAATGTAGAGGAGGATAGCATTTGGCGTGCTCATGGAGGAGCAACAGAGGCTGGAAGATCTCTGAGCTACGTCGAGTGACGGCGGCACAGTCGTTTTGTGCAGAGTATGGGCAGGGAACAGAGCCAAGAGCTATCAGCCACCAATCGAACCATGAGCCACCCAGACTGCCACAAAATGATGGTGAAATGACGCCAATACGGAGACAGGAGAGAGCGGCACCAACGGGTGCAAATTATCACGCACGGAATGGCAAGGCTCAATATCGTCCGGTGCGAGGTATTGGCTCAGAATGCCGGGCGATGGACCGGATGGCCGGGGGGTTCGAAGTTAGTGGCACCAGGGTGGTGATGGGTGGTGTGGTAGTTGAATGCTGCATACAGGCTGGGCTTGACGCTCCATTCGCAACACTGAACGGCGAACATCTGAGCTGGTGGCCGAGTGTGAACCTTGGCTGCGCATGTCCGACCGTTCGCGACCCTTCGAGAAAACGTGCTGAGACACACACCTCGCAAATTGTTACTTGTCAAGGTGCGGGCGGGTGTGGATGTGTGGTGGGGTGGGCGATGGTAAGACCGTTGACTGTGCCGCAATGACTTTCTGCTTGCCCAAATTTCAGAGGCACCAAACGATGGAGATGCAATCGGAGAAAGTGTCAGACATGAATCAATTCATACAAAGATCCCACTGAATGTGAGAACTTGAAGGATCAATGCATTCTTGATTTGTGACAAAATGGGACCATGGCCCAAGGCAGGCACTAAGGCAACAAATCTGATTCTCAAGACGAGGAAGGCAGGATGGAGTACAGTCTGAGCAAGGCCTTCGTCAAGGACGGCAAGAGCTGTCATCTGTCACATTCTGGCGCATCCCCAGTTGGAACATTTTCAGAGAGGACCCTCACAACCCATGGCAAACCAGACTCCCTGGTGCGAAAAACAGGTCGACTGTGAGCTCGTGCAGGAGAGTACATGGGCACGCCCAGGTGCCAGTCACCCCCGATGGATCTATCAAATTGAAGGAAGTGTTGATGTTTGTCGTTACTAAACTCACAAAATATAGCGTCCAGTTGTCAGCCTGAGTATCCTGCTCTACCAAGCGTGTCGAAGACCCTTTCAGCAACACTCCATCCCGCTTGCTCACCCAGGAGCCATGGCCACATCGATCTCCCCCAGATCTGGGATCGAGCCCTTTTCTCTTGTCTCCATGTCAGGGGTCTGCCTGCAACTGCAACGCATGTCGCGGGCTAGTGGCCGACGGAGAGACAGTCCCACCCTCTTCAAGGAGCTGACCAAGAACTTATGGGATCTGGCCTTGGGTAGCAGCAGCTAACAGTAGGATCTTCCGGCCCAAGTCTGGTGTCTTAGGAAAGTGCATGGCCTCTAGTCCATACATATCTCGAAGCAAATCAAGCAAATCACTAATAGGGCTCACAGCACGGCTTGACTACGAAGCCACAACAATCTGCGAGAGTTGTTGTCAGGTCGTCCATATTGAGGAAGCCAGTTGTTCATGCAAGGGAAGAAAGTGGACAGAGACTCACCATCGGATCACCTCGACGAGAACAGAGCAATACCGTGCATATCGACATGGCCAGACTGACGGGTCTATGGTTGACATTCACAGAGTCATCCTGTCCATTTCTATCCCAAACAAGAAATCGGTCTTATATCTGCTCAAAGTGAAAGGAGGGAGGGGGCTGATGAGAGGCTGCCCATCCTCAAAACAGTCCAGTTCCAAGTGCTGAGTCCAATTCGAGTCAAGCGAAGTGAAAAATTGGCACTGTAACTACTGAGCACTCGACTCCCTAGTATTCATACCAAGCTCAAGACGAACCAGTCGGTGGCGCGATTCGTCTGTGGTGTTATTTCACGGCTCGTGGCTTACCCATTCTCAAGCGCCATGTTTCTGTACCATGTGAGTTGTCAGATCGACCTTGTGCTTTGGTCAGGGTTTCTCTAAGCGTATGAGTTCTTGGTATGAACAGCGACCTGCAAGCTTTTTGGAGGAACTTGTTTGGAGCAGCAGCATTTCGCTCAGCGTCGGCCAGGCCATTCAACGCTCAGCGCCCATCAACAGCTACAGCTTCCACGCTGCTACGGCTACTTCTTGGCCATCGAGGAAGCCCTCGACTTCTCCAACATCAGCCATCCATCGCCAAGGTGGTCACACCCACTCGAACTTTCGCGGCACCCGAGTTAACCCAGGCTTATTGGTTGTCCCTCTGTCCTCACAGGTAGTGCCGATGCATTTGGCGTCTATACAAGCAAGGGCTACGGAGTGGATGCACAGTCCCATGTGGTTTGGCTGCCAGCCCTCAGTCACCTCACATTATGATAACTGGCTGGAGGCGTAGACATGGCGGTCCCTACCACAGGGCATTCCGTGGGAAGCGGCAATATCCTTTGCACAATCGCCATATTAATGGACCAACTCTGTGCGGGGCGGGTCGGCTTGCATCTGCGTTCTGTAGTCGACAGGGCTGCAAAAGTGCTGGATGACAAGCTCCGGAGTACTACAAGCAACTTTATCCATGGCACAAACACGGCACAATACCAGACACAATCATTCAGCGGTCTTCTCCGTGCTTATGATTATGTCGCACGGAAACTAGGCCGTTTCTGCCTCCGCCGGCGCATTTTGCTGACTTCAGAACAGAAACCAGTAATTTGAATGGGAGAGCAGAGAGGTTTGGACTTATTGAGGTTATCCACAGCGTATGAACCCCTCCCATACTATTTCGAATGGTGAAAGAGACTACGTCGGCGGAAAGCCGTACTGCGCCTGGTTTGCGAGTTTATATCTAGGGCAGAAAGTTTGTGGTTCGTGGTATCTCTGTCGAGGATCAAAACTCCATGAAACTCCGTATGAGATGTGACATCTATTCTCTACTTCTCGCTACCTGCACGCCGCTAATATGGACTCTGTACGAGGTGTCGTGATACAGTTCGGAGTTCAACTCTCTTAATGATCCCACATCCGTTTTAATGCAACCTATCTTTACTTCCAAGTTCACCATAGCCAGATACCGGCATAAATGCATCGGTATGAGCCTTCTCACTTTTTGATCATCTGGTACATGTCGCACGATGAACCGCGAGTTCTCTCCACTTGAATTGCGACTTGGGGTACGTACGCCTTGTTGCTTTTACAGGTCATTGAATTGGATATTGTCTAGGCTGATTGACCCTTTGGGATGACACAGAGCAATAGGCATTGCCTGCCCAGCGGCCGAGATAACCTGACTTCAGAGCCGAAAAGGTTTGCCTTCTGGCGAATTGAAATGTGAGTGGACACATACACACACACCCGGCGTTATTCATACATGCAGTTGCACGCCATGATTCAATCTCACTCTTCTGCTCTGCCGAATTTAGCGGTAAGTGCCGCTAAATCGAACTTGACGCAGCGGGACGGGGTTCTATCCATATGGTAGTTCCGAGTCACTCCATTGGAAGAAGGAGCATGCGGATATCTCCTTGTCAAGAAACCCCCAAAGATTAGGTTGATGTCTGTCCAACCTTTACGGAGTACAATCCCACCATGGATTGTGTACAACGTTTGACTGTCAAGTTTGGTGCAGACCATCCCTACCAAACCGATGCTACAAAGAGAATGCAACTATCGAACTGTAGTAGCTGTCGCACAATGTACTCCGTATAGTGCTGTAGATTGTCGGTGCTCTCGAGCTATAGTGGAACAGAAGATCCAAAGCTGCTTCTTCGCTTTTCAAACGCCCAACGCCGAACAAGGCAAGATTCGGCCAGACGACTGACGTACATGACGCGAACACTCCGGCTAGCCAGCGAGCGTCCAGAATCATCCAAATATGCTTGCGGCTTCCAGCTGCCCAGTTTGGTTCTTCCAGGTTCATTGGGGATCCCCATGAGGCTTCTGGCTGTAGTGTGCAGCGCACCAATGACAATCATGCCTGGTCATTGTCGTGTGCGAGGTGCGGATATGTTGGAGGACAAATACAGGAAAAGTCGAACTTTTTCTGACGCTCTCTCTTTGCGGGAATAGATTGGTCCATGTCCATTTGTTTGCGACTGCATGAGCCTGCTTTTGTTATACCGTTGAAGTACGACAGGCACTGACAACTGGGTCACAAGGTACTTCAAGTTGAGCATTAAGAGGATAATCGAGGTGGCTTTCCTTTCCACTTCCCGCTTCCGCCGAAAATGGCAAAATCGTCAATTGGAATAATAAATATTCAACTGATTGAAAGAAATGTATTGCTTTGGGTACCACGCGTCAGACAAGAACTATGATGCGAGCACACGACGAACCAAAAGTCGCAAATCCACCAAGCAATCTCGGAGCACATTCCGTCAATGGCAAAACAGCAAGTATTGAGGCCAAACAACAGGATATCAGTCAGACAGGAGTTCGGTTCCAGTCCCACCTACCAGAATGCAACATGAGTGAGATCTGACACAAAAACCATTGTGGTCAGATGCTTGCATGCCAGAGGCATCCAAGTGCTTCTGGTGTTCGGTGTATGTATGGTGGACCAAGCATACCTGTTGCAGTCGAGGGACTAACGATGGAGCAAACAAATACAAACGACTAAAGCATACAGAGTAAAACCATCCATGTTGGCGAGTCTCGTACAGTACATACAAAGAGCGCACACTTTCAGCTGGGCTAACTGGCCTGTGTTTGAAGCCAATTACTGCTACTCCTGCTGCTACATCAAACGCTCTTATGGCCTCTTCTTTGCACTGACGATGGACGGGCCGGAGTTGGTGTCATCAAACCAGGCAAGGTAGCAAGACAACTGCAGCTGGGTTGAATTAATGCTCCAGGAGACGATTCTCGATTCCAGAAGAAACATGCACAAATCTCCCGTTCAGGTCTCCTGCATTGATGTGCGACATGATTTGCTATGTACGGGCTCTAGAGTAGCAACAAAGCAAATCCAAACTCACCAACCACGCAACCAAAAAGAAGTAGGAGAAGACATGACAGTCTCGGCTCGATTGTCTCCCCACACTCTGAACATCCGAGTCTGCTAAATAAACCCTATCGCCCCAAAACACGTGTCCGCTATTCATTGCAGTTGTGCAGCAAATTATCTGTTTGGGCTTTGCGTTGGTCTGTCTGAGCAGTAAGCCCTGCCGTGCATCTGTCACAATTATTACCCCGTGCGAACAACTTGAACAGAGATGCAAACCATTCCCGGAAACATTGGGGAATAGACTCACAGGTTCACGACTCATGTCAGAGCATTGCACCATCGACCAGGCCATAATGTTGACTTTTATGCATGTATCTACAGTCTGTGGTCAAAAGTATTTGCCCATATCCAAGTATAACACAGCTCAATATGCCTCAGCATACAACGCGAAATGCGATACCTTTCTCTTGTTTAAATACTTTTGACCTCCCACTGTACGTCCTCCTTGTCACTCAAAAACGCGATTCTGCATGCATGACATGCATTCCCGTCTCTGATACTGCGTTTGCTGTCTAGAGTCTCAACTCACCCCATGTTCTTGAGCCGTTGCTTGAGGCGTTGGCCCATTCACACATCGTTGGATTAGATTTCTCGTGAAAGAAAGCCAGAACACTTGCTTGGTCCACCCATGTAAATCGTAACATAGATCCAGTGGCACACAACCATCATGTCGACCTAAGATTGTGCAAGATATCCGCATAAGGCCAACCACGTTTCTTCATACACGGTACCTATTTTCACCTTCCCTTCACCAAGTATTTACTTCACGTCAAGCTGAACATCGCACGAACAAACAATTTTGTAAACATTATAGCCAAATCAAATCATTCATCAGCATCTACGGCACGGCTACAAGTACAGCCCACGTCCTGCAAACTCCAAGCCTAGTTTCCTGTCCCACCAAAAATGAATAACAAGTACCTGATATAGTTCCACTGTTCCTTCCAACTCCCTTCCGCCTCAGCAAACTATAGCGCATAGCCATAGAAATTCAGATACAGACGACGAAATAAACACAATACAAAAAGCCCAGGTACCTTGATGGGCACCTTGGTGCTTTTTTTGGTCTCTCAAGCAACCAATGCAATGGGAAATACACACGATAGTGGAGAAAACGTAACTGATCAAAAGCATGCCAAGGCCGTATCCAAGTCTCGCGGAAGGCATCACCCACTTCTGCTTTGTTGTCAAAACATTCCGTGAAATTATCAATGTTGCTGGGGCACCCTTGTTGCTGATGTAGCATGAAGGCAACGGACGGCTTGCAAAGATGTAAGCTTGGGGGCGAGTCCTCTTTCTGATAGGCACCGTGCGCTCGTGCTCAGGCCTTCCAGCATTTCTCGGTTTAGTTGGTATCCTGTCAAAAGATTCATCTCAGAGCCAGTCAGGTCAATAGGCGCTCGGTTCAAGTCATCAGGTTCCATGCAGTTGGCTTGTTTCTGGTTCCAAGGTCACATTTCGTCCAATGTCAGGAACAAGGGATAAGAAGACAGCAGTGGGACAGGCATATAAATCGAATCACATGCCCTGATATGAACGTCCCGGTCCCAAGCCCTGCTCCATCTCATTGGTGACACATCAAAATCATATCAGATCAGCTGCTCGGCTAGTACTGTAGCATAAGTTGTAGAGACGGCCGTCTTGCGCAAACAAAAGTATCAAGACCGAATGCAGACGTGTCACCGGGACGTTTTCTTAATCCCAATCCGTTTTTCGGTACTGTCCTCTGCAGTGAGGCAGAGTAAGGTGACCAGTAGCAAAAGACGAAACCAAACATGGCACGACTGTTAGCGTTTTTTGGATAGCTCCCATCATGGGACGACTTTGTCAACAAAAATAGAAGAGAAAGAGTGAGAGGGTATGAGAGTGAGAGAGAGGGGGGGCCCGGGTCAGCGAGAAGAGGTCATATGTTCATCAGAGACAAAACGGGTTCGTCGCCAGGGGAGAGGGTCCCGTGTGATGCGCAACGGAGGAGTATGAGTGGCAAAATCAAAAAAGTCAAAAGGACAGTTGTACATGCGCTCAAGCCATCAGTTCATGTAGCATCCAGTAAAAGATGGTGATGTCAAATCAAGTCAAGGCATCTCAGATGGTCCTCAGGCTGCGGGTGTTTACCACAGTCCAAGCTCAATCAAGGTCACCAAGTCTAGATATGCACGTAGTCGATATCATAAGTGAAAGGGTATCATGGGTTAGGAGCCGGGAGCAGGGGCGCCAGTTTGGGTTCCGTCGCCATTATTTTGTTGTTGTTGGTGCATCAAGGATTGGTACCACAAGGCAACGTAATTTTGATATCCACCGTCTATGGTCACCTGTTAGACTAGAATAGAATTGCGGGAGAAACGTGTTGCGCTTACATTGAGCATACGGATCCGACGCATCACCGGACGAAGCCGCTGCAGGTTGGTTAGTAGTGGAATCAGGGCCTTGAGAATACGACGGCCGGTCGTAGTCTTGATGCCCGCGGCCACGAGGGGGGCCACCAGAGCCGCTCTTTTGTCGCTACGAGTTCATGTCAGCCAAGTGTCATGAATTTTGGGAAACAGGGGACGGGAAGAAGTGGTCGGTATTGACTTACCACAGCATCAACTTTCTCATCGATGGCCAACTTGGCACGCGCGATACTATCACGGGTACCAATCAGGGCAATTTCTCTCTGAGTCTCTCCCGGGCCAGATGACTGGGCAACGTTGATCTTGCAGCCAGTTGTATTTTGCATCTCGCGAATGGTCTCACCACCCTTTCCGATAATCATGCCAACAGCATCGGATGGGACATAGACGGAGTCGTTAATTTTGTCAGGGCCGGCACTGCCAGTAGAGTCCCTAGGAGGCGGCTCAGAACGGAGAACAGGCATGGCGGCAGCTTTCTTCGCTGCAGGGCCGTCGCCTCTCGTGTCACTATCGACGATCTCCATAATGAAGTCTTTGGCACGGGCTGCGGCTTCCACTGTGCCAATGAGGTTTACAGGGCGCAAACCATTGACGCTCTTTGACTCCCCGACAATATTGATGTGGCATCCAGAGCGTTCCTGAAGATCACGAATGGTCTCACCTCCACGACCAATGATCAAACCTACAGTCCGATCGGGAACCATGATTTGCATGTGGTCTTCACCGTCTCGCAGTGCTGTTGCGCCGCCTTTATTGGCGTCGCGAGTTTTCTCCTGAGGTCGGTTCAATGCACCCATGCCGCTGTCTTCGATGATTCTGTTGATGGCGTCCTTGACTTCGGCACGACGGGGGCGTGGACCAGAGATCCTACACTGGCGGAATGGGCCACCATCGGTAGCAGCTAGGAATTGCACACGGCAATTGGTATCTGCCTCTATACGACGCAGGTTTTCGCCCTGCCGGCCAATGATCAAACCTACCAGGCTTGATTCGATTTGAATCGTCTCTGAATTTTCGTCTCCTCCACGCAGCGGCGATCTGTCTCGTCCGCCGCCTCCACCTCCACCTCCGCCGCCTCCACGAGGCGAGAACCGACCTCTGCCAGGTGGCGAATAGGAACGATCGCGTCCATAGTCACGACCATGCCCGCCACGACGGTCGTCTCTGTAGTCCCCGCGAGGGGGGGAGCGTGATCGCGAACGTCGATAGTTGCGATCACTATTTCTAGACTCGGAGCCGTATACAAGTGGTCGATCATAGGACGTGGCGCCGTTGTCGGCAGCGTAAGCTCGGGCCTTGGAGACAATGTCGTCAAAGTTCATGGTGCCAGAGTTGATGGGCCGAATGGCACTCAGGTCAACGTTTCCACTGGATGTTGGGGCCGGGAGTCCATGACCAGGTGCACCATAGCCAGGAGCAGCGCCTGGAGGCGCAGCCTGATAATGAGAAGGTTGCGCGGATGAAGCTGGAGGAGGATAAGACTGTCCAGGTGGTCCAGGTGGCGTTTGTGATGAAGCACCGGCTGAGCGCTGAGCGGCTACGGTGTTCGTTAGCATTGCTAGTTGGTCGTAGTGAGCGCAGTATACCATCAGGAAGTCTCACCTAGTGCCGCAAGTATGCTTTGAATATCGGGATGCGAGTCGGCCATGGCGATTAATTTTGCTGAGATGGGACAATGGGAGGGGAGAATTGAGAGGGATAAGGTGACGGCGCTGGGAGAAGGGAGAGGTCAAACGGGGGAGAGATTTTGTCGCAAAGGTTGCAACCGGCAAAAGGAACGACCTGATAGGCGATTTATAGGGTTGCCGTGGCCAGCTAGGCCGAGCTGGCTGATTCAGATAGTATGACTAGCACAACTGCTCGAAGGCACGGAGTAATGACTGTTGATGTAGTCTCGAGGCTGGTGATGGAGGGGATTTATGAAGCCTCATGACTTTGTCGCTTCTGGGAACTAAGCATAAATTTTCCAGGTTCTGCGGCCGGAAGAACATGTCGCCGGCCATGAAGAAGCGTCAACTGGTTGGAGGGCAGGTCAGAAACACGGAGGTGGCAAGCGCTAGACAGCAAGCAAGGCGCTGTGGACATCAGAGTTCAGGTATCAATTGATCAATTAGTGGCTGGTGACCCACTGCAGACCCGTGCCAGACTGATGGGGGTCACGGGGCACAAAGAACTTCCAGACGTCAGCATTCAATGTTCATTGTTTGAGATCAGACCAGGACTGACACCGTGGGTCAACTTTGACATTACTGAACATTTGAAGTCTGGCCTGGTCAATTTAATGTTCTGGTCTGGTCTTGCTGGTCTCATTTGTTTGTTCGTCACTCCATCTCTTCCATGAGCCACTTGGCAACGCCACCAAGGATGAAAAGATTCCAACTATTTTTGCTGCCGTGCTGAAAAGATGAAAAGCAGAGGCGCACACGGCAACAGGGCCCAGGTACTGGTTGCAAATACATCAATATCAAATACGTGTCTGGTATGCTTGGAGTACAATACAGGCTGCACGAGACTTGGTCACAAAGCATAACATTGAATGCTTCGGGGCTACTGTTATTCAATGGTTCAATGGAGTTTGATGGATGTTGCATGTGGACCGTGTTGACCAGACATGCAAGAGACATGATACACGGACTGGACTGTCAAGTATGTTCCGAAAAGCACCAGACACCAGACGCATCAATTGATGAAGGTGCATCTCCGGGCATTTTCAACAAACAATGCCTATGACTCTTTTTCCTTCTCCCTCCACGACAGCTCCGGTAAGCGGCTTGAACGGAAATAGTCAACTATTGTCCACCCAACAAGTCCACAACAGTCAACCTTTCAGGCACGGCAGCTGGTATGCGAATTGGTTGGGTGGCTGTGCAAGCGTCGTTCGTGTTGACAAGTCACGAAGAGTCAGACTCAGGGACCTGGACATGAACCACTGCAAAGTCCAGACCGCCAGACACCACACCACACCACACCACACCACACAAACCACACACCCCGAAGCTGTCCAACCATTTGGCATTGATCAAACTCAAGGGTCTCCCGGCCTTCTGCGGCCTGCCTGACCTTTGGCCCGTCTTCGAGACGTCTCGACTGTTACGGCAATCGGCCCCATACCATCCATACCTGTACCTAGGAACATGGTCTGGTGGCATGTCGACGGAGTGGCGTTTGCACCGAACCATCGCACAGCACAATCTGTGACGCGGCCCATCCAATAGACTGAACAGCGAAATGCCCTCCGTGCCTCTCAAGAGCATACTGAACTGGTTTTAAGTGTGTCCAGACGTTTTCTTAAAAAGCTGTGTGCCGCCCGCAAGGTACCAAACGCCGACTTATCCGGAAAAAATGTCAAACTCACGGATATGCGCCATGTCGATATATTCAGCGCTCCCAACCTGCCATGTTTGACATTTTGAATTTGCTGAGCATTTAAATATGAGCACGCCAAGAATAGCTCTTCAATCAGCCTCATCAGCGAACAACTTCACATCTTTTTCCGAATTTCATCTCAACTCCTGCCGCTTCCCAACCCACCACCGCCGTTAACATCAGCCCCCCGGACACCAAGCAGTGTTCTAAAGGCAGACTCCCTGCTTGTCCAGCGCTTAAGGCGACAAGTTTGTGCAAATGTGTAGGCGAGTTCTGATCGAATATCGGTGCAAGCACCAAGTCTACCGAGGAAGTACCAGATGCTTTCACGAGCAATGCCCCGGTAGAAAAGACGAAGTATCTTACGACTCAGATGACTGTCCACAATGTGAAGGCAGAAAAGGATTTCGATCAGCGAGATGGTGCCCGGTTGGCTGTTGCAGTTGCACCGTCATGTGAAGAATCCTGGCGTCGGATACCTTGTGCCTATTTACAACACCGCAGAGTAAAGGTGTACGATATGCCTACCGGCTTATTCATGCTTTGTCGACATAAAACCGGATACATATATGCTTACACGACATTCAACGCTGGCAGTCCACAAACCAAGAGCTATTGCGAGCTGAGAGCGACGTATTGAAGCTATACCGGGAATTTAATTTCATCTGCATTAATATTGGCATGGAGTTCCGGGGAGTTGATGGTTTGCTGTATTTTCAACCGTTGGTTTTCCTTTGACACAAACTAGTAGTCCCGCCGTTCCTTGGAGACAAATACAGAATGCGTACGGAACCGGGGCTTGGGCTATTGCGCAACAGGCGAGACATGACACTTCTCGCTCAAACGTCACTATTTCGGAGAAGGATGTGAGTGTTGTGCATGTCGGAAGCACAAAGCACACCATCTGAATCTTGAACTTGGGGGAAGTCGTTGGGACGGTCCACATTGATCGCGCTGTTGCCCGCAACCGTAAAGCCAAGTACATGCAGATCCTCCTTGGACGGACTCTTATTTCGGATAGCACGGCCAAGGTGGGCCAGTTTTTAAACATTTGGACATGCAGAAATGCGGAACAAATACGAAATATGGTGACCGAAGCCCGTTGGCCTCGTTAGTAACGCAGGAGAATTGGAGCTTGGTGAGCCGAGATGCCGCGAGATGCCGCGAGATGTGCATTTGCGAAGGCGGCGTGAATGGATTCTGGAAAATGGCAGGGACCAGGGAGACGTGTACTGATGGGAGAAGCCAAAAAGGACAGGCTCGGGAAAACAGAATAATTTTGGAGGCATTGAAATATTCTTTGTTGGATAATCAGGGCGGCGCTTGTTGAGAATGGATGGGCGGCTTATTCATTTAAAGAGTCTTGCAACAGAAAAGACAGAAGATTTGACCAAGTGTGATGTGTGTATTTGATGTCAACTGGTGTCTGGTGTGTTGATGCGACCAGACGATCTAGCGCTTCAGGGTCCATCCACCATCCATTGTCTGTGCGCATGCAGCGTAGCGCATCTTGATGGGGACCAGACAGAGACAGACCAGACTTTAAAAATCTTTATGCTACCAGACAGTAACAAAAAGTGCTGCACAGTATTGGCTGGACTGATTCGTTCACTTTCCATTGGACACTTGTATGTCCTTTCCGCAATTTTTGAGTTGTGCAAGCGTGTCCCTGATGCTGGCCAGACGACAAGCGCCAACTTCGTGCCTCCATTGCCATCCCAACCTTCCATGTGGCCCTCCATTTTGCCCCAAGATTTTAGGCTAAGTGAAGTGGAGGAAGCCAGGACCTGGTCCTAGTCAGGCCAAGGTCAGCTTGCGTGACATTCAAGTCCGACCAGACCAGACCAAACCAGGTCAAACCAGACCGAACCAAGACGTCAGTCAGAACCAGCCGTGGAACTTTATCCATCCATGTCTGTCTGTTTGTCTGTCTGTCTGTCTGTCCTGCCGCTGGACCCCAGATTCTCCCCGTACCACCATCGCTGACTGAAGTGTCGATCTGCGCTATGCTGGGGCCTCCATTTCCTTACATTGCAACTACATCATAATACACCATTCAACTGCTGCAACCGCTGCCATCGGTTACGAGCACAATATCTCTGCGCCATGGCTAAGAAGGCGCGTCAGAGAATTAGCTACGGTGAGTGTCTTTTTCTGCCTTGCTCTCTCATCGATTTCAAAGGCCACAGCGTCCATGGTCTACTCGAGCTTTAACTCAATCTCGTTTGCTGTGTGTGGTGTTCGTGGTGTTGGGGAAGTGAAGCTTGCCCCGCACGCGAGCTCCTCCCTGCTTCCCTTCTCATGTCTGGTCCTCGTCCTCGTCCGAGACATTGCTCTGTTCAGTTCAATTCAATTCGGTACTAATCAATCTTCTTTCTGCTTTCACAGTTCTCGAGAACGCCAAATCCTCTGAGGGAGGCCACCGCTTAGGCGTAAACGGCCTTGCTGTCGATACGAACAATGGCATCCTGTAGGCCGCATCCCAAACCTCTTGCGAGACACCGCGAACTACATTTCCCTGCGTCGCTTCATGGTTTCATCACTAACAGGGACCTTGCTACAGCTACTCTGGTGGACGAGATGGCATTGTCTGCGCCTGGGACCTCGACCTCGATCTCAAATCGTCCTCCTCCGTGACGGACACCTCACTAGAAAAGAAGCCATCCCGGAGCAAGTTCCGTGCCCAAGTACAACCCCATACCCACTGGATAAACGACATAACCTTGGCGCAAAATAATACTGCATTGGTCTCAGCCTCGTCCGATCTTACCGTCAAGGTATGGCGGCCTTACTCGGAGGAGGACAACACCCGTACCATCGCAATCGGAGAGCATGCCGATTACGTGAAATGTGTTGAGACTCCACCGGCCGATATGAATGCCAACTGGCTTGCCTCTGCCGGTTTGGATCGCAAAATTTGCCTCTGGGATCTGAACGGAGCTGGAAAGACTCTCGAGGTAGATGTCAGGGGCGAGGAGATCCCGGAAAAGGGATCTGTCTACGCCTTGGCTGTTGGTAGAGGCCTCATGGCATGCGGCGGGCCGGAAAAGATAGTTCGCTTGCACGATCCACGGACTGGTGACAAGGTCTCTAAATTGGTCGGCCACTTAGATATCATTCGGTCTATTCTCATTGATGACTCTGGCGACACGATTCTGAGCGCCAGCGCCGACAAAACCATCAAAATGTGGAGTGTCAAGGGTGGTCGCTGCATGTATACCTTCACAATGCACGACGAAAGCATTTGGTCTCTGTTCTCGGAAGACCCGAGCCTTGGAGTATTCTATAGCGCTGATCGATCTGGACTTGTAGCCAAGACTGACGTTCGAGGCAGCATAGAGGATATTGACAATGGGCTTAGTCTGGCAGTCGCGGAGGAGCATTGCGGTGTATGCAAGGTCGTTGCTGCTGGCGGCCACATCTGGACTGCTACAAACCGGTCGTCGGTCAATCGTTGGGGTGATGTCGACACCAGCACCGATACTAACCTCCCAGAGCGGTTCCGCCATCAGAGGGCTGCATCTGCCGCATCCAACAAGCTGCGTCAAGCTGCTGTAGCACCAAATGCTCAGAACGCGAATACAAATAAGAAGGAGATCGCCCCAGAGTCCATTCTCCGTATTTCCAATACTGCCGTTTTCCCTACTCGCAGCACCTTCAGTTCAGAGTCCAACAACTTGAACGAGACTTTGGGCAGACGGGGGTCGGAAGTTGTGGTAGAGCAACAGGATCCAGAAGTGAAGCCAATTCATCAAACACCAGAAGAGACCATCGAAGGCCAATTTGGACTTTTGAAACACAAGATGCTCAACGATAGGAGACGGGTGTTGACATTGGATACTGCTGGTGACGTCCTGCTTTGGGATCTTCTTGCTGTAAGTCACATCATGATCAATCGGACGGCATATTTAGTTAGTTTGTCGTCTCTAACCACTGTCCTGCTGTCTTTTGTAGTGCAAGCCTGTTCAAAGTTTTGGCAAACAGCATCTAGAAGATGTTGAGGCCGTTGTCAATACGCGGGAAGCCGTGGCACCGTGGTGCTCAGTAGATTTGAGCTCTGGCAATCTCACCGTTGTCCTGGAGCCTTTCAACTGTTTTGATGCCGAGATATACGCGGACGAGTTGAAGTTGGATGAGCCAATAGAGTTTAGGGAAGATCAGAGAAGTACGCGATCGCCCACGCACTGCATTTCCATACCTGAGTATTTTGTATCATGTTTTTGCTAACGCACTAAGCAGTCAGCCTCGGAAGGTGGATTTTGAGATACCTCTTCGCTAATTTGATTGACGAAGAGATCAAGCGGGATGAGAGCTACAGGCAGAAATTGAACGAAGAGGTTGCGAAGAATCAAGCCGCCACTCGGGCCAATGCTCCTACCTCGATTGATATCCCCTCAGCGAATGTTTCGAACTGGGACAAATCTGATCAAGTTACCACCCCTCGAGCTAATGGCTCACAGCTTCATCAAGGCACGCCTGGTTTGGGAATCGGCCTCGCAACTCCCGGTCCTGGTGTGACGCTGCCAGGTGTACCAGAAGAGGCTGTGTCTAGCCCTCTGAGCCCAGCTGAGAAGGGAGACAAGGAAGACTACTTTGCCAGCGGCAGCGCAGGTGTGTCCAGTGCCCCAGCTGCAGAGTCGGTAGACGCAAAGACGTCGATGGAGAACGGCAATGAAAAGGGCAAGGACAAGGAAAAAGAAAAGGATAAAGACAAAGATAAAGCAGCCGATACAACGAAATCGCCTGGCAGCACCTTTGGAAAGAAGTTCCGAATGTCCTTTAGCACCAAGAAACTAGGTCGATCATCGTCGCAAGCAACTCAGGAGAAGCCTGTAGTCGTTGACGAAAAGGCGGAGGAGTCCGAGTCATCGTCCACAAATGAAAAAGAAGTAGATGATAGCTTCTTTGGAGTCATCCAGAAGATTCGAAACGACTACGACAAACAGTTTGCCGACACACCAGAGAAACTGATCGAAACCAGAGTCACACCCAGTCTTCCAAACGAAACTCCAGTCTTGAAGCTTCCACATGGAACCAAGATCATTCTTCAAGAGGAGACGTCTGGTGGCAGCGCCAATGTCTATCAAGGAACAGTCCAGAACGTTGGCAAGGATGCCGACATTATTGAACAAAAGGCTCCAATGTGGCTTGGGGACGTTTTATTGCAGAACCTCGTTCCCTTCAAGGAGCCAGTCAAAATCTCGTTTGTTCTTCATCCTATGGGAGACCTGTCTGCTCTGTCGCCGGCAGACGGGAATAACAGATTAAACGCAAACAGAATGTTGCGAGTCAAGAAAATCTTGGCCTATGTTGCCGAAAGGATTGAGGAAATGCCCGAGGAACCAGAGCCCAATGCGCTACCTCCTGAAGAATATCTCGAATTGTACTGTAATGATCAGGTATGTGTAATTGCTTGTCGAGAATGAGTTGCCAAGGCCGCCAATTGTGACTAACGTGTTTATTTTCCTGACAGCTCCTTGACCCTTTGATGAGTCTTGCAACAATCCGCACCCATGTGTGGAAGAGCGGTAACGACGTTGTGTTGTACTACAAAGCCAATGGGCGCAAGGAGATCATACCACCCAAGCCAGCAGCATCGATGATTCCAGCGGATACACCAGGGGCACCAGGACCAGTAGGAGCCCCGGCGACACCGGCGGAATCTTCTGCTGCTGCTACTGGTACGGCTACGGCTACAGCGGCGGCATAGCGAATATTCAATGGTTGAGATTAGGATGTGGTGTTGTGGAAAGTATTATTCCCACATTTCTATTTTGGGGAGTCAACGAATCGGTCTATGGGAATTGCGTCGTCTTTTTATTCGCTTTGAAAATAACCATACACTTTGGAGCATAACGCACGTCATTTTCAACCACACTTCGAGGTTTATGTGTCAGCGGCAATGGCAATACCCCCCCCAGCGCTATACCGTATTGTTTCTGCTTCTGTTTAATGCTTGTTGTTGGGCTCTTTTAATGTACAAATGGTGGCCCAGCTGCAAGGCTCTGTAGTTAGTGCAGCTTAGACTAGCAGTTATGAGAGTTTGTCTATATGCTTTTGGCTTCCGTCCCCGTGTCTTCCTTTTTCCTTTTTGTGTCGTTTTGCCACACATATCGTACAACCATCTCCCCTTTTTTGTCACCGCACACATTGTCATGAAATGGCGCCCATGGTATTAATAGCCCACTGATAGCTCCCCAAGAAAATGGCACCTCCCACAGAAATCCAAGTCACTCTGGGTGCAACCCCAGCAAAGAACGGCCGGATACCGTCCTCCTTCATCAACCTCCCAAACACTTCCAGGACCGACACCCTCTCCTTGGACAACATGACTCTCGTCTTCAGCACGTCCAACGGTGTCGTAGCGGCAGCCGAAATAGCCCCAGCTATACTTCCAAACAAAGCACTCTCCACGGCCGTCACATCCTTCCGCGACCCCTTCTCCCGCTTCAACCGCCACGCCTTCATCGCCTCCCACAGCGGAAACTGAATCACCGTAAACGGCACCTCCCTAAACACCGTTATACCCCAACCCCTATACAGCTCCCTCCACACGGTACCCAGCCCCCGCGTCGAATACTGCGACAATATCGCGCCCAGCGCCGCCCTCGACGAACCCCCGTGCAGTCCCGCCTGCGCCCTCTGCTTCACCACCTCTGTCGGCACCCTCACCGCACAGGCTGCCACCTCCCCCAAACTCGCGGCAATCATCTGCGTCACCGCCTCGGGCAGCGCTCCCTGCCTCTTCAAGATGTCCTTTGTCGTCTCGTACGTGCAGAAGAAGAAGGCTGCGCCGGGGGCGGATCCGACCACCGCTGAGCCTATTCCACGGTATATTCCGGAGAAGCCACCTGATGGGAAGAAGCCGGCCGATGATTGGAGTCGGGTCTTGAGTGTGTCGAGGGGGAAGAGGGAGAGGTCGACTGTCGTTCCGGCGAGGGCGCCTGCCAGGAGGGCGGTTTGGAAGGGTGGGTTGGACATTATTGCTTGTGTTTAAGAAGATTGGATGGCGGGTGGGAGAAAAGGCCGAAGCCTTACTCTCGTTTCGGGGGGGGCTTAAATAGCGATGTGGCTTTGGTAATTGGGTTGGGGAGAAGGTATGAGTAAAGCATGAGGTCGAGATAATTTGGGTGATGCGGACAGTAAGCTGTGGTGTTATCGATAGCGGATTGCGGCTGTCTCCGGGGTCGGAGCCGAGGGGTTGGTGATTAGTTACCCTGCACCGAGGGTAGCCGGTGATGGATAATGTGCTTGAACGAGTGCAGATTTTAAGTGCCTACCTAAGTAGGTGGGTAGATATTTAAACTATTGTTTGTGGTTAAAGTTGGAGGCAGTCAATACGAGTAGGTGTTGTGACGTTACTATCATGTAGCCGTTACACCTGTTGCTAAACTCCATTTCACTTGCACATACCTGCCTCACGATGACATTGCAATCTGGT
This sequence comes from Pochonia chlamydosporia 170, assembly GCF_001653235.2. Classification (NCBI taxonomy): domain Eukaryota; kingdom Fungi; phylum Ascomycota; class Sordariomycetes; order Hypocreales; family Clavicipitaceae; genus Pochonia; species Pochonia chlamydosporia. The sequence continues at coordinate 4,565,763 of NC_035791.1, read as the reverse complement.
TGTCCTTACATATACTCGCTACATGTCACCGAATTATCGATGAATCCATTCTTCCTCCTTCGATCAAGAACCGCCCAAGCTTCTCGCCAAAGCAACAAGCTTCTCAGACAATAGGGCAACATCCCCCGGAAACCGAGCACTAACATAATTGTACGTCTCATCCTCAACAACAAACCTAAACAAGTCAGCCCAATTCACCAACAGAAAACTTCACATTCTTCACACTCACGGTCCCGGACCAAGACTCCCCCTAAACTGCTTCGCCGGATCATCCAACGCCTTGCGAACCTACAACCCGTTAGCACATCCCCGACCCCCAAACACCACGAAATACTCACACTCTCTTCCACATCAGCACTACACGCCCCATACGTCTTGTAATAATCCCCCAGAAACGCCCTCGTCCCCCAAAACGCAACCTGCTCAAACCTTGCCGGCAGAGTCGTCGTAACAGCATCGTGAATCGCACTCCTGCCATCCTCGCCCTTCGCCTCAGAAAGGACCATGACGCCGTGGCACACCGCCCCAACAGCCTTGCTACTAGGTTTCTTAGTCTTGGGGAAGAAGTCCAGTAGTAGCTTATGCACGACCGCCGAGTCAATGACCTGCCGGACGGACTTTTCGTGCCCGCCAGGCAGGAAGACGAGGTTGTAGTCGTCCAGTGAGAAGGATGGCGATGTCCATGCCACGGGGTTCGCCCATTCCGGCGACTGGGACACGGTGTTGTATTGAGATACTACTGATGCTGTGGCGCCCTGAGGAAATGTAGTTAGAAGTCGTGTAAAGTGGTGTTTTGGGTGTGTCTCGTACGAGGAGTTTCTGAGTGAGGCCTTGCAGCATTTTGGCATCGCAGGCGGGGGATTTGCCATTTTCCGTGGCAACTGTTACGTGGAATCCGGCATCTTTGAAAGCCATGAACGGGACGGCGGTTTCTAGAATTTCCAGTCAGTCTGGCTGTGTTGTGTAGGACTTGTGAGGATGGGTGGAAGGGAGGGGAGTGAGGCAAACCGGTCGGATCGTGGCCATAGTCGGCCATTAAAAAGACAATCTTGGCCATTTTATTGCAGGGCTACAGCTACTTGTTGCTTGGAATGGATGAGCGATTGAATCTGTACGGTGTAGGATGAACAAGGTATAAATGCAGAAGAGGTGTTTCCGTCTCACTTTGAACTCAAAGTTGCAGCCTCGGCACGGTCTAACATTTGAACTTGGTCAAACATCCGGTAGCGCGAACCACCAAACTCTTGAAGGATTCAGTGGCCAATTTCCCAGTCTCTTCCTCTCGCAGAAATTATTGATATTTATTGATGCCCATGACTTTAGACAATCAAACACCCAGTCGTTACAAATCCTATCTAATACCAGTCACACAAACTACAACTCCGGGATAACAACCGGGATAACCATCCACCAACCATCACTACATCCCATCACGCATACTAGTCCCAGACTTGGACGTCTCCTCCGCAGACTTCTTCGTCCTCTCCTGCAACTTCGAAATCTCCTCCCTCCCCGACGGCGCCCTATCCGCCTTCACAGCCTCCTCACTATCCGACGCAAGTTCCGGCTTCCAGTGCCCAGCGCCCTTCTTCTGCTTATCCAGCGAATCCCGCTTATGTTTATCGTAGTCCGCGTCCGTCTCTGCAAAGCAAACCGGTCAGCTTGATATACTTCCTTGTAGACAATGCATGAAATACATACGACTAGACGACTCCTTCAATCCGAGCCGGCTGCTCGTCGAGATGCTGAACCCGCGACCAACGACGGGCAGGCTCCTGGCTCGTAGGGCGGCAAAGCCAACGGTGCGTTGGGCAGACATCATCATGACGGTGATTTCCAATGGACGAGTTCCTCAAAGTACAGCTTGTCGGCAATTGGAGTGGTGAGTGTTGGAGTTGGAAGTATAGTTGGACAGTGTTAGATGACAAGGCTAGTTGGGAGTGTTTGAGGTCAAAGTCAAAGGGAAGAAATGGAGGAATTGAAAAGCATCCGACGTAATTGGAGAATATTCCATCAAGCTAAATATACGGACCTTGCCCTGCATCTTCGTTCTGGTCGAATGCCTTTGTGGAGTATTTCTGACGTCACGATTGCGATGCACATCTGGTCCATTCTAAGGATGCCCATCACCACGACACACACACGACTGTCTTTCCCGAACGGATTCATTGACAAAGGCTTGTGACATTATCGTTTAAAGTGACCAAGTCTCATATGTTTTACTCGAGCCTTATACCAAGTGACTGTGGCAGAATCAATTGCATACAAGGCCCTACCAGCACCAAGTTGCTCACACTCTCCTTCACTTCATCCAGATCATGTCATGTCACACCACACATGGCGTCAGTACGTCACGTTGAATCTGTTGTAAAACCACAATCACTTTGCATCTGCTTCATCAAGATTCTTATGAACATATCGTATATTCTCATCGCAGCTGGCCATGTAGGCCGCGGTATCGCAACCTCAGGTAATAGTACTTATGAAACCACCGTATCCCAGAAAACATGCTCGCAACAATCAGCGCAAGTATCAGATCCCAGCAAATTTGCAACACCAGGGCGCTGCGGCCCGTGAAATCCCAAATAACCCGACCCGCAAACCAGATCATGCCGTAGCTGAGCTGAGCCACCCCTAAAACCACACCCATACATATATGCTTTGCAAATAAATGACCAATGACCCATCCCAGTTGAAACGTAAAAAGGCTGGCTCCGATATGCCGAATGAAGCCAGTTCCACTCCAAAAAACTGAACACGGCCGTCTTGTTGTGGCCAGAAAAACACCCCAAACATGTCGTACAATAAAACAAAAAAACAGGCAAGCCTCTTTCATCATTCCATTGCGTTTCCAAGGCGTCTTTCCAACAAGCCCGCGCATGTTTGTCAAGTAAACAAACAAAACGCAAAAAAGTATAACCAAATGACAATATACCAACTCCCCGTAAAGACAAAAACAGCCCAAAAGAACCAGATCCCAGTTCGTCAATGCGCGCAAAAGCCACACAAGACACACGCTAAGTCTTCGCCAACCGCTGCTCGCCAAATCCAATACCATACGTGACTCTCAGCCCAAGAACACAATCCGTTTGCCCCCAACGCTTTCCTTGTACACAGAAAGCCCATTTCTATATATTCTTTTGGTAGATTTTCCCTTTGTGATGAATTCATAACCCGTGGCTGTAAAGGTAGGGCGATAAAACATTTTAGGTAGAATAGAAGAACTTCGTCATCGCACACGCTCCAAAAAATAACAAGCAGGATGAAAATATGCCGGGCAATAATAGTCGTCAGTAAATAAAAAGCCAATCGTCAACTCCACCATTGGCTCCCATGCTGCCGAATTCCAATGCAGATCTTTTAAAATGCAGAAACGCCCAATTTGTGTCAGTTGGCCTCATCTTGCGAGGCAGACACCCCAAGTCGAGTTGAAATTTGTGTATCGAAAATAGAAGACGAAAAAGACGAAGAAATTGGTATCGCTTTGTCAAACCTTGCCGAATTAAAGTCCCTCGCGGATATCTGTCGATGATAAAGTGGTGATTTATGTCGATTAATTATGCTTGTACAGATCGTAGAGAGGTGAGAGGTTGCAAGAGGGAGCCAACAGTCAAGCCAGCAGCCCACAGAAACAGACCTACCCCCGAGGAACCCAGCCCGCCAGGAAGAAAATTGTCCCGCCTTCTCCAACCTTTTTGTTTTCATTGGTGTGCCCGCCAAGATGAACAGTTTACCGAAAAGGAGATCAAAGCAGAATTGAAGCGTCATCTTATTAGAATACAGTGCATGGCATACATTGGCAGAGCCACGGAACCCGACATCACATCCATCAAGGACACGTGATTCGAGCTACCACACTCTACCATCGACGGCCAAGAGACTGCTGCATCGCGGCGGGCGACACTGAAGGAGGAGGGCTGGACATGGTGATGCCCGTGGCTGGGTTGATGATCGGGATAGCGTTGCGACCCCGAGTGGCCGAGGGTTGGTGAAGCTTCAGGCTCGAGTGCTGTGTCTGAAAGCTGGGAGGAATGAAGGCGGCAGATGTCGAGTTCAAGGAGAAGCCAGGCGCAACGGTCTGTGGTTGTTGCGTCGGGGAAGATTCGGGAGAATTGCTGGCTAGTGACGAGCGCTCAGAGGCACTGGAGATGGAGACGAGCTATTGATTGAACGGCATGTAAGACTCTGTACAAAACCCGAGAGAAGATTCCAGGGGACAGATGGTTGTGTCTTGGAAACAATGCCAAGGGGAGGGCTTCCGTCTCTACTTACATCCGTCTCGGTCAGAAGGTTGGGACAGAACTCGAGATCATCCTCCAGTTCAAAGGAACGGCCGGCTTCAAACTTCATTCGGAAGGCAGAGAGTGCAGCGGTTTCATTCAGGTCCTTCATGCTGCGCGCACCTCGAAATTGTCTTTGAGCGTTTTGTGAAACCGACAGCCGAGGAGCTCTGCGATTGCGGTGGCCGCCGTGATTGTGCGACACGGGCGCACCGTGCGCTGCCTGCGCATTATAATGGTAGTATGAAGCCATGATATGTGTTGCTCAGCACGATAAATGCTTTGGAGTTGTAGTCTATGAGAGTAATCGTCTCCAACACCCAAAGATGGTTGCTTTTGATTGGGGGCGCTGCGGATCGAGTGATATGCAGACTGGATTTGCTTTGGTGCGGAGAAGCTGACAGCGAACAGCTGAATTAATATCGAATGGCTATGAATGAGGCCGCACAAGGCTATCAAACGTATGAAGAGAGTCTTGAGAAGTCTAGCAAGGCGACGAGGTGTAGAATGTATTGAACAAAGAAGAAGGGATGAGGTGGAGGGATTGCGAGAGGAAGAGGTTCAAGTTTGTGGGAGACGAGAGAGTGTGCGTGCGTTGCGGGAGTGTGTGCGTGTGAGTGGGTGAAGAGGAAGAGAGGAATGAATGGGAAGCGGGCGGATGGTAAGGCGAGGGACGAGGACGAGACAAGACTGGACCCGGAAGCAGAGGTATTGGTGGGCGGTCGAAGGCGGGTGGGTGGAGGGCAGGCAAGTGCAGACGCAGGCGCAGGCGCAGATGAAGGTCGGAACCGGGGGCCAGCGGGCATGAGCGTCTTGCGCAGAGGGATTTTGTTGGTTGGGGACAGGAAAAGGTGGAGCGAAATGTGCAAGAGTTGACGAAGGCGGCGAATGGGGGTTCGAGGGCGAGGTGTGGAAACTGACCCCACATCGTTTTGCCACTAGATAGTGATTGGGTAGGGAGACAGTTGGGCTAGACTTCATTTGGAATGGACCAAGCGCCAATGGTGTAATTGTGGGCGGGGGCTATCCATTCGACCCGCAAATATACAGTGTCTGACACAGTCTTCCGCACGCAGAACCCACAACATTCTGGCTGGGCTGCCTGCCGCCTGCTTCTGGCTTTGGGCAGGCCTGGGACACTGGCTGGTCCAAGTACCTAGGTAGATAAGCGTCAGCGGCCGAGACGACATGGACCAGACATGACATCTGGACTCAACTCTGTTGATCCACTGGCCACTAGGCTGCCACTAACTGGCGCTGGGCTTAGGCGCATTGAGCATCCTTCATCAGGGTTCAGATGTTCTTCAGGTCCAGTGCCAGTTCTGGCACCAGCCTCTTGACAAGCTGGAACTAAGCCTGCGGCCAGCCAACTCCGTTGCGTTCGCAAGGTTCTGTCCGGGGCTTCAGGGACATCTGGACTCTCAATGCAGACCAGACAGGAGCCGATCAATCTCGAAGCAGCCTCCCAGCCATCACACCCTCTCATCCGACAGCGCCGCCGCCGCTTCGATCGGTAGTCTGTTGGGGAGAATTCGCTGCGGTACTTGGAAACGGGTGGCCAAAGGGTGGCCAAAGCGAGTATCGAACGCATCAACCAGGACGGCTTGGTCTCAAGTGCTGGCTGTGACGCACTTGCATCTGGGTTGCACTGCCCAGCGCCAGAGATGCCATGGCATTTCGGAGCAGATCCCTCGTGCTATTATTACCTCAACCCAGACCCAAAGTGTATTCGGCTGGGCACGAGACACGCAGACACTTCAAGTCTGGTACTAGCCATTATTGACGGGCCTCCCGATGGCGCATCACCGAGATCGTCTCAATGCACTCACTGAGATCTTGAGCCACCCACATGAGCAAGCAGTATTAGCCAGATGGCCACACTCAACCCACCCGAGGGACTTTACCTCCAAGATGATGTGTCCTGTTAGTCGATACCTTTGGCACTGTGCTGCGCCCTGTCATGCAAATGTACAGCGTCACCAACGAGACTTCCAGGTGTGGCTTTCAATGTTCTCCTCTGCTCAAGTAGTTGAGCTTGGCACTCATTCCAGTCCCTTCCAGACACAGCACAGTCTCCCCCTGGCGTCATACTTGATTTCCAACTCCATGCCTGCGAACCTGCGTAATCCAATGGACCCGCTGTCTATCAGTCATCCAGCAGTGACTCTTCCACTTGTTTCAATGCTCAGCTGCCTCTCGGAATCTCATTCAATCTCTCCCCATCAACGAGCCGTGGCAAGGCCCACTGCTAGCCATGACTGGCATTGGTGCAGTAATTCGGGGTGAAGGGGACATTTTGTGTTTCGTCACGTACAGCCACGGAATATGGGTGCAAATTGCAACTTGAATGTCAAAGAGCAAGAGGGAAGAGGCTGTGTGGCACTCCGTCTTTCATTATGCAATCTCCGAATAAGTCTGCTGTTACCCTGAAGCGCTGGTGACCGTTGTAAATTCGGGGCCTTTATCCACTGCGGACAAAAATTCAACGCAGAATTTGGAAATAGTAACTCTAAATCACCTTGGTCGATCAGCGGTATTAGTTTTCTCCCGTCAAGGACAAACCATTCTGGCATGGCATGACAATGACAAAGATTGATGGCCTGGTTGACCAAAACATTTGCCGGTCACCTGACGCGTGCAAAAAGGGACGCACACCACCTTGGAGTCACCATCCTGGAGTCATGCCAGGCACTCTGCATCAAACGGCCCGCCCCAATGCAGTTCAGCCTCGTGCCGCTATTGTTATCATTCGAGCTTACCCTCTAAGCTTAGTGTGAAAGTCGGCTGTTTGGCAACGAGCCAGGCGCTTGGTCTTTGCGGGACGAACCTCGCAGGCACATCAAGAGACCGACCAACATCGTCAACATCCCGGATATCTTGCTCTCAAGCACTGCGACTGGGGCTGGGAGGCAACAGGAGGCTGAGAGGTCAACTGTTCTTTCTGTCCCAGCCATTGTCTTTTTAGACGGAACCATCACGCTCTGCCTCAGAATATTGCAGCCCGTCTGCACTGTACAGTCAATCAAGGACCATTCACTTCGAAGCTGCAATGGTGCTTCCGTACCTGCGCCTCCCTTCCAGCTGGCACCCTGCGGGACCCTGGTGCTTCACTTTGAGCGGTTGACGTCGCCAAACATCAGACCAAACTGAACACTTGAGCTCATGCAGGCAGCGAGACGATCTGACAGGACCCCGTCGCCCCTTGCCCGCTTTTCCATTGGGATGCCGAAAGTGGTGTGTTGAGATTCTGAAATTGCTCCAGCTCCACCAGACACCTCCCTAGCTGTTCATATTATGTTCCAAACTGGTCGTGAGACCGCGGCCAGAATTCTTTGACGGCGGCTTTGAGAAATGCAGGTGGATCCGTGTATTACAGTACCTGACGTCTATAAGCTTGTGAAGCGCAAACCATAAAGAATCTACAGTCTGTGGTCAAAGGTATTTGGATATATGCAAGCATGCACCAACACAGCTCAATATGCCTCAGCATACAACGCGATATGCGATACCTTTCCTTGATCAAATTCATTCTGAACCCCCCACTGGACATATCGTCATCCTACCTGAGTTATTCATATTTCATACTAACTACCTAGGTAGCTAGGTTGATGGATATGAAACTGTCTGGTAGCTCCTCAGCACCACCAGGTGAAACGGTAGAAGCGCTTGGTGGAACCACTACGACTCGGGTTGCTCCGACGCCTCGACAGACGACAAAACGAGGACGAGTACAGTTGAGAGAAGTGTTACTCCGAACAGAGCTGACCATTTCTACAGTGCTACTGCACTTTGTTCCTCAGAATGCATTGAATCACACAAGTCAGCATTCCACAGCTCATTGTCGTTCAACCCGAGGGCCACAGCCGCACGGTGTTGCGAGCCACAGAAGCACCTGCATGGAGGCGCTCGCTGAGACTCAAATCGAAGGCTAGGGAGGGAGGAACCCGAACCTCCCAGAAGTCACCAGATGCCCAGCCAGCGGGGCTACAGCAGCTTGAGCTGGGATAACTGCACGATCTTGCACAACGTGGCGGCTTGAGAAACAAGCAAAACGAGACCAGCAGACCAGACATCACCGCACTGTGGCGTTCGTTGCCTCCAACCCCGGCAAGGTTGTTAATGTTGGCTGTGCGTCTGACTGACTTGAAAGGACATTTGGTTCTCAGCACTCCAAAGAGAGTGATGCGCGGCAGGCCACAGCGGCCAAATTCACAACCTCACTGGTTCAATCTGGCGTCAGCCTGTGTGCCTGGACTTCGATTGCGCCAGTTGGAACATTGCCGGTTTGGTGCCCTCACACATCCATCCCTCTGGACCAATGGGCTTCTACCCTGAGCAGGGATTCGGATCATGGTGTCTGGGCTTTTGGTTCACCACCAAGTCAAGCCATATTTGTTCTGCCAGTGCTCGATAATCGAGTGTCAATGTTTCTCACATCATGTGCCATGAGATTGACCCAGACCACACGAGGCGAACTGTGGCCCGAGTTACTCCATTGCCCGGCTCTTCTGCGAGACACGATGGGTTGACGTCAACAACTCGACCATCATCCGATACATTGCATGTATGCTCACACATCTGGTGATCACCGGCAGCTACAGGGAATAGCGGGTGCACTCATAACCCCCTTCCTAAGCTCAAACGGGATAAGTAACCAATATCTGACCCGGCCCTGGATTGGGACCAACCAGCCAACCCATAAGGTGTTACCACTCTGGCAAACCAGTGGCTTTGCCCAGAACAGGCGATCAGCAAGCTAAATTTTTGCGTTTATCGAACTCCGTCTCTCCTACCTTGGGATTGGAAGTGATGCCGGATTCGTGGGCCTCAAGGACCTTCAAATTCAAAATCGAGATAGGAAGGGCTGAGGAACTTTCCGGCACGGAGTGCATGAGCATAATTGCTGATTGAAACCGAGGTCATGAAATCATGTCAAACCTGTATGTGGTAAGGGCTGTTGGCGGCTAGTTGGACTGATGCGATGCATGGTTCATTCAATACCACAGCCCACACTCCATACTGTTGATCAATTTCATCACCAGATGCTTCGAACAGCAGGTCTTGTGCTTGTTCTTGCTCAAGCACGGATAAAACAGCAATAAGCATGGCACACATGGTGGAGCACATCCAATGCTGCAGTACGGAGTATACTAACATGACAATGGAAAGCTTCCCAGCATGAATCCAACTGTTGCAGAAGCATCTCCGTGTCCATTTGTGGGGAAGAAGTGTCGCCAATCGACCTCCTTTTGCTATGTGAACAAGCGTCATGCGGCTTATCACCATTATGCGGGCATAATGATTCCAAAAACGGCAACCATGGAATGCAATTGGATATTTCTGGCACCCACGATTGGGTTCTACTTTAAATTGCTCGCTCGTCTAAAGAAGCTTCTGCATTGGACAATAGGGAACAGTAGGACCAGGTAAACAACAATATTGGAACAAAACACCAATATCTTCAATGCACCAACCAATGTTGTGCGACCACCTTTGTCTTGAACAAAAGCTACAACAAAAACAAAGATGTGTCTGGTGTGACTTGATCCACCCTCAGACAACATTTGCAAGCAACCCACGAGGTACATGTAAATATGTATTCGGAGCATAGTCAAGCAAAAGCTGAGTTTTTCCTTTCCTCTGCCTCTGATTTGGCCTTGATCAGCTCAATGACCATGAGGCAAGCCAGCCATTTCTGATGCACAAGTTTCGCACCGTTCACCGCTCTTTGCCCAACTGTCGGCAACTGCGGTCGTCTCTACACGGAGAAGCCAGCTTTGCTCTCTGACTGGACCGTTATGTGCATGTGGATGGATGTCTCACAGTGCCAGCGCCATCTGAACGATGAGACCCTGGCAAGTTCCCCCGTTCCCCATGCCCATACCCATGAACGAAGCCAGCAATCCCACTAAATGCAAAGAATGTGATGGAGAGTTGGATGAGAAGAAAAAAAGAGCATCTTCGGCAGTCCAGTAGCCAATCCACGGCCGTCTCCAAGAACGTTCAGTAGCCATGCCTGAGTCTTTTGGGAGGCTGGTGTGAGGAGCTTGCAACCCAAGCCTCCCACATATTGAACAACCCAGTCAGCTGCCAGCCTAGCCGAATCAAGGAAATGGGAAGAAGTGGATGAGCACAGAAAGAGCCTCAAGCCTCGAACTGCCACAGCCGCCCCAGCCACAAGTCGGTTCCAACCGCTCATGCTTGGGTCACCGCTTCGACCGATGCTGTCCTGCGGCCAAGACGGGAATCCTCCGGGGCATGTTCCTGGGCTGACGGTCAGGTTGAAAGTTGGAAAACGAGGAGATCGGTGGTGAAGAAACATGGACCCGAAATCGATGGATACTTTCCAAGCATATCAGGCCGTAAGAGAATAAGCCAACGCGTGAAACCGGAAGCTCCTGGTAGGGTTGATGGCTTTCAATGATAACGTGGTAGAGGCCCGAAACGCATTGGGCTGCTAGATACCTGACAATCCGCAGCATATTGCGCCGGTGAAGGTCGATGAGACTTTATTTCATATTACTTGTTCCTTCGGCCTCCTTCTAACCACGGTCCTTTGTAAAGGGTTCACAAACTGCATGTAGTTAATGATTCTGTGTGAGGTAAGCAACTACCAGTTGTAAAGCGAGTATTGCAGAAAACAGGTACTTCCATCCCTCAATCAATGGCACTTCCCGTCTCGCCTGAACGAGAACCTGGCCAAGGGCGAGCGCAACCTAAGTTGTAATTTCCATATGAGTCTTCAGCCCTCAGCGATGTCTTGGTCTTGGACACGAGCAAAGGGAGGCTGCGTACTCCGTGCTCCGCATAAGGGTCTCAAGACAGAAACAAATGAATCAAACGCTATTGAATAATATGACTGACCACAAACATCTATGCATCCTCCCTCGATGCTATAGACCTCGAGCCTCGAGCAGCACCTCGTCATCGGATACAATCCGTCCAAGCCCAACATCATCCCGGGTAGGCGGAACCGCCCGTTTGCCGCATTCCGAAGCGAAGCAAACCAAACTTCAGCTAACGAGTTTGGTGGGGCATCAATTGGGTCTAAGTTTGACAACCTCGGTCAACAAATGACCTCCAATGGAGAAGATAGACATAATATTTACAAGTTGCCACTATTTCCAAGTACATCTCCTGTCTCCTGTGCATCCTCCTGCTACATTTTCTTGGCCAGCGGGGAAAAGAATTCCAAGCTGGAATTGGAACTTCAGTCATGGCCCAATTCCACTATGAGTTCCGCACATCCCGCACAATCGACTACGCCATCCTCACAGGCGCGGCATGTCTCTCGACATATTGGTACCTACGACCTATTCTGAACCCAGGTGATCCCGTAAAACCGAGAAGAGTCATTCGCTCCAAGGCCAGAGACGCAGCGGAGTTGGCGTTGACAGACACACCGTCAGGCTCGTCAGGCTGCCGTAGGAAATTGGACCTTCCATACCCCCCGGATGTATTTCCTGGTGGACGCACTGTAGAAACCGCGTACGGCATAATAAAAGTATTTGAATGGGGGCCAGAGCATGGTGAAAAGGTGCTTTTGCTGCATGGAATTGGTACGCCGTGTGTTGCGTTGGGAGACATGGCCAAGGAATTTGTGAGGAAAGGGTGTAGGGTGATGCTATTTGGTGAGTTTTCGTTATCATGATATCTATCCCTGGTAGTCATTACAGTCATCATGATACACTTGCTACGTTTAGCCCAGTACTCATGCCTTCTACAGACCTATTCGGCCGAGGATACTCAGATTCACCAAGTGATCTCCTCTACGACGACCGCCTCTACACAACGCAGATCCTCCTCGCCCTCGCCTCATCGCCCATCCCATGGACCGGCTCATCCGCCTTCCACATAGTAGGCTATTCCCTCGGCGGTGCTCTCAGCGCCTCCTTCGCCGCCTACCACCCCAATCTCCTGCGCTCCGCAACCCTCATCTGCCCAGGCGGACTCGTCCGCCCATCCCACGTCAGTCTCAAGTCCCGCATCCTCTACTCGGAGGGCCTTCTCCCCTCGTGGCTCATAAACCGCCTGGCCAGACACCGGCTGGAACCTCAACCCGGCACGGCAAGCGCAGATGTGCCCGACCCGAGTGGCGAGGGCGACGACTTGCAAGACGTCGACTTTGACCAGGTGCCCGTTTGTGCGGAGGATGCCACCGGCCCTAAAGTAGGCGATGTGGTGAAGTGGCAGTTGAGAAATAACGAGGGTTTCGTGCCTGCGTATATGAGCACGATTAGAAATGCCCCTATTTATGGACAGCATGAGGGGGTGTGGAGGCGTCTGAGTGAGCAGCTTGCGTTGAGGAGGCAAGATGGCAGGATACCTGGTTTGGAAGGGGGGAGAATATGCTTGATTCTCGCTGAGAGGGATCCGATCGTGGTCAAGGAGGAGTGGATTGCGGATTCGTTTACCGTGCTGGGCGAGGATGCTGTGGATATTAGAGTCCTTAAGGGCGGTCATGAGATTGCTATTTCGAAGGGGAGGGAGGTCGCTAATGTTGCTATGGCGGCTTGGAGACGGCAATAGATGGACATGGATTGGCATAGACGTGATAGACGGCAATAGAGGTACCATGTAGAGAAAGGGTAGACGAGGCTTTTAGACTACAACGTATTGTGTTGTGTATAATCTTCCTATGCGATACAATGCTGTGAGATATGAAAACAATCCCCGTTCCGCTCAAATTGATGACGCCTAACACCGCTTTGTGCACCTCTAATCCATGCATTTGATTTTGTAAGTTACTTGTCCAAACCGCGCGCCTTGACAAATCTGTTGATTTGCTCACGGGTCAACTTCTCATTGTACTGCTCGTAAAATTCATACAGAGATATCATTTCCTGCGTGGCGTCCACCATTGCCGCAATGTCAACGCTACCCTCCGCCAGCCAGGCGGCAAAGTGCTGCACTCGGGTGATCCTTGGGTCTTGCGGCTTCTCCTTGGAGTCGGAAGCCGTCGGAGGATCAGGGTTGCCATGGCTGTGACGACTCGCCGCTTGGCTGAGCGCAGCTTGTGCAGCGGCAAGTCCAGCGGCGGCGGCAGATCCTGCCCCTGCCTGCCCGGGGGCGGTTGAATTCGGGCGCAGGACCAGTGCGAGAAGGATGGAGACGAGGGCGATGATGTGCGGTGCACAAATCAGCGGCAGGTCGCTGTTGAAGGAGTCGTTGATGACTGATCGGGCGAGCTGCACATCCTCATCTACCAGCGATAGCTCTGCTCGTAGGGATGTCAAGCTTCTGTAGGGCTGGTGCACAATGAGCTGCGAACTCATTTCGCTAATCATGTAGAATTCGCATTCTCCAATCTTGGATGTATCTAGGCCAATGAAGTCTTGCCACAGTTGCCTTGCTTCCGTAACGATAAGACGAATATGCTGAGGCGCCTCTTCCATCTTGCAGGCCAGATAGATGGCAGTTGTGATGACGAGGTACGGGTTCGTATTTCGGATGGGGACCTTGATGTAGAACCGCTTTAGATAGATCTGGGCGGTGGCCATGGCTTGTTGCCGGATACTCAGGCGTTTGGCTAGGCGAAGTAGTTCTGGCAGCCGTAGTATTAGCAAAGTGTTTATGTAGAGTGCAAGACGAGCGTATATCGTATATCGTGCTCAGAGTGGGATGGAAAATACAGCAACATACGCTGGTTGAAATATATGGCGAGATGGCGTGGTTGCGGCAAGGGAAACATGCGAACTAGATCTGCATTATCATCGTCGAGCTTCTGGCGCATGATCGAGAGCTGATCCTTGGTGAATAGCCAATGCCGCCTCTGTGTCGACTCCCAGTAATTGGCGGACATTTTGAAAGGACCAGCGCCGCGGCGGCACTCTGCAGACTCTCGGGGAGCTGGAGAGTGGGATGAAGTCAAACTCAAGCCGATATCGTTGATTCCATTCTAAGATGTGGAGGAAGGATGGATGGATGGCGGCGTCGCCGCCACACAAGGCTGGAGCTTGACTGCTCTTGGTCTGGAGAAGGACTGGAGGAATCAACGGGTTGGGCTGATTGAAGGTGGGAGGCTGGTGGGGAGATAAGATAGAGCGGAACAAGGGAACCGGACATGAACATTGAATGGATCAATCTCAGCTGGGTTTGTGTGATTGACTCGCTGTGAGTGTTCCGGTCAACTGACCTGCACTGCTGCCCCGGGCACTAAGGCTTATGCTAATTAGGCTACTGTGATTTGCTGCTATTCCCTGTAGCGGAGCCCCAGGCGGCACCTAATCAGCCATACAGGCGCTAGATGCTCCCTGGCCAACCCCGACCTGTCTTGTAGCAGCGCTACTTGGGCGGTAAAAGCTGCAGCAAGACGGCAAATGGAGACTGGTTGAGGGAGAGGAGACTGTGCTTGATCCCAAACCGTGGCTTTTTGTTTGTGATAGGAACAAACAGACACACACAGGCAGCAATTAGCTTTGCTTCTTCTCCGCCGCTCCTCCGACGTCACTGTGCTGCACCTCACTGCACCTCTTTGTTTCTCTCTCCCCATCGCACAATTGCCGCTTTTATCGACCCCGTGTCCTACGATGCTGTTACAATAAAATATCAATTTCAACACGCGCGAGCGACCGCCTCATTTAGCTTTCTGTCGCAGTCCCTCGCCGCACGACGTTGCCCATTCGTGTGCCCGATGCCGTCGTCATGAGCACCACCAAACTGGTCACCGACGTGGAGCGACGGTTTGGGGAGTCGCAGAATGAACGCGACGCCAGAGTCGAGCGTCTCTGGACCAGATTGGATCCTACTGGGAAGGGGGAATTGGACTTGAAGGGACTGCAGAAGGGATTTCGGCGCATTGATCACCGTGAGCTTGCTTGCATCCAGACAATCCATCTGGCTCCCTTCGGCATAGACGGGAGCTGTGCTTGCTGACCTTTGGCATATCTTGGCACCGACAAACAGCTTTGAAAAATGCCGACGATCTGTTGAAACAGATTATGAAGGAGGTTGATACGAATCACGATGGCAAAATTCAATATGAAGGTGCGCATATCAGACTGATGATGCATTTTTTTTTCGTCTGTGTCTCCAGCTACCACAAATGCACCCCCACTGCAAATTTGCTTGACGCTCTGGTCACGAACACGATGCCTAATACCTTGCCATTCAATATATAGAATTCCGCGGATTCGTCGATCGAACCGAGCGACAGCTATATTTTCTTTTCCAAGCCATTGATAAGGATGGCAATGGCAAGCTCGACGCTTCCGAGCTCCAAACCGCCTTTCGCACAGCGGGTCTGAGCGTCTCGAACCGTCGACTGGCCGATTTCTTTCATGATTTGGATAGGAACAATGACGGATATGTTAGCTTTGAAGAATGGCGGTAAGTTACAGCATCTACGCGATTGCACACACCC